>NC_077228.1:50768352-51120443 GCF_027887165.1 Monodelphis domestica | reverse complement strand
TTCTGGTTCTCAAAGTCAATACATCTCAAATTCTCTCAAATAGATGGCTATAGTTAAATCCATCTTCCTTAACACTTGATATCCCTCAAAATGACCAAAAGGAGTGCTCATATTCTTCTGTTCCTTGCAATTTTTCCTCACATTTCCAACAAGCTGTCCTTTTAATATAATATAATCATTAGTGTAATGAATTAAGGTTGTTTATATTTATGCAAAATTAAGAATCATATACCCCAAGTGAAAATTTATTTATTTGCTTGCTGGTTTGTTTCTCAGAATGCACTGGATTATATTCCTAAAGGAAACAATTGCCTTGAGATTTCTTTATATAATCTAAGGTTTTCTTATGACCCCATTAGTATTCTGCCACCTTGACATAGATAAATTATATTTCAATAGCTTCCACTTCCATGAGTTGATCACAAGCATGCAGAAAGTTAAAATCCAGCATGTAGGTTGATGGGATTAGCCATGCAAGTTTCCACGGGCCCATAGGCTTGAAGAAATCAGGCTAAGAGGCAAAGCAGTTGAATAAAAATAGAAAACGCCCCCTTCCTCCTTCTGTTCCCATCAGTGTTTTTCTTAAGGATTCAGAACCTCTCTGCCATCAAATAAATTATCACATTGACTTGAGGAGGAAAGTGTGCAAGAAGCCATTACAAAGTTGGAGAGGTTATAAATTCTTTGAATCTTTCTCCAGGATTGAATTCTATATCCATCCTTAATTTCCCTCAGCAGCTCAGGTACTTTTATGCCACCAGCAAATATTTACTGAGTGACAAAGTTGTATATAAATTTGGACTTAGAGTTATGAAGATATAGACCCAGGACTACAAATGGAGGCAAAGGATAACCTATATTGTTAAGAAGAAACTCAAATACTAGAAAACATCTGGCCCCTGAATGTATTAGAGAAGCAATTCTTCCTCTTCCCTTTATGGTAAATTTCAGTAGTTGGACTAGATGGAAGCTCACATCTGGTTTCAATAAATCTAAGTGGTAGAATGGAATGGGATCATTGATGAATTTCCAGAGGCTCTCTCACAGTTTGAAAGTTAAGATGGGTCTTGGTGGTATTCAGTCATTCTCCATAGCCAAGAAGGGTTGTTTTATCTGCATAGCACAATGTTTTAATTTGCAAACAATATGCCTCCAGGAATATCTCTCCTTTTCCCCTCTTTCCCCCCCTTCTGCTCCCTTTGAAATAATGAGAGATCCTTGGCATGGGTCCCTATTTCTTCTCAGAGGCCCAATTGATACTGGCCCTATTCCTTCCAAAACAAACTTTCCATCCACTTCTCTGACAATTTTGCCTTGGAACTCTTTATTGACACCTCCTTTTCTCAACTACCAAAATGTAGTTGAACATTGAAAAAATCCTGTTTGTTACTCTAGGAGCTGCAGTGCCTTTGCTTGGTTTTCTCATTAAGAAATGTAATATTTTCTCCAAAAATTTCATATTAATCATACCCTGGTGCATGAAATCTACAAACAATCCTAACTCTACTCTTGTTTAGAACAGTTAGACTTTGAACCAGAACCTCTCTGGAATTCTTGCTGTTAGGGGAAAATGTATCAAAAAGATAGTAATTTAGCACCATGCGCCTTATAATTAGCTTAATCGTTGTCAGCATGGAGCTATAAACCAAATACCAATTAGTCCTATTTGTATAACCATAGTGCTTTTCTAGTTGTCTTTGAGTTAAAGTTTCTTATTTGAGTAACTTAGAGCCCCCCAGCGCACAACAGGAAATGTGGCTTTTTCATACATTTTTAAATGTGTGAATGAACTGCATATTAAGTTGGTTATGCAAATGAGTTGAGTGGATACAGTCTTATTAGCAAAAGACAGGTTTTGTAATACTTAAAAATTCAATAAATGCAGTCAAGCATTTTGTGAAATAATTTCATAGCCCATGAATGGGGAGCGGTATTATAGGACATTTACTTTTTTTCTTTAACAACTATTAGATATAGGAAGCATTCCATATGTTAAAGGGGGAAAATGTTTTATTTTCCCCTTTTTGGAAGAAAGTCTGTCATCACCCTACTTCATGAGATTCAGTGGCTCCATAATACTTATGAGATGAAATATAAATTCTACAATTTGCCTTTTAAAGTCCTTCACAGTTTAGCCCTAGCATAACTTTCAGAACTTGTGAATTTCTTTTCTTCACACCTCCAAATTCTAGTCAAACTACTTTATTGCTATTTATTTCTTGAACTTGGTACTCTATCTCCCACCTCTAGGCTATCCTTCATGCCCAAAGTGACCTCCCTTCTTATCTCCATCTTTTATAATCCCAAGTTTCTTTCAAGTCTAAGCTCATGTGCCAACTTTTACAGGAAGCCCTCCCTGATAGCCTTAATTGGAAATTCTCACCCTTTTCAAATGGTTTTATCAATACTTGTCAGTTTATATATGGGATTCTATCTAGTAGTGTGCAAACTTGGGAAGGGAGAGTATTTTAATTTTGGTCTTTGGTTCTCCAGGTCCTATTACAATGCTTTATATTTATTTTATGATTAACACATGTTTGTTGCATTGGATTGGAATATAAAGGGAGCAATATACTAAGAGAAAAAGGCAAGCCTACAGGTAGTAATATCAAATCAGCCTCTTTGCAATATTTAAGAGATGTTCTTACTTATCCAGCACTAGATATTCTCCTAATTTTCAGATTCTCATTTCTAACTCTCTATTGGACAATTTGAAATAGACATTCCAGAAACGTTTTAAACTCAATTTTAAACTCTTTAAAATACTAAACTAATTTACCCCCAAATACTTCCCACCTTCCTAAATTCCCTCTTACTGTGTAGAGTGTCTCCACCTTCCAAGTTAACCAGGTCTTTGCTCAATCTCATTCTCCCATCCAATTTGTCAAGATTGTAAATGACAAATACTTTCCATTTCATCTTTGTAACATCTCACAGATATCCCCTCCTCACCTCTGACATTAGCATGGCACTCATTCAGGGCAACATCTCATGCTTAAACTGCCACAATAATCCAATGGTTTGCCAATTTGACACAGGTCTCTTCTCAGTCCAATTCATCCTTGATTGAAAATTAACTTCCTAAAGCATAGTTCTGACCATCTCTCTCTCTCTCTCTCTCTCTCTCTCTCTCTCTCTCTCTCTCTCTCTCTCTCTCTCTCTCTCTCTCTCTCTCTCTCTCTCTCTCTCTCCTCTCCCTCTCCCTCTCCCTCTGCCTCTCCCTCTCCCTATTCCTTTCCTTCTCCCTCCCTCTCCCTCCCTCTTCCCCCCCTCTCTCTCTGTCTCTCTCTCTCACACACATACCCCAACATAGAATCATATGCATATGCACACACATTCAATAAACTCCAATGACTCCATATCATCTATAAGATCATATACAAAATCCTTCATTTGACATTTAAAATCCTTCATTTCCTTCTTCCCTCCCTCCCACCATTCCAGTCTCCTTACTCCCCTCCATTCCCATACACTCTTTAGTTCAGAGATACTGTTACTTTTACTCAAATATTTTTTCTCTATCTCCTGACCCCAGGCATTTTCACTGGTTGTTCCATTTGCCTTTAGTGTTCTACCTTCTCATCACTTTCTCTTGGATCCTGTCTTCCTTCAAGTCCCAGCTAAAATCCTCTCTTTTATAGGATCACTTTTGATCATAGAGCTTTCTCTCTATTGATAATTTCCAATTTATCTTGAATATACTTAATGAACATAGTTATTTGAACACCCCCCCAATAAACTCTAAGTTCCTTCAAAGCAGGAACTACTATTTACCTTTCTTTTTATCCCCAGTCCTTAGTACAATGCTTAGGAAATATTACATGTGTAATAAATGTTTATGGACTGAAGGACTCCTACTTCTGTTCTCTGGAGCCAAAAAGAACAATTATTCAATTTCATAATTATTCATCCATGTGCCAGTTCCTCAGTTACTTGAAAATTTAGGTCATATTTCTCCTGAGTCTCCTCATCTTTGAGCTAAATATCTCAGTGTCTTAAATTGAAGTAACTTTGATATATCAACATTGTATAAGAGATTCCCAAATGCTACCAGACTATCATCAACAATATTTGCTGAATTGAATTAAAATTTCTGAAAAGCACTGAACCAATATTGAAGAATTCTATTTTGTTTTATATTTCCCCCTGTCACTCTACCCATGGATATGAACAACAAGATATTGACCTTCTCCCCTAACCTATCAGAGCATCAGGCTCTTCATCTGTATAATGGAGTTTTAGGTAAGATGAACTATAATGTCCATCCCTGTCATCCTATATTTTCTTGAGTTTCCTTCTATTCTTATACTCCATTAATATAGAATTCCAGAACTATTTCCCCTATGTTTTCTTATTTTTGTCACCTATGGTTAGAGAATAATTAAGAAAGTTGGAGGAAAAACAGTAGTGGAAGTGAGGAATTCAGCTCCAGCTCCTGGGAAGTAAGCCATGAAGTAACATATGTTTTATTTTTTCTCTTTTGCTTGTTCAACACATTTCTGAAAATGGCAAGAATTAACTCCTTAACTGAGATAATCTTTCTGTTCTTTTGCTGCTTGTGATAAATGTATAACTGGAATGTGGTTGATTAGATGACAAGTCCATAGAGTTTGGGCTTTTTCCAGTAGCCTAGGAGGATAGCATTCATTTAGCAGAATCTAGAGTCTGCTTCCTTATAATTCCACTCTTAAACAAGGACACATCAAGTCATGATCTTGGGAAACAACATGCTTATTGCTGCTATGTGCACGGAATCCAGATGACTGCTTCTGCTTTTGTGGAAATCCAAAGAATTTAGATGTCTGATTTGACGATAATGTCTCTGGTATCAGGAGCTTAATAAGTACAAAAGACATTTTGAATAAATTTCCCAACCTCCTATAAATGTCCAATATGGATGGGCTACGTAACCAGCTATTATAAAAATATAGTAACCTTTGATAATATTCTACCTCTGTACTCTGTCTGTCAGCAAGACTACAAAGATCAGAG
Organism: Monodelphis domestica; assembly: GCF_027887165.1. NCBI lineage: Eukaryota > Metazoa > Chordata > Mammalia > Didelphimorphia > Didelphidae > Monodelphis > Monodelphis domestica. The sequence goes on along the minus strand of NC_077228.1, from coordinate 51,115,451 downwards.
GACTTCTTAAGAGGCTTAATTAAAGTGAAGGAGAGGTGAACTAGTGATTGAAGCATTTTTTTTTTAATGAGCAGAAGGAAGGCTAGAAGGATACACAGATAAGGAGTATAGCTTTGAAAGTTGCATGTTGAATTCATTATATATGTAAAAGAAAAAAGCAAACTGTCCTTAGGAAAGAAACACATCCCTCCTTTTCTGTTCTAATTTAATGTTTATGTATATATGCATATATGTATATTTTAATTATTTATTTTTAAATTCAAAATTTTAAAAATTAACAGTTTTGAAAAGTTATCATTAATAAGTTTTCTGAATTTCATAAAATTTAGCTTTAAAAGTAAGTTCTCAAAGAAGTTTTATAATTCAAATTTCCCCAAAATGGTAACGAAAGTAATGTTTGCATATAAACATATATGTTACTACTTAATGCAGTCATACATATATGTGTTTCTACTTAATGCATGCACAGTACTCTGATTACAAAAATCTTTTTCAAAAATTGTCTTATCATGTGTCCTCTGAAGTAAACTTGGCAAGAATTATAATAGCCATCTCAAAGATGAGATCATCACAATCTGAGAATAAAAATAACTCTGTGCAAGGTCATCCCCTGAATGACATATTCATGATTCAAACCCAGATATTCAGACCTGATGTTTCATGATTTAGTAGTATTCAGATCTGGAAGGGAACGCTCTTGTCCAACCTCTATTTTATAATGGCCCAGAATGGTTAAATTGGTTACCAAGGGTCATCTGGGTACTGAATGGAAGAATAGATACTTGAACCCAGGAGATCTTTGCAATAAACATAGTGGGTAGCATGCTTCATCACCCCACTCATCCCCCTTATTACTTCTAAATACTGGGAAATGATATTGATACGCTTTTTGGGGAAAGTGTATCACTTTTAAAGGATTAAGAGAAATCTGCTAGCTGTGTACCTTTTTCTCCATAAGAATTGGATCTTTTACTTTACTACATGGACCCTGTATAGAACTAGAACTGAGAAACTACAGACTGAAAAAAATTATGAGTTGCACTAGCCAAATGGTAGAATAGATAAATTAATGCACAGAGCTTTGGGACTTTGGCAGAATTTTCTACTTAACAGAAAAGAAAAGATGATTTACAGAAAGCTGGCCTTAAATCCAGAATCCTTAAATCCAAGATCCTTTCTATCAAGAGAATTGTTTTTGTCTTACGGTCATAAAGCCCGAGTTCAAATCCCAACTTTTCAACTTACTATGTACATGAATTTGGGTTTTATTTCATTTCTTTGACCTCAGTTTCTTTATCGTAAGGTGGAAGGGAATCCATTATAAGAAATTAAGCATAATTTAAATGTAAGACATGTTTCTCTTGTTTCTTTTCTGCAGCCCAGTGTTTACCTTCTCAAATACTTTGGCCAGAGGGATGCATTTTTTTCCAATTCCACACAAAGTCATAAGCTCACAGACTTATGGAAATGTATTGAAAGCAGAATTTGACTATTCAGGAAAATAGATGTTTCTTACAAATATTCCATGTTTATACAATTAGGGGACAAGAGCTAGACCTAGGGTTTCATTGCCATTGGAAAATTCTAGAGGAGAAATTTCTGTCTCTCATTTCAAGTTGGCACTTTCGCAGGAACCTCCACGTTTAAAGAGTTCTTTATTGAACTGAGAAATTACATGATTTTTCCTGGTCATGTGTCTATTTTATGTCAGCATTAGGATTTGAATCCAGATATTCCTGGATCTAAGGTCACCTCCCTGTCAGCTATTCTTTCTTTTCTCTTAAGTAATAAATTCAACCAAAATTCTAAACCTCTGAGAAATAACCTGTTCTATCGTCTTGCTGGTTCAACTCATTATTTTTCAGAGTGTATCTCCCAGTTCTGTATAAAGTCCATGTAGCAAAATATATCTTTATAGAGAAAAATGTGCATAATTAGCATATATATTTTAATCCTTTTAAAATGATACTCTTTCCCAAGAAGAAAGCCACTATCATTTTCTAATATTGAGAAACAATGAATGGGCTGGAGGGAGAATGCTGATGCTTCTAGTACTTGAGGTTGAGAGCAGCATCTTTAGGGCACAGGGAGACAAGAGCTGCTTTGTTGTGTGGGCTCCCTTTGCACCATGCCATTTGGGTTTTGTTAGTCAATGTCTACACATGGCATCTGTTTAGCCACTTGTGAACCAAGCACAGCCAAGGACTGCACAAGAGGCTTTGCCTAGTCCCAGAAGGAAGGTCCTATCCATGAGTGATGATGTGTCAAAAGTCACAAAAAACTGTGAAAATTCTACTTCTGCTGAGAGCATCGTGTGCATGGGATGGATTTGTGTGTGAAATGTATTGAATCCAGATGAGAAAGGTATTTCAGCCTCCATTCACAGCAAGCACCCGTGAGAATGTAGTATTTGATTTTGAGACTTGGGTTATTTTGCAAACAGAATGGGAATGTCTTATTCCTACCAAAAAGGAGGAACTCAAGTAGGAATAATTAAACCACCTGGAAAGGCCTTAAATCTCCAGTTTCTACTATCATTTTAACCAAATGTATGTGTTTGTGTGTTTGTGAAACAAAGGACCTTAAGGACAAAGATTTTTCAAACTAACCCTAGAATTAACTTTTAAAAATTAGTGCCTTCAACTCATAAAAGTTGTCCACTGACCTTACCCAGTGCCACTTGATAATTTATTGGAAGGGCATTATTACTTCAAAGGAGTAAACAACTGCTAACTTGTTTTAGTCATTGGCCTTAGAGAGCATCTGTTGACTGGCCATAAACTGGTACCATGTCACTTCATACATCCACCTTATGAGGTGTCTGTCCTGTTTGACTAAATCACACACACACACACACACACACACACACACACAGAAAATAGTAATAAAATGGATGACTTACTGGGTCTTGTTGGACAGAGCCAAATGAAAGGGAAAGAGCAAAACAATAGGGGAGAGATTGTCCTGAAATGTCATGTTGAAAAGTATTTCTTTTTTTTAATTTTTAATTTATTTATTTTTCATTGTAAGTTATTCATTTAACCAATTTAGAACATTATTCCTTGTTTAGAAGAATCATATTCTTTCCCTTCCTTCCATCCCCCCACCCTTCCCATAGCTGAGGCACAATTCACTGGGTATTACATGTGTCCTTGATCAAAACCTATTTCCATGTTGTTGGTGTTTGCATTAGGGTGTTCATTTAGTCTCCATCCCCAACCATATCCCCTGGACCCATGTATCCAAGCAGTTGTTTTTCTTCAGTGTTTTTACTCCCACAGTTTTTCCTCTGGATATGGATAGTGGTTTTTCTCGTAGATTCCTCCTAGTTGTTCAGGGTCATTGCATTGCCACTAATGGAGAAGTCCATTACTTTTGATTGTGCCACAGTGTATCAGTCTCTGTGTACAATGTTCTCCTGGTTCTGCTCCTCTCACTCTGCATCACTTCCTGGAGGTTGTTCCAGTTCACATGCAATCCCTCCAGTTCATCGTTCCTTTGGGCACAATAGTATTCCATCACCAACATATACCACAATTTGTTCAGTCATTCCCCAATCGAAGGGCATCCCCTCATTTTCCAATTTTTTGCTTGAAATCTATTTCAATATACCCAAAGTTTAATTTTGTCATCTTTTCTGTCACCTTGGCCTTAAGAAATATGGATGGGGGGAGTATGGAATGGGAGGAAGAGTCAACCACATCAGCATTACAAGAAACAAATCATCAGGAAAGAGTGAAGTGTGGAATATCTTGAAACTTATTATTGTTGTTGTTATTGTTATCATTATTATTATTTTGTCAGCTCTGTTGGGCCAAAAGAGGGAGTTCACTATTGAATCATTTTCTGCTTCTATCCACTTCTCCCTGGAGCACACAGCTAGGAGCTGGAAAAGTAGTAAAGGCAGACAGTGCCCAAACCATACAGGACTTTATGGATTAAAATCAATACTTGTATGCAACTGACTTGCACTTAGGAGCTAACGAGGAGCCAGTGCAAAAACACATAGACAGTTCACATTAATAAAGAAAATCCCCTAATGGAGCCATGTGAAAATTAGAACAGCAAAAAACAACAATATCCCACTTTCAAACAGCATCTTCAGAGGTGAATCCCTTTATAGCAATGGTGCATTCATTCCCAATGATACCCTGGAATAAATTAACAAGCCAGCCTCTCTTGTCTTTGCTATTATTGATTCGTTGTGCCGTTACTGACTCAAAGATGGGCTTTAGATTCACTCTTATTTGGAAATGAATGTGTTTGGGGAATTCAAGAGAGAAAAGTCAGAGACACATAGAGCTGGAAGAAAGTTGAGAGATTGTCTAATCCAGGAATTCTTATCCAGATGGCAGGGAACATTAAATATATATATATATATATATACATATATATATAATTATTATTATATAATTGATGTGTTTTCTAGCTTCATGTATTTTATTTTATTCATTTAATACATGTTCCTGAGAAAGGAAAGACATTTCACTAAACTGACAAAGAAGTTTCTCTCTCACACACACACACACACACAAACACACACCTCTAGTCTAATCTAACTACTTCATTTCACAGATAGGAGAAATGAAGGCTAGAGATGTGGAATCGCTTGCAGAGGTCATATTTTAATTTACAAACAGAGCTAAAACCAGGGGGGAAAAGTTTTCAGATTGGCAGTCTAGCTCTCTTTCCATTACACTATGATGTTTCTCTTTGTAATTTGTAATAACTGAAATTCCTACGTATTTTTATTTATTAATCCTGAGTTTTTGTTGTCACAGATAAACATATATAATATGTTTTAATGATTTGTGTCATCTATCTATGTATACTAAATATTAGTTTATGATTCTATGACTTCTATAAACATTAAACATTATGTTGATTCACTTAAATCTACTGTAAAGGAAAAAAAATTCAAGGCCTCTTCATGAGTTCATTTTGCCTGGAATTGAAATAAAGTATATTCTTTAAAAGTCCCCCTTTCCAAATGTATGTACATTGTAGCTTTATTATGAATAAAATGCTCTTGGCTGAATCCATGTGAAGACAAATGCATGGGCAAAGTCTTAATATTCTTGGAAATGGAAAATTCAAAGAGGCGTTAAGTGTAGAAGATGGAGAACTAGCTTAGTTATCAAGAGGACGAGTTTAAATATCATTCCTGAACTTTGTTGACTTGGTGAACCTGAGCCTGTCATTTAACCCCTTAATTAAAACTCCCAGGCTGCTTACTCACTAAGACACTGAGTTACAGAGTAGGTGATGAACTGCATTGTTAGAAACACTTTTCTCACCAAGACTATCATAATTCTGTAAAATCAAAGATCTTGTTAAAGAAAAGGGAGTATTGGAGCTTATTTAATGTAGAAGTAGAAAATATTATTTTTCACCCAAAGTGCCAGAAAATTGATTTTTTTATTAGGGTGAGGGTGGAGGCTGTTCTTTTTAAAAGATTAATGCTACTGATCATTTTCATTTTTCCCTGAAAGGTAAATCTGCCTTTGAAATAGGATTCTTGTTAACATGTGGACATGTGGTCAGTGGGAACATCAGAATTATGATTACACAGTTAATATCATGATGGGGTGAATAGTGATTTAATTGCTTTTAGTCATTTGGGGACAACTTTAAATTCATAATTATTTCAGCAAATGAAAAAGGTGACTTTTACAAGCATACTTTTTTCCATTAACGATGACATTAAACAGCACATGTCTGAAGCTTTCCCTCCCACATTTTAAAAGACATCCAAACGTATGCTTCTACTTCCAAACCTAAAATGATCCCTATCAAATGCTATACTTGCCCTGGGGAGAAAAACGTAGCTCATGAGAATAAGTTGTGTCAATAACACTAGATTGAAAATCTTAGAGGAAGAAACAAAGTGATGACCGTGGGTTCAAAGAGTTGTTAGAACAGAAAGGGAACAGGGAGGAAAGTATGCAAGGTCATGTAAATGATGTGTTTTCCTATGAGCAAATTATGCCCACCCACTGGGCCTATTGTAACCTCCCAAGGACAACTCTGGCTCTGTCAAGCAATTTGGTATAATAAGTAGAGTCACTCAGGATAATACAGAGTGTGGAAATTCTTCTGTTGTATAGATGACCCTGGAGGTTTGGCAATGTAGAAAAATCATTGATTCCATTACAATATCAGTTAGAACTGCTGCCTTCCAGGAAGAGGTTGGAGGGGGGAGATGCAATAGTCTACTCTCAATTACACATAGCCCAGTCCTCTAAGCAGTATGTGTATGTGAGGGAGAGAGAGAGAGAAGGAGAGAGGAGAGAGAGAGAGAGAGAGAGAGAGAGAGAGAGAGAGAGAGAGAGAGAGAGAGAGAGAGAGAGAGAGAGAGAGAGAGAGAGAGAGAGAGAACAGAGAGACAGAGATCATTTGAGAGAAGAGAAAAGAGAGGGGAGAGAGAGAGAAGAGAAGGAGAAGAGACAGATATAGAAAAGGGGAGGGAAAGAGAGAATGAAAAGGAGAGAAGAGAGACAGAGAAAAGAGAGAGAGAGAGAGAGAGAGAGAGAGAGACAGACAGACAGGGACAGAGAGAGATAGATACAGAGACAGACAGACAGAGGAGAGGAGAGGAGGGGGGAGGGGAGAGACACCCAGAGAAAGAGACAGAGACACAGAGAAGGAGAGATGAAGAGAGAGAGACAGAGACAGAGATAGAGAGAGACAGAGACTGACAGAGACAAACAGAGGAGGAGGAGAAGGAGAGAGAGGAGGGAGGGAAAGAGAGGAGGATGAAAAGGAGAGAGGAGATAAAGAGAGAGAGACAGGGAGAGAGACAGGGACAGAGAGAAACAGAGACAAAGAGAGACAGAGAAGAGGAAAGGAGAGAAGAGGGGAGAGACACACAGAGAGAAAGAGATGGAGAGAGAGACACACAGAGACAGAGAAGGAGAGGTGGAGAGGGAGAGTCAGAGAAAGAGAGACAGAGATAGATATAGAGACAGAGACTTACAGATAAACAGAGGAGGAGAAGAGGGAGAGAGAAGGGGGGAGAAGAGAGAGACAGAGACAGAGAGAGACAAAGAGAGAGAGAGACAGGCAGAGACAGTGATAGAGACAGGAGAGGAGGAGGAGGAGCAGCAAGAGGAGAAGAAGGAGTAGAAAGAGAGAGAGAGAGAGAGAGAGAGAGAGAGAGAGAGAGAGAGAGAGAGAGAGAGAGAGAGATAAAAACAGAGAGACAAAAAGAGGAAGGGGGAGAGGGAGAGTGGTCCATTCTTCTTCTCTTTAGGCAGGAACCAAAAGAAAATGAGTCTTAAATAAATTAATGTTACTTTGTGCCTCCAAAACATTTGAAGAGAAAGTTGAAAGGAAAAAATCAAGTGAAATTTCAGCTCTCTGTCACCTTACCACAGAAAATAGAAGATATTCATTTTATTTACATAAGGGTTTACATGTGTCACTTTTAGCTATGGATGTTGAATTGCATTTTCTTTTACTTTGAGAATTTTACCTATATTTCCCTTTTGGGAAATAAAGTGACAATTCACAGTCAGGAAGATGGGCTCAATTGCTTCATTTGAAACTTACTAGTAATGTGACCATGAGAAAGACATAAAACCCCTCTAGACTTTAATTTCCTCATTTGAAAAATGGGGGGCAATATCTATAACACCTATGTTACAGAGATACTCTGATGGCTCAAGTGAGTTAACATATGTAATGCTTTTCTCAGATTTTAAGTTTTATATAAATATGATCTCTTATTCTTAATGAAAAAGTGTGGAACAGAAGGTTAGTCTTGAATTCAGGAAGAAATCCTGCTTCTGATAGAAACTAGCTATTTGAACGGAAGGAAGGAAGGAAGGAAGGAAGGAAGGAAGGAAGGAACGAGGGAAGGAAGGAACGAGGGAAAGAAGGGAAGGAGGAAGATAATTTGATAATGATTAAACAATAATTATGAAATAAAAGTCATTTATTTGGCTGAATGATTTATTTGCAAAAACAGGATAATAATATAATCTATTTCTATATTTCAAAACAGAGTGACAGCAAATTTCTAAACAATTAAAGATTACTATCTTCAACATGTAGGGAGTTAAATTTTCTTGAATTAGAATAATTTGGTTATTTCAAAAGACAAGTCATGGTGATCAGTTTGCTGGATGCAATCAATACTCATTCAGATTTTCTGGCTAGTTTTAAGCTTCTAAAGCTTTGAATTTCACTAAGATATTTGGGGACACTATATGTCTGCATATATGTGCACATACAAGTCTGATATATAATGTATAGATATGATATATGAATATATGTGTAAATAGTTGTGCATATACATTTATACATATTGTTAACATGTGGACATGTGGTCAGTGGGAACATCAGAATTATGATTATACAGTTAATATCATGATGGGGTGAGTAGTGATTTAATTGCTTTTAGTCATTTGGGGACAACTTTAAATTCATAATTATTATGTACTATATCATCTTTTTTGTTTTCATATCATCTACATTGCTTGGTGTACCCTTTTCCCTAATCCCCTATCAGAATACTTTTCCATATATAAAGAAAAAAATGAATTCAACTATGCCATGTTACAAAGCCATAATCTCTGCAGAGAACATAAAGAGTTATTTTCTAATATCTCTTTGAAAGAACCAAGCTTGGTCATTGCAATGATATAGCATGCAGCTTTGCTTGTTTGCTGCTGATTCTGTTTCCATTTATATTATTTTAATCATATTGTTAGCCTGGTTCTGACAAGTTTACTTTTTATTGGTTTATATAACTCTTCTCATGCTTATTTATTTTCATCATTTTCATCACTTCTTACAATGCAGTAGTAGTCCGTTCCTTTGATTACAAGAGATTGTTTAGCTATTCCTCAATCAATAATTTTCTCTTTTGTTTCTCTTTCTTTGCTACTACAGAAAGCAGGACAGCCTTAATATCCTGCCTTTTTATTCTTAATACCATTTAAAAAACAATGTTAAAATGGAAGAACTGGTCCAAAGTATTTAATCAAACACGTCTTTACAATTGTACCTTAAAGGCTCCTTCAGAAGACTTTGAATATCTGTCTCTCAGCTTATTGCAGTTCTACTAAAAGAAAAAGAAAATTCTGACAAATGACTAACATGTGCGGAGAGTGAGACCTTTGCTGCAAATGTATTAATAAATATGACATTTGTCCAATTTCTTTGCAAGAGGTCAATGGAATTTAACAAACAAGGCACCACCAGACTTTCTGTTGCTTGTAATTACACAAATGGGAAATCTTTCATTGGAAGAGGTCACGTTTCACTTTGGTTCTGTGGCTTCTGATATTCATTTAAAAGTGTTGAAAAAAGGCAAGCTTTTCTCCATTTAAGTGAAAGTTATTTCAGCATTAGAGTCAGATACATAGCCTCTGATAGCTGTGTTATCTGGAATCTAGCTGTGGTGTGTAAGGCACTTATTCTTTTTTCCTGGATAGAACTTGGGTTACCCTTAAAGCAAAATTCCATATGTTAAGGTCTCCTTTTATCATTGATTTCCATGAAAATGCCAGAGATATTTGGCCACAAGACATCACAAGTATAATAAAGAAAAGAGAAGTCTAGCTTCAGCCTTCGCCCAAAATACCACTGAAGTGCTTATGGGCCCACAAAATCCTGCTGCCTGAAAAGGATATTTCTGTTAGGCAGGCTGCTGGCTCTGGAGGCGGTTGTTCATATAAATATAAATTGACTCCAGCAGGGAGAGGACTTAAGCCATCTCTCAGCCTCAGTTTGCTAAACTATGAACCGAAAATACAAGTAGCATCTCCCTCACAGGGTTATAGTGAGATAATGTCTGCATTTTGTAGACTTTCAAGTACTTTATAAATGTTAGCCAGTGTTGTAGTCATTACCATTATGATTTTTGTTGTTGTTATCTTCCTGATCCTGATATTTGTACTGATAGTCTACAAAATCCTCAACTCTTTGGCCAAGGTTGCTTCACATCTACGTAAGTTCCTTGAGGGCAAGCTTCTCTGAAAGGGAGCATGGTACAGGGAATGGAGTGCTAGCCTTAGCCAGGAACATATAAGATCTACCTCTGATATGTAGTGGCCATGGGACAATTGAAAATTTAAGAAAAACCTCAGGACCAAGGTGATACTCTAAAGGTTTTAAGTTAGTTCCATCTGGATTGATGAAGAAGCAAATCAACCTTCTTCCTATTCCTTAGACAGGGTGTTTCCTTTTGATTTTCTCATCATTCTGAATTTTCATTGGCCATCCCTTCATCCCTGGAATGTACTTCCTTCTCATGGCAGCCTTCTAGAATCTCCAGTTTCCTTCAAGGTTCAGATTAAACATCATCTTTATAATGGATCCTTGCTGAGGCTAGGGCTTTCTCCATAAGTTCATCAAGTATTCATTTCTTATTTATTAATGCAAATGTATATCATTTGTCTTATTAGAACATAAAATCCTCGAGGTTAGGGGCTATCTCATTTATGTCTTTATAGTCACAACTTAAACTCATTAGGTCCAAAACTGATCTCATTATTTTCTCTACAGCTCCCAGAATCTCAGCTTTCCTATGATGGTCAAAGGTACAATCATCCTCCAAGTCCCCCAGACTCAGAATCTAGCTGTCATCACTAGCTGCTCAAATTTAGTCCCTAGATCTAATTTGGTGCCAGGTCCTAACATTTCTAACTTTACAACATTTCTCATATGGAACCTGCCTAATCTGTGATACTGTCATCATATTAAATGAAAGAAAACTCTTTAAATAAAAATTAATTTAATTTTTTCTCCTCCTCAGCTTTCTTTTGTACATCATCTTCCCTCATTAGATTTTAAGCTCTTTGAAAATAATGACCATGTTTCTCTTTTTCTAAATTTATATCCCATGTTTAACACAGTTTTGGAACCATGAAGGCAATTAATTAATGTTTAATTACTGACTGATTTTATTTTCAGTTGTGTCTGATTCTTCAGAGTTTTCTTGTTTTAGTTTTAGTTTTTTTTAATAAGGTAAACAAAGCAATATCTTGAGAAAGATACTGGAGTGATTTGCCATTTCTTTTTCCAGCTCCTTTAACAGCTTGAGAAAATGAGGCAAACAGGGTGAATTGACTCGCCTATGGTCACATAACTAGTACTTAATTATGGTTGGATTTGAACTCAGGTCCTACTGATTCCAGACCTATACTCTACCTAGATGGTTTATTGTTTTAAATTAAGTTAAACTTTAAAGAAATAAAATCTCTTTATAATTTAAATTAGATAATTAATTTAACCAATTAAATGATTAAATTTTATTTTAAAATGTAAAAAACATTCTTAGTTTTGGGCCACATAAAAATAAGCACCAGGTCAGATTTGACCTACCAGTCATAGTTCACCAACCTCTGAATTCTGGGAATTAAGAATAGCATGAAAAGCTTTCTAAATTGCTTTTCTATTTTTATCAGTCTATGTATTTTATTAGTTTATGCACTATGCACTTTATCCTCTATGCTGACTAGACAGTTAAACAACTCTTTCTGTCCCATAAGAAGTCCCCATCACAAACTCCTCATTCAGATAAAGCAAACAACATCCAGGATACAAGAAGTGAGTTTCCTCAACTCAAAGAATAATTCTGAATTCTAATTCTAATTCATTTCAGATCAAGAAACAACTATTGCCAATTAGATATTAGGCATTGAGCCAAGAAAATATAAAGACAAAAAACAAATCAATTTCAGCCCTTGACTTTATGTTCTAGTAAAGGGAGAGCATCATCAAAAGGAAGAACATGTTACATAGACCAATAAATGAAAAAATACTCACAAAGCAATTTCAGAGTAGATGAGAGGCTGGTAGTACCCAAATCTGGGGTGATCATAAAAGTCTTCTTATAAGGAATAACCCTTCAGCTAACCCTAGAATGGAGCTAGGAGAGGAGGTGAGGAGGGAAGTAAAAATTCATCCAGTTATTAGTTAAGCATTTAATTATTACCCTTCCCCCAGTAAACAGTTGTCTAGGATTATCCACATGATCACAGATTTAGAATTAAAAGAGATTTCAGACATCGTCTACTCCAAAGCTTTCATATAATAATTGTGGAAACTAAGATCCAGAGAGTTTGTTGCCTAAGGTCGAATTGTAAGTAATTAGCTGAGCCAGGACGTGCAGTCTTTTGACTTCATTTCGTGCTACCTTCTAAGAAAGCCAGTAATTTCTTCTAGTTTCCAACTCTGCCCAAGGAGGCACTGTGTCTTAAAGCTTGCATGCTCTCAGAATGGTACCATTTTGGTAAATTAGCTAAGGGGAATGAGGAGGAAATGAATATTCCAGAATAAATTCCATAATATGTCTTTCTCTTCAAACCTCCTGAACTAATCCTTTGATGGAAGTTTTCCAGTGAGTGAATGGCTATGGATATCTTTTCCCAGAGGAAAAGGAATTAATGATCTCTTGTGTTTATGATTATCTTTCTTCAAACAGTGATCTCTAAGCAAGGTTCAAATATCCATTTAGTTTAACTGGCTGATTATAGTAACTGGTAAGTATTAAACAAAGTTTGCTTGGAGATAGAGCCCATAATGATAAGCAAAATGAGAAATCGAGGAGTAAAAAAAAGAGATTCTGGTGGTCAAGACTGGTATTTTTCTTTGTTTATTATTTGTTTGGTTTTGGTTTTTAAATTCTTTTTTTACATTTAGAACAGAAGTATGTCTTGGTGTCATACACTATGGTGTAGTGCAGAGAGATGGTTCTCCAGGCAGCAAGATCTGAGTTCACATCCTGCCTCTGCAGCATATTTCCTTTAAATCACTTAGTCTCAATCCCACCTCCCATTTCCTTCAGGAAATGCCCTAAAATTCTATATTGCATAATAGTTGCAGCACTTGATTTGTACATTTGAAGACAAGGAAGGAGGAGTTATTGTTTCTGTTAAGTTTGAAGACTGGCCTCAAACTGGTTGCCTTTAGGAAAATTTAGGAGAGATGAATAGATTACTTAACCAAACAGGGGAGTGAGAGGGGCATAGCTGTTCTGAGTAGAGATTTATTTTTCCCTTAATATATTTATTTCTCAATGCTTTAAGCAGGGGGCTACTTACTGGGAGACAATATGATATGGTAGAAATATGTAAAGAAAGCTCTTTGCCTAGCATATACAAATGATAGTATTATCACTACCACCACCACCATCACCATCACCACCTCTACTCCTACTATAGTGCTTATTTTTTATATTGGGCCAGTTATTTAAATTCTACTATACTCACTTTTCTCTTCCATAAAATGAATGGTTGCAGTTGTTAACAATAAGACTGTGCCAATAGGAAATCTTTGGTTGTGTGATAAGGTCAACTTATGAACAGAATGGAGCTTTAGACTTCTGAATTTCTATCGTTTGCTCCTGCTTTCTTGTGTGGTAGCTCTACTTAATACTCGCCTTCAAAGATAATGAAGATAGGAAAGTGGGTAATTAGTTCACCATAAGAGAAAGTCTACAATATGTCATAGTTACCATACAGCTCTGGCCATATTCTGTAACTGTACATTGAATTTAGGTCTTCTCCATCACCATAAAATTATGTCAGCAAGCCACAGACACCACTCTGGCAGTGTTCTCCCAAAGGAATGACAGCAACAACTTTTAAGGGGCACCACCATATTTACAAAGGGGACTGACTCCCAAGGATTGTATGATCAAACAGAGGTGGGTGGGAATAGCAGCATTTATGTAACACTACAAGGTCTGCTAAATGCTTTACAATTAGTTTATGAAATAGCATCTCATTTTATCTTTAAATCAAACTTGGAAGGTAAATGCTAATTTACATATGAGGGAATTTAATGTTAACAAATGCTAAGTAATTTTCAGAAAGTAATAGAGCTAGTGAGTTTCTAAATTTGGATTTGAACTCAGATCTTCCTGACTCTAAGCCTTCTCTATCCACTGAGTCACAAAGGTGAATCATATCACACTCTCCTAGCAGCAACCAATTCTAGGGTTTGTTTACAGTACAATATAACCTACTTTTACCCCCAAACATTTCCCCCATTCCTTCCTGTGTGGAGGGAATTTCATCCTCTCCCCTTCTAGGTTTGCCAACCCTGTTCATCAACATTTTTCAAATGCCAGTGCAGCATCTGTGCACATAAATAAAAGAGTGTGGGTGGAGCCCACCTGCATCTTTTGGCACTGACTATGGCTGGAGCAGACAGGTGAGGGAGTGTGAGATTTAAAATGGTTGAGGTCTTAAACTGTAGTGATTAAAATAATGGAATATATAAATTGTGATAGATATAAGAGAGGGTGAGTAAATTTGACCACAGAAATATGTTTCACTACAGTGTCTTGGGTTTTAAAATCAAATATAAGGTGGTCACCAGGGAAATATTCCCAATTATTCAAATACCCAAGTCAATTGGGTTTTATAGAGATTTTAATTAACAATACAATGAGCAATCAAAGAAAGAGAGAGAGAGTAAGAAAGGAATAAGTATGAAGGGCCTCAAGCCAATATGGCTTAGACCTGAGTTTTAAAAGAGAAAATCAGTCAGTTTTTTTATAACTCACCATAAGATCTGTCTAAGTAAGGATTTCTAATGACACCAGGCCAGCAGCATCTCAGCTGCTTTCACCAGCTCCCTCCTCCATCTGAATGTTTCAGAATCAGTCTCCTCAGAATGAGTCCCTCCAATCTGAATGTTTCAGAATGACCTTTCAGCTCTTCCCTGAGCTCTTATTTTTAAGGGCAAAATCTCCTCTGTCACCTTCCCTAAGTCCTTACATCTACCAATCACTGTAGATGTTTCTAAAGGACCACCCATTCTTAGTCCACACCTAAGAAGGTGTGGATTTTTGAGTAATTCACACCAGGAAAGCTCTGAGTAAGTTTTCCAGTTCTTTGTTCCTTGTAAATTCACAAGTTGCTTGACCTTTATAGGTACTTAGCTTAAGAAAAGTATGGGTTTAAGTACTTTTCATTGTTCAGAAAAGAGTTTCCAACTTTATCTTCCCCTAGTGCAGACCCAAGTAGGTAAAGTAGAATTCTCACATTCCTGCTTTAAGTAGAGTTCACTGCCCAAATGGGAAATGGTCTTAATCCAATCTTATAAAGTAGGGTCTGGGGAATTTTAAGGTTTACAGGAGAGAGGGAGATTTCTGCCAGATGGGGCTGCACATGGTCACACTTAGAGTAAGGAAGAGACTTTAAATCTATGCTTATCTAACTTTTCTATCTCAAGTGATTACTAATAAACTTTATAAAAAGTAAGAACTGGTTGATATTAATTTTAAATCTAACATTCCCCTTACTTCATCACGCAAACATCTAACCAACCCACCTTTTGAGCAAGGTTTCTGTCTCTCAGAACTCCCAAGAAATCACAACAGAATCTAAAAGTAGTACCTTTGGAAAAATCCAATCCCCACTCTCTGTCCTCAGATAACCATTTGGTTGGTGGGCACTCCTCAGATGGTAGCCTCAATGACAGTGACAGGTGAAGAAGAGCCCAGTCACCCTACTTTAATTTTGGATGAAACTGAGCCATTCAAATCAGATAAGTAGGAATGGATGGTAATGCATATTGTATTAATTAGAATTCTGAACCCTTGGACTTCATCCCCCAGAAATTCTTCAGTATTTTCCAGTACCCTTTTTCTGAGCCCTCACATTTGTGTAGTCACATTACTATTTTATAAATTTTGTAGCTCCTTCCTCTAGCTCTCTTCTCTTGCAGCCCAAGTGGAGTTAGGCAGGTGTTACTCTAGCTTTTTATTTCAAGTTATTATTAATAAAACTTTTAAAATATAATAGTTATTGGATATCAATTTTAATCTTTACACTATCATAGACTGTATTCAACTTTCCTCCCAAATCTACATCACTTCTAAACTTCTATACTACTGTTAAGGTCATCACCATCATTCTAGTTATATAGACTCTCATGACATCAGTTATCTTCAGCTCCTCACTTTCCCTCATCCCACATATCTGATAAGTTATTAGACCTTACGTTTTCTATCTCTACAACTCTGTAACTTTTCCTTTGGTTTGAAATTTTTATTTAATTAATTAATTTAAAATATTTTTCAATGGTTACATGATTCTTATTCATTTCCTCTCCTCTTCCTCCACCTCCCTCCCGTAGCCAATAAGCAATTCCACTGGGTTTTATATGCATCTTTGATCAAGACTTATTTCCATATTGTTGATATTTGAATTAGGGTGATCACTTAGAGTCTACATCCCCAGTCATATCCCCATTGACCCATGTGATCAAGCAGAATAACTCTAATCTAACCCTTACTACCTCACTCACATAACCACCACCCTAGTTTGTGTCTTGCTTACTTCTTGCTTCTCTTGTTTCAACAGATTTCTAATTGTTCTCCCTGTCTCAAATCTCTCTCTATTCTAACCTATCTGTCTCACAACTGTCAAGATAGTTTTTCCCAAGAGCAGAACTGGCCATGGGATTGCTCTACTCAAACTCCAATGGCTTCCCATTTAGTCCTGGATTATGTTATTTCATCTTCATCTCATCCTTTTACAATTTTAATTGTTGTGTAATTTTGTAGTGGATGATGTAATCAGCACACTAGTGATAGAATTTAATTTATAAAAAGATTTATGAATATTAATAATCAATATCAATAAATAATATTTATTCAACATGATTTATAAGTACAAGTATGTTAAATTATTGGGTTATATGAACAAAAATATTTTACTGATAGGGTGCAAAATCGAAAAGCTTGTGCTCCAAGACACAATGTATTTGACTGAAGGAAGGAGCTATCATATTTCTAATCTGAACAGACAATTTCTAATGCCACTAGGCTGACACTTTTCTCCATTCTATATTCACCTTTGGCCCTTCATAATAGCAAGGGACTGAACCTGAGAGAGCAGGGGGAGTGAGAAGCAGATAAATAAATGCAGTTACCAGATGGCAGTTTCAAATTTAAAATCAATGTGGTGAAAAGGTACATAGTTCATCAGAAGAGACCTTGGAATGGAAAATATTAATAACGGGAATGTCTGACAAATAATGTGTGCCCAAACAGCTGAGTACACAAGACAAATTCAATTTTAAAGCCCCTGTGTCATTAACAAAGTTCTTAGGCTTTTCTCACTGGGTTTATGGCATCTCCAGAGCCTACCATACATTATGTCATAGACTAAAAATTCATTAAGCTCTCTTCCATATTTTGTTATTGTTTGACCTCTGAATTACTCCACCTCAGTGGAGTTTCCATTGCCATTGTGTTCCTAGAACAAATTAAGTAAATTCTATTGGAGTAAAAGTGTTGTCGAGCTTCTCACCATCATTTGGATTGAATTGGGAGCAGGCCAGCCACAAAAGAATGTGTCTAAAATTTTTTTTCAATTTATTTTCAAGATTTAATAAGGTATTTCATGAAGTGCTGTTTTATTGGTGTAAGAGGGAACAGTCCAGGTGCTAAGTGTTAATTTCTAATTTCATTAAGACTAAATTAAGTGCATATCCACTGTGGGCAAGGTGGAATAGAATGATTCAAGATGTCAAGAACCCCTTTGGAATAGTAGCATTTTTGCTGCTGCTTCTGCTTAACTTGTGAAAAAGATGATCAGGGGGACTTTCTGATCTGCTAGTGCTTGATTAGGAAATTTCCAAAGGAGACGTGACAAATTCCAAGTTATACAATAAAAAGAAAAAAAAAAAGATTTGAGGCCTTTTAAGTCTCTCTTTTTTTTAACTTTGCTATTTTTATTCTTTTCAATATTTTTTTTCCAAATTCAATTTATAGCTTTGATTCCTTCACCTGAAAACTGCCTATTCTTGTACTTTGGGCATTTATCAATTGGACAATGACTTCTATTCTCATAAATATGATTCATTCCTCTATATATCTGAGAAATAAGACCTTATCAATGACACTTGCTGTAATTTTTTTTATCCCCAACTTTCTGCTTTCCTTCTAATCTGGGTTGCATTGGTTTTGTTTGTGAAAAATGTTTTTAATTTTTTTCATGATTAAAATTTTCAGTTGACCATATCTTAATTTTATTTGTAATTTATAATAATTAATTTTATATGTTTAGAATTATTTATAATTTAGTTTATAATTATTCATTTGATTATTTAATGTTTATTTTGTATGCCTAATTTATTTTTATAATTTATAATTATTTACTCAAAAACAAAAAAGCGAGCTAGAGAGAGAGAAAACACACATCACACAACTGGCTGCCTCTTCCATAAGTAAGTAGAGCCATGCCAGAGCCTGACTATGCACCCTCCTGATTCCCTGGTTCTAAAAAAAAGGGTGAAGTCTTCTCCATCAATATATTTTCTTTGTGATATCCCTATCCTGAGCCTCTCTGACTGGAGCACTCAGACCTCAATCACTCAATCAGGACAAGAGGAGAGTCTTGCAGACACTAGTTTAGTATGGCAGCACAGGGCATGTGTTTCCCAGCATGGTGAGTAGCACTCTGACTTTATTACCTAAGAGAATCCTTATTTCCAGACAAGGCAAAGAATGTAAGACAAAAGCTGTAGATAAAAAGGAAGGAAGAGTCTACTTATGGCCTCAGGAAGATATGGTTGGAGCTTCAGCCCTAAAACCAAAAGATTTTTTTTAGCTTTAAAAATCAAAAGGCTGTTTTGGGGGCCAAAAAGGGCAACAGATTAGTATTAACTTTCCATAATTTAACATGATCAAAATTATTCATTTCATGTCTCATAATGCTTTCTGTCTCGTTTGGTCATAAATTCTTCCCTTATCCATAGATTTTACATATAAACTCTTCCGTGCTCTACTAATTTGATTAGGGAAGCACCCTTTATATCTAAATCATGTATCCATTTTGACATTGGTATACAGTATGAGGTGTTGGTATTATTCATGGATTAATCTGGAAACGTCACATTTTTGCTCGCACAAATGGTATGAAAGACATGAGTTAAGATGAACCTATTTTCCCTTAAAAGTGAAATGATATAGGGACTACTCTAATGCTCAGTTATTTGGGAGGGGTGGGAAAGGGAATTTTTGTACAATTATTCTTTCCTTAACCTTATAGTAAATATCCCTTTATAAAAGGTAATCCCCATTAAATATCTAAATGGAAGAGAGACAGTAGTCATTGGCTCATAATAATGGGGCAAAGGCTCAAGGTGATAGCACTAGAGAGAAACATGTTTCTCTAACCGTTATAGTATTTTTGGACTCTGAGGGGACTTTACAACCAGCTTGGTTCTGAGAGAGTAAGACAGAATGTAATGCTACATTAACTAATATCAAGTGACTAATGGGTGGAACAGTGAATAGATTGTAAAAATGGAGATTTGAACCCCAGACTTCAATCCCCAGAAGTCCTTGGCACTTCCCAGAATGCCCTATAATCTCACCTGAGATCCCCACCTGGGCCAAGAACAAAATTTGTATTTAAACTGACTGTACCACCTACTTGGTCTCTCGGCTTCTGCTTCTAAGCACAATCATCTCCCAGGATGTAGTAAGTGAAATTGAATGGGCTTATCAGCCCTAGAAATGTGGCTTATTGATTTGTATCTTTGATTTCTAATAATCTTTTAAAAAACCTCTAAAAATATAATACTTTTTATTACTAGAAACAATTTAATTTTTACAAGATAGAGCACAGGATGTGGAATTAGGAACATATGAGTTAGGAACATATGAGTTCTAATCTGTTCTCAGATAATTTCTGTTTCTGTGACTCTAGGAAAGTCTTCCTCAATTTCCTTGTCAGTAAAATGAGGATGTTAATAGCACTTATCCCCAGGATTGTTATGAGGATAACATGAAATACTATTATAAAGTTCTTTGTGAACTTTAACATGCTATCTATTATTATTATTATTTGGGGGATTCTTCCCATCTTAGTTGCCAGTCATCTTCAACATAGTTCCCGCTCTCAAGATGAGTGAATCCTTTAGTGATCCCAAAGTTCAACTACTTTATTACTGAGCTAGATCACATATTTGACAGCTAAATACCAGGATATTCACTCTGTTTCCTAGGAAGTGTCCCATTTCATTTGATCAATAGATTCCCATTATCTCGATAGCCATACAATTTAAGGAGTAGCTCTTTCAATTTAATTAATTTCCAAACATTATTTGGGGAAGGAGTCCATACTTTATCCTGATTGCCAAGACCATCCATGCCACTAAAATACGTTTTTTTTTTTAATTCTGATTTAGATATAGAAGGGGCATTACAAGTCAGCAAGAGTAAGTTTCTCATTTCATGGAAGGAAAAACTAAGAGAAAATTTAAGTATAGCACTCTTCTCACTGCCTCTTACCCACATTGTTCCCCAAAAGAATTAAAAAAAATTTGGCTAATGAATGGAGTTCAATAAAGGAAGTTTGGCATAGGAATTATCCAACATAGCCATTGACAAACTCAACAAGATAAGATAAGATAATATGAGATGAGATAAGATGAGATGAGATGAGATGCCCAGAAAACAATATCAATGACTTACCTATATTCAGGAGCAAAGCAATCAATCATTAGTTAAATCCTTCAATCCCCTGACTTCAAAGAGATTACAGTCCAAAAAGGGAGCAACATGATCTAAGTAGACATAACATCACCCTGTATAGGAAGGTACCAGTGGGGAAAGAGGAGCAGTAAAGATCTCATGTGGATGTTAATATTTGAGATAAATCTTTAAAAAATTCAAAGGTTCCATGAAAGAAAAGGTATAAGAGTACTCCAGGCATGAGGGACAGCCAGAACAAAGACCCAAAACCTGCAGATGGAATGAATAATATGTAAGTAATAGTAAATTGGCTAATATGACAGGATTATAAAATGTGAGGAGCAGAATCCTATGGTATATTATCTAGAATGTAGGATGTGTCCTTGACCTAAATGACAGAAGTCATCTTTTCATTCCCAGATTTCTTCTGGAGCTGAGTAATACATTTCTACTGCCCCCATCACATTCTCTGTCATATCACTTATTTGGTTATGTACTTAAGTCTTCTCCTTACCACCACCACTAGTATATTAAAAAAGAAAAAAAATTCATTTTAATGAGGCCTCATTATATATATATATATATGTATATGTATTTCAGATATCTTTATAGTCAGAACCTATATATAATAATAATACTATACAGAATTCATGTAATGCTTTAATATTTGCAAATCACTTCACACAATATCCCATGATCCTCAGGAGAGGCCTTGAGTTTATTCATACAATTGTTAATATCCTCATATTATAGATAAAATTAAATGACTCACATAGTCACATATTTAGTATCAGAGGAAGAATTCTAATCCATTTTTTTTCTAAGTGAAACAATCTATCCATTAAGCAACACTGCCTATGCAAGTACTAAAAAAAATGCACATTGAATTGAAATGAATTCTGAACAGTTAGGTTTTGGGATATGTGTGAAATATATCAGAAAAAATTAAAACAGACATGGTCATTCTTTATCTGGGTTGATTTAATTGGATTTAGATTTCTGGGGTTTCCAAAATTCAGCATAAGTAAATATTTACAGATCACTTCGAAAAGATCCATGTTAATTAAAATTTTGTATGAGACAGAAATGTGAGTAAGGCAACATATTCAAAACTTACTCTATACATATGTGTTGAAACCATGCTTCTAAATAAATTAAATAATTATTTTATGTTTTCATAAATACTTCTTTGACAAAAAGATATTCAAAACACATGCTTTTCTGACTTTTTTTTGTCTTTGGGTACTTTTCCCTTTTCTTTTTTCTCTCCAACCAGTCCAAAAATAAACTTTGTAATAAGTTGTCTATATTTTTACATACTCATTACTTTCTTAAATTATATTCCTTATTTTAATCCTACTTGTGGAAAAATTCCATGATATCCATCCATTTCTCATATACACAATGGCTCCAAGTGTCTGATCAGCAAAATACAGACAATTTAATGAGGCATTCAAGGCTCTCCGTAATTTGGTCCTAATTTAGCTATTTGGTTTAATTTTCCTTTATTTCCCAGTGTGAGTTTCCTATTTTAGTCTAGCCACCTTCTGCACTGTTCCCAGAACATGCAGAACTCTTTATACCTTTGCCCACAGCATTGCTCTCCTGTTTAGGACACCCCTCCTCCTTTCGTTTCTGTCCTATTTTATCCTTATTCAATCAGCAAGGCCCAGATGAAGTCTCATTTATTCTATAAAGCTTTCTTTGAAAGTGTCTGTCCAGTTGTATTTCTCCATTATTTGAACCATTGTTATATGTCAATGTATTTATATTTTTTCTATATGTTATATATATATATATATATATATATTTGTTTGTGTGTGTGTGTGTGTGTGCAGTCATACACCAGTTTCCCTTCCAAAAGAGGAATAGAGCCAAGCTCATCTGTTCCCAATTCAAATGCATTTTAATTACATAGCAATTCATCTGACTACTCTTAGCATTGCTAGCTCTGTACTAGCACATATTAGTATGGGATTTCTTCAAAGCCAGATCAAGCACGTGATTATGGGCTGAGCTGCAGGGCCCTGACATTTGGGGTTATGATTTGGGTCCTTCACACTAATCCTATGGGTTTCCCAGTGTCTCCTGCTCCTTTTGGACACCTGGGCCACCAACTTCTTTACTTGCACGACTCTTATACCCTGTGTTTCTAGAAAATCTTGACCCCACACAAGAGAATATCATACCTTAGGAAAGAATAAGCCATATCCATTTAATAACTTTTTCTTTTTTCCAACTCAACTGAATTTTCCCCTTGGTATTCAAATTTATAATTATGACTCAGGTATTGTGTTTGTTTGGTTTGTTGGTTTTTGTTTTTTGGTTTGTTTTTTTGCAATTTGGCCATATTTTTGTGTATGTGTTAGATTTTACTAAATTGGTATTGACAAAGTTAACATTAAATTCCACTGGCCCAGTAGCTTAAAGGCTCCTCACTTTCTCAGAAGTGAGTTTTTTCACTCTTTCCTGTCATACAACATTGAGATATTGAATACTTGACCTTCCTTTACCACTCTCACCTCTTATTGTTTCTCTTCAGCTGTTTCCAAAATATATCACTAAGGCTCAAACTCCCAGACTCCCATTGACTGTTTTCTCTTCCATTTTCTCATATTAAGTACAATGAGGTTGGTTTAAAATCATCTGACTGCTATGCACACCAACACTCTGATTATGTTTTTTTTTTGGGGGGGGGGTGTTTTTCTTTGTTTGTTTTTTGGATTGGTGATGATATTGGAACAAGGATACACCAAGGGAACAAATGTCCCTAGAATCAGTAACTTCTGCCATTTATAGTTCTAGAGAGTTGTCTTAGACATTAAAAAGTTTAATGTCATCTTAGAGTCACAAAACTTTTATGTCTCACACAGAAGGCTTCAATCTAGAGTTTCTTGATTTTGAGAATACATATATATTCACCCTGCCTTGAGGATCCATGACCAATTCCTCACTTCCCTAAACACTTTTTAAGCTCTCCAATAACTCTCTTAATTTTAATATTTGTTCTGTTCCTATAATTTCATTAGAGGAGAAGGCTCTCACTATACAAAAACCACCCTCCAACTCTGTAGAATGGCAAATTACAAGACTTCTGAAGCAGAGCCAAGATGGTGGCATAGAACAGAGAGCTCAAGGTTACCATGAGATTTCCCTTCCACAAATACTAAAATAAGACTACAAAATGAATAAAGGAGTGAAAGAATCAACAAGGAGACAAAGAAAAACAATTTTCAAGAAAAGAAAGACTTCAAAAGTAGGTCGAGACCCTCTGGGACACTGGGGTGAGAGGGCAGAGCACAGTCAGTAAGACTATAGAAAGGAATGAAGAGTAATCCAAGAGCAAGCCACACCTCCCACCCCACATCTACTGTCCCAGGTTCTGAACCTGAACCCAATACAACATTCAGATGCTTAGACCCTGCTTGTATAAATAGAAGTCCAAGCCAACTCACACCTCTGGAGATTTCAAACCTATGGTGAAGTGGAGAATCTTAGGCCAGAGCAGTCTGTGCTAAAGTGGGCTGATCTGTGTGGGCCCAGAGTGAAGCCAGTATTCCTAGTCTGGGCCTGAGGTAAAGACATAGATCCCAATTTGGGATAGTTGATTGACCCAAGAGAGGGGTCTGGATTGTTTTGTCAGGGGCTCAGGTCAGAGATCTAGGACAGGGCAATCAACTGTGTGCCTGATTGGTTGAAGTATATCGTGAGACTAGAAAGACTTGCACTTACACCTGGGGCTAAATTTGAGTAGTCCCTGACCTAATCAAGTTCAGAGTGAGATCAAAAGCTTACACCCAAGCCAGAGGCAAATCTTGAAGTTATCAGCATCTCAAGGATTAATTGAATCAGCAGTAGGAAGAGGACCTCAGAGCTTCCAGCCCTAAGGCCATCATACCATCTCCAAAAAACTAAAACTGGCAGAAACTCAGAAAATAAGCTAAGGGTAGCATCAAGGAAGGACTGGAGTTTAAGAGGGTATCTTAATCTCAAAAAAAAAAAACAGAGGAGACTACCTATTAAAACATTTTTTAAAATGAGCAACAACAAAAAAGCACCTAACTCTAAAGTATTTTTATGGAGATAAAGAGCAAGTTATAGACACAGAAGGGAACAGTGAAAGCAAAGTAAACACATCTAAAGTCTAAAAGAAAAATATGGATTGGACATAGATCCTGGAAGAGGTCAAAAATACTTCAAAAACCAGTTAAGAGAGCAGAGGAGAAGTGGGGAAGAGAAATGGAAGAAATTAAAAAGGAGACCCAAAAGCTAATAGAGGAAAATCAGGTTTTAAAAATTAAAATTGAGCAGCTAGAAATGAGTGATTTCATGAGAAATAAACAATAAAATAAAATCAAAAGAATAAAAAAATAGAAGAAAACATGAAGTTGCTTATTAAAAAAAAATACAACTTACCTAGAAAATACATCTATCAGAGACAATTTAAGAATTATTTAACTACCTGAACAGCATGATCCAAAAAAAAAAAATCTTGGACATCATAACACAAGAAATTATCAAAGAAAACTGCCCAGATGTCCTCAAACAAGAAAATAAAACTGAAATTGAAAGAATTCATAGATCACCTCCAGAAAGAAATTCTCAAATGGCAACTTCCGGGAATATAATAGCTAAATTCAAAAGCTCCCAAACCAAGTAGGATGGCAAATTTCCTGTAACTCATAACCTTAGAGAGTTGCATTGAGAGGTTTTTTCTCCAAATACAATATTTAAATGAACATGTACTTAGAGCTATTTTGACACAAAAGCAGAACTTAAATATAGGACTTTCAGAAAAAGACCACCCTTCTATCCACTAGATCATACTCCCTCTTTGATATCCTAAATATTATTCAATTGTTCCAGTCACATCTGACTCTTCATGATCCCACTTGGGGTTTCATTGGCAAAGATATTATATTGATTTGCTATTTCCTTCTCCAGATCATTTTACAGATGAGAAAATGGGGGTAAATAGGATTAAGTGAGTTGTCCACAGTCACAAAGCTTTTAAATATCTAAGGCCATATTTGAACTCGAGTCTTTCTGACTCCAAACCCAGCACTCTAATCACTCTACCACTTAGCTGCTACAATTCTAAATATAGCCCCCAAATTTTAATAGTATACTCTTTTTTCTTTTTAAATGTATATATTTATGTTTATTGTTAATTTAAATACCTAAGTAACTCCCTCTTTTCCTTCCACATTAGAGAAGATATCACCTGACAAAAAGCCATATGTATATTTTTAAAATATTTCTTGTTTATTTCTATTTATCAGTTCTTTCTCTGGAGGTGGACATATGCAAGTCATTCTTTAAATAAAATTTCTGTTGTTTTATATAATGTTATCCTGACTCTACTTATTTCACTCTTCATAACTCCATATAAGTCTTTCCATGTTTTTGTTTTCAATTGATGTCTTCTAATTTTCATCACAAAAGGAAGAGATAGAAAAGGAAAACAGTCCACCCTTTTATGTCTTTATTCGTCTTGACATCACTTTGTTATCATTCTTTCAGATACCTAACCAGTTGTAAACCTCAAAATTTCTCAGACTTATGAATGTTAGGGGTTTCCCCCATTGGGGAATCTTCTACTTAAAAAAAATTCCCTAGCAGATGGTGAGAACTCTACTTGAGTGTGGGGGCTCCTAACTATGGGAGTGTCCCGGCTCCACCCTACTTAAGACTGCTTTAGGACAGAAAACGGCTTGCTGAACAATTAAAGTACTTTGATACATGCTTATGGAAGGGATAGGAAGTTCTTTGAGTCATGACTGTTTTAGAATTGATACAGTGGGATACTAAGTACCTATAAAGGTGGGGCAACTTGTAAACTACTTAAACCTAAAAGGGTAATAACGTATTCAGAGGTTTTTTCTAATGAAATTTGTCGACACAGTAGCAGTTTTTCCTGACTTACTAAAGAGATTAAAACTACTCAGCTGTGAATTCAAAATGGGCGGTCCTTTAAAAACATCTACAGTGATTTGTAGATGTAAGGACTTAGGGGAGGTGACAGAGGAGATTTTGCCCTTAAAAATAAGAGCTTGGATCTCATTCAGGGATCTCGATTTCTGACTCTCATTCTGAAGGAGAGCTCCTTGAGGAGCTCCTCTGAGGGGCTCTGTCCCTCTGGGGTAGGAGCTCTGGAGGCTCTTGAGAGAGGCCCTTTGAAACAATCTCTGACTGGAAGACTCTTTGAGGAAGGACGCAGGCCTGGTGTCACTAGTATCCTTGTTTAGTCAGACCTTGTGGTGAGTGTTAAAAAACTGACTGATTTCTCTTTTAAGACTCAGGTCTAGGCCATATTGGCTTGAGGCTCTTCGTAGTTATTCCTTTCTTACTCTTTCTCTTTGATTACTCATTGTATTGTTAATTAAAATCTCTATAAAACCCAATTGACTTGGGTATTTGAATAATTGGGAATATTTCCCTGGCGACCACCTTATATTTGATTTTAAAACCCAAGACACTGTAGTGAAACATATTTCTGCAGTCAAATTTACACCCCCTCTCTTATATCTATCACAATTTATATCTTCCACTATTTTAATCACTACAGTTTAAGACCTCAACCATTTTAAATCTCACACAATAAGATTATGAATTTCTTCTCAAGATAAGAGAAGTTGTTGTAATTGTACATACTTGTATCCACATAGCACCTATCAGTGTCCAATCCTATCATCAAATGAATCGATCAATTCCAACAAGTCATCTAGTATAACCTCCTTACCTTACAAGTGATGATGGTGAGACATAGAGAGGTGAAACCTTGTCCAAGGTCACATAGGTGGTAGGTAGAAGAGCTAGGTTTCAAATCTAAGTCTTCTGACATCAGTATATATTAATCTATAAAGAGAAGGGAATATATATATATGTATATATATAGATATATAGCTATATAGATAGATAGATATGTGTGTATATTCATACACATATGAATATATACAAGGATCAAAAGCTCTCTGAATTTGGAAAGTGTTCTAAATGAGTACTTAATGGAGTGAATTTTCAGCTTTGATATATGGAATATAAAACATTACATGAATTGGTGTCTCTAAAATTCCCTAATTGAGGCCAGCTGACTGGCTTAGTGGACTAAGAGTCAGGCCTAGAGACAGGATATTCTAGGTTCAAATCTGGCCTCAGACACTTCCTAGCTTTGTGACTTTGGGCAAATCATTTAACTCCCATTGCCTAGCCCTTCCCACTCTTCTGCCTTGGAAGCAATACACAGTATAGATTCTAAGGCAAAGGTAAGGGTTTAATAAATAAATAAATAAAATTCCCTAATTTTATTCAATAGCACTTCATTAATTTGTGATAAATAATTATAGTTCTTTGGTTCTATACATGATATATTTTTAAAGATTAGTGTTTAAGAGTTGAGCTTTGTTTCTTTAAACAAATGTTTTATTGATCCATTTTAGCTTTGTTTACATGTATGTATATATGTATGATGATTAAAATAAAAAGTTATTTTTAAAACTGTAAAACTTTAATTGAAAGCAAACTGGAGCTCCTGCAGCCTGAAACTGACTAGCTTGTCAAACTCCCCTCCTAGGCATATGATTGGTCCTTTTATAGACCAATCCCAAGCTCAGGAGTAGTAAGGATGTGAGGCCCCTCCCTAGCACAGGATTGGTCCAATTGGAGACCAATCCCACACCAGGAATTAGGAAAGAGGGACCCTTGGGGTACACTGGAGGATAAAGTCCAGCCACAACATTATGAAACTCACAATATGTATATCTATATTTTTCTCAATCTTTATTCATCCATCTATATATCTATTTACCATACCACTATCACCTCCAGATAATGGGTTTCTTCACTATTGGACAAATCTTGCTGATAAAAAACAAAAGAGTTAAGCAAAAGAAACAGACAAAATGATTGCTCTAGTCAATAAATACAACAAAACACACCTATATAGTACTTACCTCCCATCTATGTTAATAGGAAATTTGTTTCTTTCCCATTTGTCTGGAATCGAGATTAGGTAGAATATATAAAATTAATTTCTTTTCATTTTTAGAGTGATTTTCACTTATATTACTGTAATTGTGTAGCCAGTTACATGTCAGAATTCAGGAAATCCTGAATTTAAATTCTATCTCAGGGACTTGTTAGCTCTCCGTGTGACTTTGAGGGAGTCATTTGATCTCTGTTTACCTGTTTCTTCAACTGTAGAATGGGAATAATTATAGCCTCTACCTTCCAGGGTCAATGTGAAAACCAAGCAATATAATATTTATAGAATTACTTATCACAGAACCTGACATATATTTTGTTCTAGGTAAAAGATAGTTATTATTATTTCTAGACAGAATAGTATAGTGGATGGCATGTTTCTCTTGGAGTTAGGAAGACGTGTTCAAATCCTTTCTCTCACACTACTTGTATCATTATGGCCATACCACTTCACTTTTCCGCATTTGTAAAATGTAGGTAATAATTTTAGGAACTGTCTAAAAGGCTTGTTTGAGATTCAACTAAGGAAATGTACTGTACATACAAATATATGAAGCACTCTATAAACTGTGAAAATTTCTAAAAATGCTAATTATTATTTTTCTGTTAAGTTTGAAAAGTTTGTACAAGCCTTAGAAAAGGAATGATCTGGGAAGCTTTAAAAAAGAAAAAGGAAAAAGGGCTCTTAGAAAAATAACCAATTATTATTAATTTCCATGTATTCCAGGAACACAGTTTTTCTAGAACTATAATAAATATATAGGAAGCCAAGAATTGCAGAGATGTGCAAAGTTACCCCTAGGGCTCCACCCCAAAAAAAGCTGCAAAAGGTTCCTTCAATTAAAAAACAACAAAAACACTTGTTTTAAATTTCCATAAAGACATGGGTGGCTTTTTCCCACCTCTGAATCAATTTACCTTGACCTTGACCATAGTCAATGAAACACCAGTTTTGTTATGTTCATTCAATGCATTTTGTGCTCCTGCATCCCAGAAATCATATAAAATACAAACACACACAGCCTGCATTCAGTAAAATGAAAAGCCTTCACCCAATTGTGGGCAATATTACTTCTAACTGTTTTTTTAAAGGCCAGCTGGAGCCATTTTACATGATATAAATGAGAAATATACATATCTTTATTGGAAGGGGAGGGGCTTTAGGTTGTAAATGTCTAATTAAATGGGAGAGAAATCAGATTCTTAAGTACCTAACTGAAATCTGCTTATGGTGGACCTCACACAAGGACATCCAGAATCCACACATGTAACAAGACTGCAAGAAGCATAAGATGATCCTTGACCATTTTATTGCTTTGCCAAAGCTATCCTCCAGCCCAAGAATGCTTCTTCTTTATCTCTGACCCATTGGATCCCTCCATCCATTCAAGACTCATCTCAATCACAAAACACCCCCAACATGAGCCATTTTCTAACCTCCCACCCCTTTGATATTGTTGTTCATGTTTATACTTATTAATTGATATATGCATTGTTTCTCTACAGCTTAATGCAGTGTTTTCAAGTTCAAGTAATCTTTTACTGCTCTTTCTGAATCCCCATCCCCTACCCCAGAAACTGCCACATTGTCTTTTGGACTAGATCTGTAACTATTATCCATGTACTTCCCCCTAACCCAAGGCACTGAGCCTTAAATCTGAGCCAAGTCTGGAAGACAACCAGGGATTTTCAAAATGGTGAGGAGGGAGTTTATTCCTGATGGTAGAGGCAGAATAGACAAAGGAATGGAGGGGAACTACAGAATTCTCAAGTTAGGGAGCAATACATAGACCAGTGTGACTCAATGCTGAGTAAGCGAAGTGGGGTTAATGGGAAATCAAATTTAAAAAGTTGAAATAAACATTGTAAAGGGTGACAAGTGACTCTTTGCTTGTGACAAGTGACAAGAAGAGTAGTTCATATTTTTGCCTAAAGTCAGTAGTGAGCTATAGAAATTTCTTGTACATGGGAGTTACCTGCTTTAGGAAGTTTATCTTGATAATTGTACAGAGATTGAATCAGAATAGAGAGAGACTACAATCTGGGAATCAATTAAGTAGGCTGTTATATTAAAATCTCTCTCAGGAAAGAATAGACAATCTTTCTTTGGGTATATTGTACTGGGAATTTCTTTCACATATGAAGAATTCCTCCTGTGAAATGCTAGCCTATATGAATCTGAAGCCAGAAGAAAGGTTAAAAATCTCAGATATACAGATGATACAACTCTGATGGCAGAAAGTGAAAAAGAATTAAGAAGCTTCTTGATTAGGATGAAATAGGTAGATCTAAAAGTTGGTTTGAGACTTAACATTAAAAAAATTAAAAAACTAGTATTATGATAATTGGTTCTATCACTTCATGGCAAATAGAGGGAGAAGAAATGGAAGCAATATCATATTTCAAAAACATCACCCGTGGCATTCAGCTTTCCTTACAGTCCAACTCTCACAGTTGTAAATTTTAAAACTATTCCACTCTAATCAGACTTTACTTTAGAATATCTGATTTAGCTATTTCCTGGTCAGTAACAATGGAGATACTTGGAATAACAGAATCAGGTCTTGGAAACTCTACATTTCTCTACCCTTCTTAGTTTAACAAGATTAGGAAGGTCTGCATCAAACTCAAGATTTAATTATCTGAGGAAATGGCCTTCAACAGACTTCTTGGAGTATTGGTGGTGAGTTTTACCCTTGAGTCGATTCAGGTTCGGGCATCTTAGCTGAGCCCCTTTGGAGGTCAGGCTGATTCTTTCCTCCTTCACACTCAAAACCTTACTTTCTAGATCTCCTAATCTTCCCGCCTGGTACTAGGCCCTTCCTTCTTCCTTCTTCTTAAACTTCTCCACTATATCAATTAAATAACCATAAAATTTCCAGCTGAGTTTGGATGTTTCATTAGGATTTTATAAATAAAATCCTTGGCAACCAAATATAATTATTACATTCAGTCTTGACCATAATTTTTACCTTTACATAGTCATACATTACTACAACAAAAATCCATAACTTTGACCTTTATTGGCAAGGTAATGTTTCTGCTTTTTAGTATACAGTCCAGATTTGCCAACAAAGGTTAAAGCTATGGCTTTTTGCTGTAGTAATGTGTGAGAGTTGGACTGTAAGGAAAGCTGAATGCCACAGGAGATGCTTTTGAACTGCCATTCCAGAGAAGACTTTTGAGAGTCCCTTGGATAATAAGGTGATCAAATCAGACAATAATAAAAGAAATTAATTCAGGTTATTCATTGGATAGATAAATACAGATGCTAAATCTTAAATACTTTGGTCCCATAATGAGAAGAAGACTCAATGGAAAAGTTCCCACTGTTGGGAAAGATTGAAGGCAAAAAAAAAGGCAATAGAAGAGAGTGAGAAGGATGGATAGTGTCATAGAAGCAACAAACATGCGCTTGGACAGTCTTAAGGAGAGAGTGGAAAATAGAAGGGCCTGGCATGGTATGGGTAGAAGTCATGAAGAGTCAGACATGACCGAATGACTCAACAAATACACTACCTTTGTACCATTGTAATCCAAATCCATTGGTTTACTTGCTGTTCCTCATAAACACTAGTCCATTCATGTTCTTTCTTCCAGATTCATATATTCTTACTGGCTGTCCCAGATGTCTAAAACTCTTTTCCCTAATATCTGCCTCCTACATTCTCTACTTTCCTTTATATCTCAAATAAAATTCTATCTTCTACAATAAGTCTTTCCTGGTTCCTGTTCACACTAAATTGTTCCTTTAAGATTTCCTCATCATATTAACTCAGCCTTATTCTTTCAACACTTTCCCAACTTGCTCAGCCTCCTTTTGCCCTCTGATTGAAGTGTTGGAGGATGAACCACCAAAGTCCTCTCAAAGCTTTCCTTTTTAGGACCTGGACTTTTCAACTCACTTTCCACTTACTCTGAAATTCTACTGGGTATAAACTCTATTGAACAAGATGCCTCCTAATGTTCTTTTTGTGAAGAAAGCTTGACACTTAGCAGGCAACAGGTTTGTTTATTGATTGTCTCATTGATTGATTTATGGCTTGAGACTCCATTGATGGGACATATCTGCCTCCAAGGAGTCTATATAGTCTGTCTTTCCCCCTTCTCATACGAAAGACAGGGAATCTCAAAAAGGTAGAAATGAAAGGGAACTCAGAGTTGATGTAGGTCAGTCACCTGAAAGCAGAGGAAGTACTATATGGTAAAGCCCCAACTACAACCTGTATGTTCTTAGACTTTAGCCTCAAAATCTTAGATTTCTGTACAATGGCATACGTTGTACTTGTCTACTCATATTACTTTTTTGTATTACCTAGACTCTCTTTTTTACCATCTTGGCTTATTCTTACTCTTGCATTTCTCTTGTCTGTATTCTTATAATGCAGTCTCTATGAGGGCAGGGGTTATTATGTTTAGATGCATAGGTCTAGAAGGGACTAGAGTGAGAAGGGACTCAAGAAGCCACTAAGTCCAAGTTCCTCATGCAACAGATGAGAACACTATGACCTAGAGTAATGGTGGTCTCTGTCCTAGTAAGTAGTTGAGGTGAAATTTTGAATCATAGTCCTTTGACTTCAAAGATAATGACAATGTTCTTTGCACTGCTTCAGATGAGAGACAGACAGAGAGAGAGAGAGAGAGACAGAAAGAGAGAGAGAGAGAATGAGGAGGAGGATGAAGGGAGCTACCAGAGGTTGTGACACGCTTCTGGTTACATAGATGTGATGCAGATGCCATATGAATCAATCAACAAGTTTCATATGAATTAGGCACTAGTGTATAAGGACAAAAGTGAAACACTTTCTGCATTTTAGGAACTCACAGTGAGTAAGGGGATAAAATGTGAATATAACATGTAGTAGTAGTCTCTCAGAAGCCGAGAATGACTATTGTCTTTGTGCATTATCATCTATTGATATACCCTCATGTGGCTTTGAAGTCCAAAGGCTGAGGCGCAGAGTTTGTGGCACATGGGGTATGAGACGCCAGTTGTTACGAGAGGTGCGGTTGTGGCCTGGTGTCCAAGACGTCAATGTTGCTCATCTTCAAAGGTGGTGGCGGCCTGGTGAATGTGGGCTCGCCAGCTGCTTCTGTCAGAGGCAGCGAGTTCTAGTTGCTTTGGTGTGATGCCAGCCCACTTCAAGTTGGACTTTAGCTGATCCTTGAATCCTTTCTTTGGTCGGCCTTGTTTCCTGAGTCCAGCTGACAGTTCACCATAGAATACCTGTCTTGGTATTCGCGGTGGGTCCATGTGGATGACGTGTCCAGACCATTGTAGCTGAGTTTGGAGGACCAGGACTTCGATGCTGGTGGAGTTGCTCTATTGAGGACTTCCTGGTTGGTGATTCGGTCCTGCCATCGGATCCTCATGATTGACCAGAGAGAGCATTGGTGGAATTGCTCCAGCTGTTTCATGTGCTTCTGGTACAGTGTCCATGTCTCGCAACCATACAGGAGCAAGCTGAGGACCACTGTGTTGTACACTTTGAGCTTCGTCACAGTGCTTACACCATGGTGTTGGAGGACTTTGGAGCGCAGCCCCCGAGTGCCTGGCTGGCCTTTTGGATCCTGGCATTGATCTCCTGATCTAGGGACCCGTCGTTGGCAATGGTGCTGCCCAGGTACTTGAAAGTGTTGATGTTGGAAAGCTGCATGCCATCTATTGTAATGCACGGCTGGTTCATTGGCCTCCCTGGTGCAAGTTGGAACAGCACCTCTGTTTTGCTGAGGCTGATAGTCAGGCCAAACAGTTTTGTTGCGGTGGAGAACCTGTCCACAATGGTTTGGAAATGATTTTCTTGGTGGGCCATGAGAGCACAGTCATCTGCAAAGAGAGCTTCCAGGATGAGTCTCTCTGTTGTCTTTGTTTTTGCAGTCAGGCAGTGAAGGTTGAATAGTGAGCCATCCAGTCAGTATTTGATGTGGAAGCCTAGGTCTAGATCCATCACAGCATGTCGTAATACTTGGGTGAAGGATAGGTTGAAGAGTACCGGAGTGAGGACACAGCCTTGTTTCACATCATTGGAGATGTTGAAGCGATCGGAAGTCTCTCCACCAGATAGGACTTCCCCTGTCATGTTGACATGAAAGAGCTGGATCAGTTTGACAAATTTTGCTGGGCAACCGAGCTTGCTGAGGATCACCCACAACGCATCCCTGTTCACTGTGTCGAACGCCTTTGTCAGGTCTATGAAGACAATGTAGAGACTCAGGTTCTGCTCAAGGCATTTCTCCTGCATTTGCCTCACCATGAAGACCATGTCAATGGTGCTGAGATCTGGTCAGAAACCACATTGTGATTGAGGCAAGTTCTGTTCTGAGACAGATGACAACAACAACAAACAATAACACTAACGATGATGATATAATCCAGGTTTCAAACCTGGGGGATGGCGTTCATATGCTGCTATATTGGCATGATTCAGGTTTGGTGGGGAGAATGATGACTAGACACAACTGCTCATACAAGTTGAGTCTTTTTCTCTTTCTTGGAGTCAGTCCCAAAGAAGTCTGGAACCTCATGGATCCCTCTTTCTTTCTTTCTCAAAGCAGAATGCCAAATGTCTTTCCTCTCCTAATCTGCACATGTACTACAACACTCATGAAGTTATGCAGGTTTGAAACTTTGGTTCCATCATATTAATAGCTAGCATTTGTTTAGCACTTTACAGTTTGTGAAATCTTTTACATGTATTGTCTCATTTGATCCTCAGAAGAATTCTGAAGTTGGTGGTACCTCCATTTTACAGGTGAGGAAATTAAAGCTTGTATGATTTTTTGGGGTGACACAATAAATATATGAGGCAAGATTTAAAAGGAGCCTTTCTTAAATCCAAGTCAAGTCTATGCATGAATGCATACATATATATGCATGAGCACGCATTTATATGTGTATGCACATTTATGCATAAATATATAGAGATGAATGTCTAGATTTGGCAATATGTATTTATTGGAATGTTCTAAATTGAGAAAAATAATATTTAGTCATCTAATTAAGATAGGTTGGAGAAAAAATAATTAGAACAGTGAAAGGCCCTAGATGTTGTTTGGGCATCCAGAAGGGAAGATAATGTAGAAACTGACCAAAAACAATACAAAGGTGAGGCAAATTAGTATTGGAGGTAGGAATGGAGCCAAAAAAAACTGTGGTGGGAAATCAGTACAGATTTCATAGAATGCAACAGTAATGAGGCTGAATCCATTGACTTTGGTGCATGGCTTTCACATCTAGTTAATTAATTTGGTAATTTAGAAATAATATTTGAAATATTGAATTAACAAAGATGGTGAAAAACAAAGAAAAAAGATGAAACCCATTGATAGATATGTTGGAATCCTTAACTATATGTCCTTAATGATGATTACAATTTATTATATCCTGCTCATGGCAATAGTTGTACTCAAGAGATGAGTGATTTTCACAAAATAAAAACAGCTGCAGAGAAATCTTCACAAATTATAACAGTCCCAACAAAAGCTGCAAAATTAAAAGATGTACCTTGAAATATTATTCAAGTTGTCAGTGCACAAGCAGATTTCTTTTTTGATGCCAGATCCAGCTCAATTAAAATGCAATTACACAAAAAAATATTTAGTCTCTATTTTGTGAACACTCGAAATCAGCCAAGGCTGGGCACTATGTGCAGAGTTGTTGCTGTTGTTTCAATGTATAATGGTATATATTGCCAAGTGAGTATCCAGCTTGAAAAGTAAGTCCCTTACACCTTCTGCTCCTACAATTTGCTATGGCATGGGAATGGGGAAAATAATATACATCAGGTAGAAGAGCCTAGATATATAGTACCATCTGTAGCTGGGAAAGAAGGAGCCATGTTTCTGTTCACAGCAGAAGCTGGCAGTATGACAAGACAAATGTGGGAAGAGTCTCATATTAAGTTCACTAAAGTTAGGTCTCTCATTTTCCATCTTCATGGCTTTACATAGGCTGTCCCTTACTACTAGAATATGCTCCCTCCTTACATCTGGCTATTTGTCTTCCTAGTTTCCTCCCTAGCATAGCTAAATCATAATTTCCAACATGAGATTTTCCCTGATGCTCCCTACTTGATAGTAACGTCTTCACCTCAAAATTGCCTTTTAATTACTTTCCATATATTTTATAACTACTTAAATGTTTACAATTTCATTTCCCTGATAGAATGTAAACTCCATGAGGGCATACATGATTTAATTATTTTTAATCTTTAACATACTAGGCATTTAATAAGTACTTATCAATTGTTGGATGTATGGTTGGATGAAGAGATGATTCCTGACTCCCTTCTCTTTCAGACATTATTAGTAAAACTTAGCCTTGATATGCATTACATCTGCACTGACTATTGCTTGAAAATAGTTACATAAAGACCTTATGAAAGATCAGAACTTAAGATTTTAGATCTAAAAATAGAAAGAGCCTAAAAAGACCACGTAGACAAAAACTCTCATTTAACAGATGAAGAAACTGAGTCTCAGAGAGGAAAAAGTGACTTGCCCAAACCATAAAGGTGGTGACAGAGCCAGAACTGGAACCCATATACTTTTATTCCAAAGATAGAAGTTGTTTTCTACTTGTTTGTAAACTCATATATTTTACCTCTTGGATTATCATATTCCAAGGTCTTCTCTTGTTCATAGTAGAAACTGTCATGGTACCTTAAATACTTGAACTGCTCCTTTCTAGAGGTTTGCAGTATTTTTCTCTGTTTTTTTTGGGTGATATTTTTGAGATTCTTCTCTTCACATTGCTCTCTCATTCTAATAGACCTCAGCAGTTTTGTTTTTTTTTATTCCTTGAAGTATAATGTCAGAGATTTAAAAAAAAAAAGATTTTTTATGGAATCTGCTGACCCTGAAATGATCTCTCCTTGACTTGTTTTCTAAGTTGGTTGTTTTTGATATATCTTTAATTTCCTTCTATTTTTACATTTTCTTTTGATTTTATTTCTTCCATTTTTACATTTTATTTCAATTTTGTTTTAATGTTTCTATCTATTTCATAGAGACATTGATTTTTGCTTGATCTATTCTAGTTTTCAAAGAATACATCATTGAAGTATGGTTCACTACTTTTTTTTCTTCAAAGCTATTTATTTTCCTCACACTTCTACAAAGCTTTTAGTTACTTATTTCATGCTTAATCTAGTCTACTATACTGGCATTCAATGCATAAGCACTTTTTGTCTTCCCTTAATATTTATTTAATTGTTTATGTTTATTTTAATATTATAAGAATTTTTTAGCTAAAATATTGTAGCAGATAGATTAATGGGCTCAGAATTACTAGTATTGTTAAAGCTCAACTCAGGTACGTTATTCAACTCAGCCTCCTTCATGCCACCTTTCCAATTCTGACTTCAAAACCAGCATGCTTTCCATTATATTCATTGTTCTGTTTGGCTCCAAAGGACAGTTCGAGGAGAAAGTTACAAAAAGTTAAATTTAGGCTCTTCTTCTCAGTACATTAGAATAGACTGTCTTGGGATTGAGTGGCTTCACCCTTACTGAAAATCACCAAACAAAGTTTAGAATATAATTTTCACAATGTCAGGAGGAATTCTTATATTTTTCTTTTGGAAGGGAGGGGAATCTTATGCAGATAGATTAGAGACATTGTAAAATATTAACAGAGGTGCTCTGTGCATGGACCAGAAACTCTTTCATTCGGGTATGAGTTAGATTTGTGACCATTCATATCTCTGGACATTTTATGATTCTATATTCTTATTAACTAGTCAAGTTCCTTAGAAAATGGATACTTAAAATTCTTCTTTCTTGAATTGTACTTCAGTGATCAAATAGCACATATTTCTCATTCTTAAAACCAAGTGTTAATATATTTAGCCCAAATAAGCATATTGTCTCCATTCAGATGCTATTACTGAAGGCTGAAATTAAGCACTCACAGTTTCAGGAAACTACAAGCATTAAATTGGAGATTATAATGGAAGTGCTTGAACTGGAGCACTCCTGTCTCTGGTCTATGTGTTAAATTGTTCCTAGAATGCTCCAAAGATACCGGTGACAGAAGAGGAAGTTCTGTCCTTTTACTTAAAGGGTCACTATCCCTTCCAGTAAGCCTGGCGCCAATGGACATAACTATTTCTGTTCCTTTCTTTTAAAAAGGTAATAGCTCATGAATTTTTCAGTATCTTTCCCTGTTTATAACACTTCTGATCTTTTCTTCGTCTCTCTGTTATGCCATTAATATAATCCCACTGAGGCCCTTTCAAGTACAACTAGAACAGCACTTAATTACCAGAATTAGAAATGACAAATATCACAGTTTTTATCTCGTTGATCTTCCCTTAGTAGTCTGTGTATAAACTAAAATAATCCTGAATCTATGACATTTAACATTTTCCAAAGGCTTGTGAAATTGTTGTTGTTGCTTTTAATGTGCTCTTTCTCCCAATTTCTCTTCTCAGAATAGAAAAGTCCTTTCTCTGCCCTCTTTCCTTTATGTGGGTCATAACATGCAACAACATGAATTGTGGATGCAGTAGATGAGCTGACTTGCTCACTATTAATATGTTTCTTTTGTTTCTTTTCTCTTCCTGACTCCAAAGTCATCTTACAATCATCAATATAAATAACAATTTTAGAAAAACGATCAATTCTAATTAGTTATGTCTCTACAACTGCATATGTAGCATCAAAAACATATAGGATTTGGAGGAAGAAGAATCCATGTGAGCTTATCTCATATGGCTTCCTCATTTTATATAAAGCAAGAAAACTGAGACCAGGGGAAGAGAATGATGGTGGAAATTACAAGTTTTGGAAATTACAAGTTTTTAAGTGTTTTCTCTGTGTTGGGCACTATGATAAGGATGAGATATAAATCCAAAGGTGAAAATGATCCCTGCTCTCAGGGATTTTAAGTTATAATTGAGGAGACAACATATAAAAGGGATTTGTAGCTAGGATGGAATATTTTGGGTTGAAAAATTACAGTATTGTTGAAAAGAACCGAGGGGTAGTGGGTATAAACACATACCCATGATCACACACACACAGAGCCCATTCTAGGAGCCCTGATAGAATGAATTTGATTGTGATTCCTGAACTTAAAATGTGTATTGAAGAAGAAAAACTTAAAAAATCTTTTAAAAAATCACACTATGTCTTTAAAAAAATAACCCCTAAATCCTAACTTTGAACTACTCAGGGCTTAATACAAATAATAACTTCCCATGTAAGAGGGTATCTGTAAGCTATGTATTTTTTTTACTGAAGAGATATAATTTTAAACAGAAGCCTTCTATATACAATTTATCTTTTCAGTATGATTCAGTTTAAACAATTTCCCCCTCTAATCCCTACAGAACTATTTTGAGACAGACTTTTAAAGAGTTAGGAAGTTTATGGTTTTGAAAGTGTTATTATTTTTTTAAACAATGGAAACAAAACATTTCCTGAAAATTTCTGGCTTGTCTTTGCACTATCTGATATTTACTACTCATTTCCTTTATATACATTTATAGTTTGTAGCAGGAGTAGAATATTAATTTTAAGCAATAAATTTACTGTGAGGGTAAATTTTTCATAGATTAAAGGGATAATAGGCTCTATTGGGTTTTACTCTTTTGGCCTTGACCTCTGAACTAAGTAAATAAAAAATCCTTAAAGTTAAATCCTTAATTTATTAACGCAATAGAATATCCCTCAGGAGAAGAGACTTAGGAAGTGTTATGGTCTTGTTCCATCATGCTGGGAACAGGAATTACTTTAAATACTTACTTTATAGGAGCAAAGAAGCAAATGTAATTTCTCAGAAGAAAAAAGGAAGTGGGAAACAAGGGCCTCATACCTTCCCTAGGGGAAGTCAGCAGAACTTCCCTCTACCACAGCATAACAAGAAACCTATCCCTGAAATCCAATAAAAAATAGCAATTGAATAGAGAAGCGAATCAGACTAAGATAGCTGGTCAATCCTAGGGAAAATATTTTTAGCTTGCTTTTAATTTGAAAAAAATAATGAAATAAAAGTAGCAGAAATACAGCAAGTCAAGAGTATTTCATGTGAGAAAGCATATGGAAATCCTTCATTGATTCAGCAAACAATTATCAATTACTTGTTTTGCCAGGAATTGAGCTGCGAAACCAAGTGGTTGGGGATAGAAAGTCAAAAAAATGAAACCAGGACCACCATATTTGGGGAATAGTAAGTAGGTCAATTTTGCCATAATGCATATTCTGACATTGACCTATATAGAACCTTAAGCAAAAACTTCCCTGTATTGCTTTCTTATAAGATCCCATCTAGCTTTAAATTGATGATCCTAGAATTCTCAGTGGAGTCAATAACTTAATGTGAGATTAAAAAGGAAATGCTACCACTTTAATTTCAGTTTCTTTTTTTATTACTACTGGAAAAATTGTTAATTTGCATCAAGAGGAAATACAAAATTCAAAATAATAAAGTAAATTTGCCACATATTCATGGCGAGTTTGTATGAGGAGAACTGTTGGGGGGATTTCTTGTACTACTTCTTTTGATCATTGTTGTTCAGTCTTCCTGATCTTATTTGGACAGAAATACTAGAATCCTTTGTCATTTCCTTCTTCAGCTCATTCTACAGATGAGAAGGCTGAGATAAACAAGATTAAGTCACTGCCCAAGGTGGCAGAGCTAGTAAGTGAAACCTGATTTAAACTTGGGAAAACGAGTCCTCCTGACTCCAGAACTGGCACTCTTTCTACTCTGTCCTTTTCTATTTATAGGATTTATTTTTATCAAGATTAGCATGACCTCTGGGACTCTAGTCAGGGCTGACTGCCAATATACCTGAGTTTAAATATGTATGGCATTTTTTTCTTCTCCATAATGTTACTTACTGGTACGAGCACTTGACTACAGATTAGGAAAGATGGGTCCTACTTTTGACTCCGTCATTAATATTGTGCTAAGTGGCTTGAACTTTCTGCATTTCACTGTTATGAATTTTTTAAAAATTAAAAAAGGAGATTGGTGTCAATGATATCTAAAATACCTTCTAGTTTAAAATTCAATCATTTTCCCCACATTCTTCAACCCCAATTTTTTTGCAGGATTTATTTGTACCTTCATTTTCTTTTCTTTTCTTTTTTTTGAAATTGTGTATCTCACTCAACATGTAGTAGTAAATTACCATAGTAAACTTAGTTTTTGCAGAACACAAAGTTCCTAGCTTTGGGGACAATGTTGTGGGATAAACACACCCAAGTTTGTAGCAGGGTCGTGCCCCAAGAATGGGAGACTAAAACTCCATTTAATCTAGAATTAAGAGAAGAATGTATTTGAAGAGTTTAAAAGTTTTAGTACAAACACAATTTGAAGAATTTTTAAGATAGTATAACAGCCTAATAGTGGAATAGCTGAGGGCTAATCAGATAGCTTTAGGGCTGATGGATTAGCCTAGGGGATAGTAGATTCATGTCTCTGGAGTTGATTGAATACCAGCTCTCTGGGTATGGAGCAGCAGTTCCAGGTTGGAAGTAGCAGCCCCAAGTATGGGGTTACAGTCCTAGGAGTGAATCAAGGATTGAATATTTATTGAAGATCTGGAAGCTTGTCATTTCCTGTTCTAGGGAAATCTCTATCTTTCTGGAAAACCCTGGAAAATGGGCATGGTGAGGTGGAGGTGTGTTTTGGGATATATGTCACCAGAAAGGGAATGAGGAGCATGCACAGGTTTGACAGATCCTTCAGGAATTCCAGAGCCATTAGTGCTGATATCCCATGTTTTTCCATGGTCCCACCTGGCATCATTTGTCACTATGGGAAATGTCTCCCTACACTTCTGGAATGGGAACATGTGTGTTGGGTAGAGGAATACAGTACAGTCGATGACCACTATAGGTAATTAATAATGCCTACCAGTTTAGAAGTAAAATAAAGAACATGAGTAATTAATAAAGTGAAGCAGAAACAAAGCTGATATCCAGTATAGAATATTACAGATCTAGTACAGATGATTAATGATATAGAATGGGTAACTGATCAGCAATACAGATTCTGCAATTCATGCTTGACTAATTCTGAAATCACAGCTCTTGCAGTTCACGTTTAACTAGTGTTAACTGTTGAGAAATATAAGATTATAGAGTATAAGTGTCATTTTTCTGTTATTGCCTCTCAATGCCCACTGCCCGTCTTCATCAAGAAGAACTCACTATTGGAGAATATCTACTGAGAAAACTGGAAAATAAATATGGCAGAAACTAAGCAGACACCAGCACCTCATACTAAATACAAAGATAAAATCAATATAGATTCATGATTTGGAAATAAATGGTGATATAAACAAATTAGGGGAGCTTGAAACAGTTTACCGTTCAGATCTATGGATAAATAAATAATTCATATCCAAACAAGAAATTTAAAAAAAATTACAAGATATGAAATGTATAACTTTGACTACATTAAATTGAAAAGTTTTAGTACAAACAAAATGAATGCAACCAAGATTAGAAAGGAAACAACAAACTGGGGGGGGGGGTAATACCAGTTGTCTCTGAAAAAAAAAGCCTCATTTCTCAAATATAGAGAGAACTGAGTCAAATTTATAAGAATACAAATTATTCACCAATTGAAAATTATCAAAAGTTATGAACAAGCAATTTTCAGATGAAATTATATCTATCTTTAGTTGTATGAAAAAATGTTTTTGATTCATATTAATTAGAAAACTGCAAATTAAAACAATTCTGAAGTACCAACTCACACCTATCAAAATGACTAATATGACAAAAAAACACACACACACACACAGCCTAAATCAAATCAAGTTACCTGCCATTTAGGGGAGAAGAAAATAGTGTAGGAAGGACAGAAAGTACATAGACCACACAATGTCAGAAAGCAATTATTAAAAGTTTTGTCAATATATTGAAAATAAAAATAAAAACTTTAAAAAAATTGTATTGGATGGTCTTAGACAATTCCTAGCTGTGTGACCCTGGGCAAGTCATTTAACCCCCATTGCCTAGCCCTTAGAACCACTACCCAGAATTGATTATTGATTCTAAGATGGATGGTAAGAATTTTTAAAAAGCAGCATTGGAGACACACTGACCCATTCTCCTTTGAACTTCTCCTTTTTCTAGGATTTACAATAACCATCCTGTTTACAAGTCCCAGACCAAACATACTCTCTTTCTTGTTCCATTCCACATCCTGAAACATAAAAGTCACCTGACCTTCTTCAGAATTCCTTAACTATGAGTTTTAGTCACTTCTGATTCCTCACTCTCCTGAGACAATCCTGTCTTCCATACCCAGTCAGTTGTCTTTAGTGCTGGACAAATGTAAACTTTCCCAACTTAGGTTTCTCTTATATGAGTCTTTTGCTAATCCAATCTATTCCATACATTATTTTCATATTGATATTTCTAAACCTCTGTTCTTCTTTGTCACTCTGCCAAATATAAATCTTTTTGAAAAATATTTTAAAATATTTTAATATTATTTTTAGAAAACTTTGAAGTCTCATTTCCTTCCCCTTCTTCAAACCCTACTTACCCATTATGAAGACAAGCTATATTATGTCAATTATACATGTGAAATCATGAAAAACTGTTAATCATTTTGGGAAAAAATATAAGAAAAATAAAGTGAAAAAATTTTACTTCAATTACATTCAGTTGGCTCTTTCTCTCAAGATGGATAGTATTTTTCATCAGAAAATTCTTTAAAATTGTCTTGAATCATTGTATCATTCAAAGAAGTTGTCTTTCACAAATGATTACAAAAAAGAAAATATCTATAATATATTTCAAGACATTGCTAACTAGGTGAAGCCTAGTCTTTCTGGCATACCTAGCCTAATAATAATGGAAGGAACTATTTAATAAGTATGCCATCAGTACAAAAAGGATGGCTTCCCTGGTTTTCAGAAAACACAATCTCACAATCAAAAGAAAAAATATTTGTGAAGCACTAGGTGATAGGCACTATGCTAGGAAATGAGA
This sequence comes from Monodelphis domestica, assembly GCF_027887165.1. NCBI lineage: Eukaryota > Metazoa > Chordata > Mammalia > Didelphimorphia > Didelphidae > Monodelphis > Monodelphis domestica. Next base: position 51,071,059 of record NC_077228.1, on the reverse strand, counting down.
AGATCAAGACAAGAAGTGAAATGACCTTTGCTGCAAGGGGTCATATTCTATTGAGGGGGACAATTTGTGCATATGTTGTTATTAATCCTTCATTTTTTCCCAAAGGACCAATGACACAAAGTAATGTCTTGACTCCTCTGTGACTTGGATTTAAGTGAAGCAGAGGTGCACAGAGCCATCAGTTTCATTCTCTCTTCAAGAGTCATAAAAGTCCAATGGCAAGAAAAAAGTCAGGACTACTGGCAATGGCCTAGAATACAGTAAATGGCCTTAGCTTTTTTGGTGACCGAGAAAGTTCCATGTGCTCCTCAGCACTTGCTTCATGGTTCTTGGAAGAGATTGTTCTCATCCACCATTCTGCTGGGGAGACATTTTCACATGCTTGGGGTAAACACTGCCCCATCAATTCATCATGAGTTTGAGGCCTGTCATTTACCCTGAACCTAGTTGAGCTCCATCTGCCAAGATAGATTTACTGGAATGTGGCCATTGCACACTGTAACAGTTAAAATTACACTGTTATGATTAAAATTTAGGGGAAACTGAGGCAAAGTAGAAATTAATTTCTCTCTGAAAGGAGTATTATATTTTTAGAGGTTTATTGAAGATTAAAAAATAAAGAAAGTACAAGTAAGAAAGGCATGTGTCTAGGACCAAAGAGCCTAGACAACCTCACCTACATCATGAAAGAGACCCATCTGCTTGGAAGTGGAAGTAGGAAAGAGACCCAATAGCCTTTACAGCCAGGTTAAATAGAAATTCTTGACCCCACCCAGGTGGAAATCTCAGTGAGATTAGAGGGCATTCTGGGAGCTAGCAAGGACTCCTGGGGTTTGGAATCCAGAGTTCAAGTCTCCATTTTTACAATATGTTATAGATTTTTCTAGTCAGAGCTAAAAAAATTTGGTAAAAGGAAGACACCAAAGGTAGAGGACAGCTCTGAGAAGACCTTAGTATGCCTTCACACCAGAAGTACTAGTCTTCCCGGAACAGCTCATATATCCCTGTGAATATATAAGTATATACTGAATGAATGAGCAATAAAAACAAGACAGGGAGAGAGGATACTAGCATTCTGGGGAGGTTAGGAGAGCTCTTCCTTTCCCCCTACTCATCATCAAATGTCAGATATCTTCCCCCACTATTTCCTCTTTCATCTCTAACATAGGCAAAGAGAAATTTCTTCCTCTTGCTAAAATAAGCCCTTATGAATGCACACTTGACCCCATTCTCTACTCTCTTCATATTTTCACTGATCTTCAAAGTCTTAATAAATGCTTCTTGATTTGATGACTTGAAATTAGTGCATCTAATTCATAAAAGAATAAAAGGATTAGGGTATATTCTGGACCTATCTAGTTCAAAGGCACAGAGGTAGAAGATGCAATACCATGAGTCTGGGACATAAAAATGACCAGTTTTATTGAACCATAAACTGGGTCAAATTAATAGATGTTTGTTAACTTTAAAGAAAATTGGTTCATTGGATGACTGAAGACAGAAGCCAAATCATAAATGTTGGAGGACTGATAGAAGAGGAATATAGGTAGCTTGTTCTACTAGACTGCTCTAGAAAAGGAAATGTTATATCATGATACCTTAACTCATATGCAGTGAATAAATTAATCTGAAGTGGAGAAGATTATACTTCTTTGGTCTTCATTTCTCTTCCCTATAACATGAAGGACTTGAAATAGATAACCTCTGAGATTCACCTTGAAATCTGTGATTCTATGACTTCTTAAAGTCATTACTGTGTCTAAAGAGCTATCAAGGAAATTGTCCTATTGGATCTATTTTCACTTGAAATCTATCATCCTATGATTTAATTATAGATATCAACAGGTGGCAAAGTGCCTGGGTATAGAATCAAGAAAGATTGAGTTCCTATCCAGTCTCAGATATTTTACTAACTTAGCAGTATCTGTTTACTTTAGTTTCTTCTACTCTAACATGGAGATAATAATAGAATCTGGGTTGTTTCTGTGGCTCAAATGAAATAATAATTATAACATTTTAGCATAGTACCTGATAGGTACTTAATAATTCCTTCCTTTCTTCTTTCTATCTGAAGTAGAAAAAGAATGTGGATAATAGAGATGCCTACATACCAGTGCCTAGAGAGGATATCACCTTCACTTTCCTCTGAAGTTTAAGAGGGTATCCCAACTTCTCAAGAAACAGAGCCTACCTATAATTAGATAGAAAAATGAACAAACAACAAAAGAACACCTAAACCTGAAGAAATTTTATAGAGGCAAAGAGGAAGGTACAGACAAAGAAGGAACAGTGAAAGCAAAGGAAACATACCCAAAGTCCAAAAGAAAAAATATGGATTAGACACTGATTCTGGAGGAACTCAAAGGAACTTAAAAAACCAATTAAGAGAGGCAGAAGAAAATTGGGAAAGAGAAATGAAGTTATGCAAGGAGAAAGGAAATTAATGAAGAAGAAATGGGCCAATTGAAAAAGGAGAACCAAAAACTGAAAGAGGAAAATCAGGACTTAAAAATCATAACTGACACTCTAGAAACTAATGACTTTATGAAAATCAGTAAACAATAAAGCAAAATCAAAGGAATGAAATATCTTATCGAAAAAACAACTGACCTAGAAAATAGATCTAGGAGTGACAGTATGAGAATTATTAGTCTATCTAAAAGCCATGATCAAGAAAAAACCTCAGATATCATATTATAAGAAATTATCAAAGATAACTGCCCAGAGATCCTCAAATAAGAACATAAAATTGAAATTGAAAAAATTCAAAGATCACATCCAGAAAGAAATCCTCAAATGACAACTTCCAGGAACATAATAGCTAAATTCAAAAGCCACCAAGCCAAGGAAAAAAGTACTTCAAGCAGACAGAAAGAAACCATTCAAAAACCATGAATCTACAATCAGCATCACACAGAACCTAGCAGCTTTTACCTTAAAGGATTGAGAGGCATGGAATATGATATTCAGGGAGGCAAAAGATTTGGTTTTACAACCCAGAGTTATCTATCCAGCAAAACTGCATATATTCTTTCAGGGGGAAAAATGGACATTTAATAATATAGAAGATTTCCAATCATTCTTGAGGAATAAACCAGACCTAAACAAAAACTTTGAATTCACATATATGATATTATATAATAATGATAAATGGTAAAAAAAATTAATCAGTGGCTGAGAGGATTACCCTGAGGGAAAAGGGAAGGGAGAGGTAAAATAGGGTAAATTATATAACATAAAAAGGTGTGAAAAATCATTCTAGACAGGGGAATATAAGGGTGGTAATGAGCAATGCTTTAACTTTATTCTCATAGTAAAGGGCTCAGAGAAGTTTAAAAAAGTATACTCAGTGGGGTAAAGAATTCTATCTTACCCTACAGAAAAGCAGAAGGGAAATAAGGGAAGGTAATTGTAAGAAGGAGGCAATTGAAAGAAGGGAGGTAATTGTAAGGAGGAAAAGGAGGGTGACAAAAAGCAAAATACTGGTAAGGATGAACAGAAAGGAAATAGAGCAGGATATAAAGGGTATATATAATGGAGGGCAATATACAGTTAGTAATCATAACATTTAATATGAATGGGATAAACTCCATTAAACAGAAGTAGATAGCAGAGCAGATTAAAAAAACAGAATATGTTATTTACAAGAAACACATTTGAGATAGGGAGAGACTAACAAGATTCAAGGGAAAAGGCTGGAGCAGAATTTATTGTGTCATCTAAAGTTTAAAAAAATCAGAAATAGCGATCATTATATCAGACAAAGATAAAGAAGAAATTGATCTGATTAAAAGAGATGAAGAAGGAAATTACATTCTGTTTATATTATAAATATTATAAGTATTACAAATAATGAAATATTATCAATACTAAACGGTTATGCACCAAATAGTATAACATCAAGATTTCTTTTTTTTTTTTAAACCCTTACCATCCATCTTGGAGTCAACACTGTGTATTGGCTCCAAGGCAGAAGAGTGGTAAGGGCTAGGCAATGGGGGTCAAGTGACTTGCCCAGGGTCACACAGCTGGGAAGTGTCCAAGGCCAGATTTGAATCTAGGACCTCATGTCTCTAGGCCTGGCTCTCAATCCAGTGAGCTACCCAGCTGCACCCAACATCTAGATTTCTAAAGGAAACATTAACAGAGTTCAAGGAGGCAATAGATAGTAAGATCATATTAGTGGGGAATCTAAAACTTCCTCTTTCAGAACTAGATAAATTGAACCATATATATATATATATATATATATATATATATATATATATATATATATATATATATATATATATATATATATATAAGAAAGAAGTAAGGGAAGTGAATGAAATGCTAAAAAAATTAGAGTTAATAGATATCTGGAGAAAACTGAACAGAGATATAAAGGAATATACCTTCTTCTCAGCAATACATGTTACATATACAATTATTGACCATGTACTAGGGAATAGAAATATTGCAAACAAATGCAGAAAAGTAGAAATATAAATACAACTTTTTCATATCATAATAAGATAAAAATTATATTTACCTACGGTCCATGGAAAGACAAATTTAAAAGTAATTGGAAACTAAATAATCTAATTCTTCAAAGTTGGTTGGTCAAAAATTAAATCATAGAAAGAATTACAGATTTCATTAAAGAGAATGACAACAAGGAGACATCATATCAAAACCTATGGGATACAGCCAAAGCAGTATTTAGGGGAAAATTTATAACTCTGAGTGTCAAAAGCAACAAAATCAAGAGGGAGGAGATCAATGAAATGGGCTTACATCTTTAAAAGTTAGAAAAAGAACAAATAAAAAAATCCCCAGATAAAAAAACTAAATTGGAAATCCTAAAAAATTAAAGGAAAAAATTAATGAAATTGAAAGTAAAAGAATTGTTGAACTAATAAATTAGACTAAAAGCTAGTACGTGGGAAAAAAAGAAATAAAATAGACAAAGTACTGGTTAATCTAAGAAAAAAAGAAAGAAGAGAATCAAATTAACAGTAGTAAAAATGAAAGGGCTAATCTCACTAATGTGAGATTATCTAATGAAGAGGAAATTAAAATAATTATTAAGAATAATTTTGCCCAATTATATGACAATAAATATGACAATCTAGGTGAAATGTGTGAATATTTATAAAAAATATAAATTCCCTAGATTAACAAAAGAGGAAATAGAATACTTAAATAATCCCATATCAGAAAAAGAATTTAACAAACAATTAAGGAATGTCCCATGAAAAAAATCCCCAGGGCCAGATGGATTCACAAGTTTATACTATCTGAAATTTTATAAAAATCCAAGATTTTGAAATTTTGTTCGAGAAAGATCTTCAAGGAAAGAAGCTTGTTAACTCCTAAATCCAGAGAATGAACTTTTGCAGAAAGATGCCAGAAAATTTACGCTACATCAAGAAGATTCAGAATGAACTTTGGGTGTGATTGATTGAAGTGAAGTTTGATTGAACATTTATTTGAATGTATACTCTTATGTCAAAAGGGGACTGCCCCCTAATTGGTTGTTGTCAATGTGCCCAGCAAACATTGGCTTTGCTGTCTTTCTCTCTTCTATTTCCTTCTTCTATCTAATTATTGCAATTTCCCCTTAGAAGGTGAAATTTTGTATGCACCTGCAGCTAGAAAATTTGGAGGTGCAGGATGATTATGTTTAGTGATCAAATGGGGAGACTAGTCTCCCAATCATCATCAGTGGGATTGTGAATTTTAGATTTACTCCACCATGCTTAGTCTAACAAAACAGGTATGTCTACACCCCTACTTAAGAATTAAGCATTGAGAAGGATGGCCTCTGACAGACATATGCTAGCAATTGACAAATCAGAAACAACCAAAAGACCCCTGGGCTGTCTTAAGTCAAGCTTAAGCTACCATTGGTATATGCAAGATGCAGGAAATTGCTGTAAAAATGGTCTATATATTTTGCGTCACTTACTCTCTTGGGCTTTTTGTGCAGAGAGGTGACTGGCGGCAGTGTGCTGAGTGTCTTGGCATTTTGGCGTGGCGGCAGCTATTGTCCGGTTTTGGTGGTGAGAGTCCTTAATACACTACTGAGGGAAGCATAGTAACCTAGTTCAGGTGAGGCATCTTCTCTGAGCTCTCTCAGAGTTTAGGCTGATTATTTTTTCCTTTAGTTTCGAAAACACTATCCTCTTAGGAAGCCTCTAATCTTATGAAAAGATCCTGTGGCAGAGATCTTTGAAACTCCCCCTGGCACAGGCTAGGCTGGAGAAATCCTATACCTTTTTCCTCTCTCTTCTTCTTAATTCCTTCCCTCTATATTAATTAAACCACCATAAAATTTTCAAACTGACTTGGGTATTTTATTTGGGATTTTCCCTGGTGACCAATTAAAGATAGATTAAGTCACAACCCTAAATGCTTACATATAAAACATTTAAAAAACAACTTATCCCAATACTTTACAAATTATTTCAGAAAATAAGCAAAGAAGGAACCTTACCAATGTCTTTTTATGACACAAATATGGTACCGATTCCAAATCTAGGCAGCCCAAAAACAGAGAAAGAAAATTACAAAAAATTACTTAATAAACATAGATTCAAAAATCTCAAATTGAATACTAGCAAAAAGACTCCAACAAATGATCATGAGGATTATACACTATGACCAGGTGGGATTTATATTAAGAATGTAAGACTGGTTTAATATTAGAAAAAATATCCACATAATTGACCATATCAATAATTAAACTGACAGAGTCACATGATTATCTCAATAGTTATGAAAAAAAAAACTTTGACAAAATACAACACCCATTACTATTGAAAATAATAGGAAGAATAGGAATAAATGGGGCCATTCCTCAAAATAATAAATAGTATGTAATTAAAACAAACAGCAAGTAATATCTGCAATGGGGACAAGTTAGAAAGCTTCCCAGTAAGATCAGGAGTGATGTAAGGATTCCCATTATCAACTCTTTTATTCAATATTTTACTAGAAACCCTAGCAGTAGCAATTTGAGAAGAAAAAAAGAAATTGAAGGGATTAAAATAGGCAATGAGGAAACTAAACTATCACTCTTTGCAGATGATATGATGGTATACTCAAAGAATCTTATAAAATCAAATAAAAGACTAGTGGACATAATTAACAACTATAGTAAAGTTGAAGGGTACAATATAAACTCACATAAATAATCAGTAATTCTATATATTTCCAACAAGATTTAGCATCAGAAATTAGAATGAGAAATTCCATTTAAAATCACTCTAGAGAAAGAACTGTGGAAGTAGAAACAGAGAAAAAAACAAACAAACAACTGCTTGATCACATGAGTCAATGTGGATATGATTGGGGATGTAGACACTAAATGATGACCCTAGTGCAAACATCAATAATATGTAAATAAACCCAGTGGAATTGAACATTGGCTATGGGAGGGGAGTGGGAGGAGGGTAGAAAAAGAACATGAATCATGTAACCATGGAAAAATTTTCTGAATGAATCAATTAAAAAATTTAAAAAATGATAAAAAATAAAATCACTCTAGACAATATAAAACATTTAAGAATTTATCTACCAAGACAAACACAGGAATTATGTGAACACAACTATAAAATACTTTTCACACAATTAAAACTAGATCTAAATAACTGGAAAAACATTAATTACTCATGGGTAGGATTAGTTAACATAATAAAAATAACAATCTTACCCAAATTAATCTATTTATTCAGTGACATACTTATTAAACTATCAAAAAATAAACCTTTTTAATAGATTTATAAAAAAATTATAACAAGGTTCATCTGGAAGAACTAAAGATGAGGAATATCAAGGGAAAAAATGAAAAAAAAAATGCGGAGGACCAGGCGTACCAGTACCAGATCTTAAACTGTACTATAAAGCAGTGGCTATCAAAGCAATATGGTACTGGCTAAGAAACAGAAGGAAGCATCAATGGAATAGACTTGGAGTAAATGTCCTCAGCAATATAGTATATGATAAAGACAAATACTTCAGCTTTGGGGACAAAAACTCAGTATTTGAAAAAAAGTGCTGTTAGAATTGGAAAACAATATGGGAAAAATTAGGTTTAGATCAACATCTTAAACCTATACCAAGATAAATTCAAAATGGATATAGGACTTAAATATAAAGAATGAAACCATAAATAAATTAGGTGAACATAGAATAATATACCTGTCAGATCTGTGGGAAAGAAAAAAAAAGACAGAAAACATTTCAAAATGTAAAATGAATGACTTTGATTACATCAAATTAAAAAGAATTTGAACAAATAAACCAATGTATCCAAAATTAGAAGGAAAGCTATAAAATGAGAACTTTTTTTAATAACAAAACTCCGACAAAGGTTTAATTTCCCAAATATATAAGGAACTAAGCCAAATTTACAAAAAATCAAACCATTGCTCAATTGACAAATGGTCAAGGGACATGAACAGGCAGTTTTCACATGGTGAAATCAAAACTATCAATATGCACATGAAAAAGTGTTCTAAATCCCACCTGATTAGAGAAATGAAAATTAAAACACCTATGAGGTACCAGCTTATGCCTAATAGACTGGCCAATATGGCAGCAAAGGAAAGTGAAAAATGTTGGAGGGGATGTGGCAAAATTGGGACACTAATACATTGCTGGTGGAGTTGTAAATTGGTCTCATCATTCTGGAGGGAAAGTAGAATTGTGTACAAAGAGCTTTAAAAGAATTTGTGCCCTCTGATCCAGCCACACTGCTGGGTTTGTACCCTAAAGATATAATAAGAAAAACAACTATGCTTTTTGTGGTGGCCAAAAATTGAAAAATGAGGGGCTGCTCCATCAATGGGAGAATGACTGAACAAATTATGTATATGTTGGTGATGGAATACTATTGTGCTGAAAGGAATAATGATCTGGAAGAATTCCATGTGAACTGGAACGAACTACAGGAATTGATGCAAAGTGAAAAAAAAACAGAATGAGGAGAATATGGTACACAGAGACTGATCCATTATGACACAATCAAATGTAATAGACTTTTCTCCTAGAATCAATGCAATGTCTCAGGACAATTCAGAGGAACTTAGGAGAAAAAATGTTATCCACAGCCAGAGAAAGAACTGTAGGAACAGAAATGTAGAAGAAAAACACATGATTGATTATGTGGTTCAATAGGGATATGATTGGGATTTTAATATTAAAAGATAACTCTCCTCCAAATATGAATAATATGGTGATAGGTTTTGAACAATGATGCATGTATAACCCAGTGGAATTGTTTGGCAGCTCTAGGGGCTGGGGGGAGTAAAGAATAGGAAACTTATGCATCATGTAACTATGGAAAAATATTATAAATTAAATAGTAGGTACCAGAAAAATTTGTATTGGTTGATTGATAAGAAAGATTGTTATGTGAGATCCTAGGAAAGATAGACCATTTCTGATCAGAAAAGGCTTCCTGAAGTACAAAGCATTTGAAATGGGATTGAAAGGACAGGTAGGAATTAAAAGGGGAGAGGAAATAAGAAAGCCATATTAGATTTAGGGATTATATTGGCTTAAGGATGTGGATAGCAATGCCTGAGTTATGTGATTTGACCAATGGAGAAAAGTTTCCAATTGTTTCTGAGGAGTTGGTATGAAAAAAAAAAAAGGAAGGGAGATCAGAAAGAAGAATGGTTTCTTTGGAAGAATTCGCACCCCCCCACACACACACACACTAAATTGGTGGCAGAAATCAGGGAAGGTTCACTTTCAGTTTATATACTGAGAATTTATTTTCTCCTTTCTTTGAAACACCTAGCAAAGAGAGGACTGACTGGGGTGCACAATAAATTTTTATTGGATGAATGAATGAATGCATGAGTGAATGAATGAATGAATGAATGAATGTTCATCTACTTATACTTCTTTACCTTCATTCAGTTTAGAAAAAGGATAATGTCGAACATAATGTAGTCCAGTTAATCAAGCTGACATAAGGAAGAACACTCTGTAGGGGATTAATTGAGTTATCTGTCTCATCTAGAAAGAAAAACACATAAATAAAATGATCCCCTTGTGGAAAATTGAAAATCCCCATTGGATTGTAATGGAAAGAGTAAGAGGATTTGGTTGAGTTAGTCAAAGGGACTAGATTTAAAAAAATTCTTCTTTTTTACCATCCAATAACCCAGAAACTTGAGGTCCCTCCATTAAATAAATGGATTAAAAATTCTTTCACATTTTACTGTCAAGCTGTGAAAATCATTGACTCAGGTATTAACAGAATCAAATATTATGGTTGTATTTAAAAATAGGCAGTGGGATAATTTAGTGAAAAGTAAGTCCTGTTATCCTTCCTCTTATTTTTTAAGACAATATATGGGTAAATTCATGAGGCAGAGTATTAAAAACGGATCATTTATGGTCACCTCCTACATGCATTATAGGACATGAATGTGCTCTCTGGGGTATTTCTCTCCTTCTCCTTCCTGAGCCATTGGTCATTGCCTCAGTTCACAGGCTAGCCATGATGGATCCAATCTGGAATGACAAATGAGAGGAAGTAGAAAATGATAAACATTGTGCTCTAAAACTCGAATCCACCAGAGCCACTCTTATAAGAAAATAACCACAGGCTTCCTAATTGCTTTACAGCTTCAGGGACACCTGCCAATTATAATTAAAGAATCAAAGTCTGAATATTCTATAAATCTCAATAAGCAACTAAGGAAAACAGAAGTCAGCAGGAAATAGAAGTTACAGTCTTTCCCAAGAGTTCAATGAAATCCTTCTGTCCGGGCCACTTAATATTATGTACAAACCATAAATCCATAACAAGTATATTACCTGGTGTAAAAAAGCAATATCTCTTTGTCAACATATATTTTAATTCACAGTGTCAGAGATGAGCTATATTTTAGAATGAATTATTAGGCCAGAAAAAAAGGGAGTTTCTATCTAACTCCCCTCACTGTACCTTTCAGGGTGGTTTCTTAAAAAAAAAAATTCCCCTCCTGAGGCAAAATAACAAGTATGTAGCTGAATTCCAAATTTCTTTTGTGGGTCTTTTTATATTCAGGAGAGTGAGACGTATTTCTCTCCTCCCCATTTTGTCTATATTGCTTTTATTTAAAAACAAAGCATTTTAACAATTCTCTTGGAGATGTTCTCTTTTCCTGCTTTATTAAAAAGAAGGTAGATTACTGCAAAGATACCATCATGTTGACATTTAAAGGCTGGACCTTAAAAGGCCTCCTCATCTTTGTTTAAACCAGGTGCTACCACATAATTCCTTTCATGGCCTCCTGGCTCAGAACTCCCCAAATCCTGAGATTATTTTTTCCCTAATCACAGAATCTTAGAAATGGGACCTCAGTAGCCCTTCTAGCCTAACCCATCCTTTAACAAGAAAACAGAATCCCCTCTACAACATATATAACAAGTGGATATTCTTGCTTTTGTGTGAAGATTTTTATAGAGAAAGCATCTACTCCCTCCCAAGAATTGTGCATGAGTATGTGTATGTTTTATTGTTTTATTTCTTTTTACCAAGCTAAAATGTGCTTCTTTTTTTTTTCAAGCCCCTACCTTCCATCACAAAATCAATACTGTTTATTGGTTCCAAGGCAGAAGAGTGGTAAGGGTTAGGCACTAGGGGTTAAGTGACTTGCCCAAGGTCATAAACCTAGGAATTGTCTGAGGGCAGATTTGAACCTAGGACCTCCTGCCTCTAGGCCTGGCTCTCAATCCACTGAGCCACCCATTTACCCCCTCAAATTTGCTTCTTTTCAATTCATTCCCACTGCTCTTATTTCTGCATCTCTGACCAAGCAGAAGTTTCATCTCTCTCTTTCAAATACTTAATGACAGATACTATGTAATCTCCTTTCTGCTCTTTTCCAGGTCAAACTCTTGTCCACCTTCTTCACTTTATTTCATCTTGAGGTCCAAATGTAAGAAACCTCTAGAATGTTATATTAGTATTAAATTCATATTATAAGTGTTCATAGAATATGGGGATGTCCTGAGGGAATGATTGGGGCAAAGCAGTGTAAATACTTTCTCAAGGGATGCTGGCACTCCTAACCCAGTTTTATGCACATATATAGATGAATTTGTGACATATTGATTATTGATACCCTTTATTTGCTATCTGATACTCCTGTCCTGGATTCTTAACTCATTTATTGATCAGTTCTGGCAAGTCAATTTACCTGGATTTCCAATTTCATCAGAATCCACACACTTCTCTACTACTATGTAATAATTAAAATTATGACACTGCTAGTAGCTTTATAACTTTATTAAATCCTAGTAGTAGTAGTAAAGAGAGGGAAAGGTATAAAAGAGGTAGAGAGGTACTCAGTTTACTAATCTATTGGCCCCCATGATGGATTGAAGCTAAACACTAGCAAGGATTTCTCCTACCTCCACACTCCTTACATCTACCTGGCTCCTGACACTCGGTGTCCTTTGCACACCTTGCTTTGCCCATATAACCCTGATGTGATAAGTAAGTTTATCCTACTTTCCAGGTACCTAGTCAATAACATTATCAAGATATTTGACAGTTTAGAATATAGTTCTAGATCCTACTTTATAAATCCCCTCACTCTGAAAGCTCACAGGATATGGAGTCAGGAAAACCTGAACTCAAATCTAGGTTTAAAAATTTAATAAATGTTTTACCCTGGACTAATCATTTACAAATCGCTGAGCCTCAGTTTCCTCATCTGTAAAACAGTTGGATAATAGAGCTCCCAATTCACAAGGTTATTTTGAGAATCAGATGGAATGAGGTATATCAAGTGTTTTATAAATCTTAAAGCTTAAAATAAATGTGGACTCCTGTTCAACTTCCATTGCCTGTAGGTGATTCTCACCTTCAGTTCTGTATAGGCTGGAGTGTTTATGAAACACCACAGAAACCCAGACATCAAATGGGATCAAATGAGATTATATTTGTAAAGTAAACAGAGCAGTGTATGATACATTATAGATGCTTAATAAATGTTTGTTCCCTTCTCTATCCCCCTTCTTAGTATCATAGATTTAAAGCTGGAAGGGATGCTGAAAGCCCTCTAATGTAACATCCTCATTTTAAAGATGAGGAAACAAAGACCAAGGGGTGTTAATTGATTTGATCAAGGTCATCTAGATGGCAGAGGTAGGATTTGAGCTCAAGTACTCTGACTTCAAATCCATAGATTTTTTTTCTATTTTATCATTCTGTTCTAAAACTAATAAAGATGCCACATTATGATGGAGGGGGCTTATTTTTTATGTTGTACTTAGGAAAGAATTATAGAAAAGCCTGTCAGGAATCCAAATGAGGGAATTACCCTCATTATATTATTATAGAGAGAAAGAAAAGAGGAGCCAAAAGAAGTAAAATGATTTTCAGAAAATGCACAGGGAGTTGAGGGCAAAGCTAAGATTCAAACTCAGGTCATTTGGCTCCAAATTCAGTGCTCTCACATGGTACTTTCCATCCTCTAGAGTTTAAAAATATGATAATAATAATAATTTTGATCCCTTGCCATTACTTTTTCAATAATTCTTTTACAAGCAGAGCTATAAAATATAAAGTAGTATCATCACGATGTAGCATCTTTACATATTAATTATACATCAGAATAGTAATGTAGAAAAACGATGGATTCAGCGTCAGAATCCCTGAATTCAAATCCCACCTCTATCACTTACTTCCTATAACCTCAGACAAGCTAATTAATCTTCTTGGGCCTTAGTTTCCTCATCTCTAAAGTAAGGAAGATAGACTTTATGCCTTCTAAGGTCTCTTCCAGTTGCAAATTTATTATTTTATGATCCCAACATTACAGATAAAGGACAATTCAACACCTTACAGAAAACCCCTGATGCAGAAAATATGTAAGAGATATTACAAAAAAATGTGATCAAGAAATGAGCCAAGAAATCTATAAGGTTAGTGAAGGTTAAATAATGAACAGCCCTTCCAGTCTGTAGATTCCTTTCAATATCAAGAAAATGTGATGATGATAATAATAAAAATAATATTTATATAAAGCTAACTCTTTGACATTGTAAGTGCTTTATAATTATTACATCATTTGATGTCCACTACACCCCTAGGAGGTAAGTGCTTTAATTATACCCATTTTATAGATGAGGAACCAGAGGCAACCAGGGATAAGTGACTTGCCCAGGGTAACACAGCTATCAGAGATGTATTAAATTCATGGCTTCCTGAAAGCAGGCCTACCACTCTACCCACTATGCAGATAACTGCTCTATGATAGTTTCAAACATGGTATGTGGACACTGTGAAGTAATGGGAAAAAAAGAGAAATAGTTCTATGGGATGGGAAGACTATGATTTTTATTGTCCAAAGACTCCCTAAACTGATATGTACATTGGCCCAATTTAGTCAATAATAATAAATGGCTTTTTCAACAAAAACTCAGCTGTCAATTTAATATAATTAACTGTTTATCTTTCTTGACAGTTGAATTGGGCAAGGAGCTAAATACTAGAAATAGTAATGGAAGGATGAATCAGTAAATAATGATCAATTTAAACTACCTTCTGTAGCCACTGGAAACTGCCCAGGAAAAATATCCTAATTGACATTGGCAGTGGTAATCTACAACTATTATGTGATATTTTAAATATTAGAAATGTACAAGGAAAACAAAAGATTATGTCCATATAAAATAAGTACTCAGTGGGATAAAAATGATATAAAAACACTCTTTTTTGGTTCAGGAGACCAAAATGATTTACACACTTGGTTGGCAGACAAACATATTTATCTTTTCAAAAACACTAGATTTATTAATATATGTAGCCTGGCATGGAGGACAACCTTAGATCAAGACCTAGGATTAACACTAATTGTGTGACCCTGGAAAAGTTACATGATCTCTCAATCCTCTTGGTAATTCCATCACACAATAAATTGATAAGAAAAATGCCAAACTGGACTAGAATTTTCCTCTGATATAAGCACTCTTTAGTAATGAAATCACATGTCCAATCCTTACCCTAAGCAATTCTGGCCTAAAGTACCTATAAGGGGTAGCTACATGGCTCAGTGGATTGAAAGCCAGACCCAGAGAAGGGAGGTCCTGGTTCAAATTGGACCTCAAACACTTCCTTGCTGTGTGACCCTGGGTAAGTCACTTAACCCCATTGCCTAGCTCTTACCTCACTTCTGCCTTAAAACTAATACATGATATTGATTCTAAGATGGAAGGTAAAGGTTTAAAAATATTAAAAATAAATAAATGAATGAAGAAAGAAAGAAAGAAAGAAAGAAAGAAAGAAAGAAAGAAAGAAAGAAAGAAAGAAAGAAAGAAAGAAAGAAAGAAAGAAAGAAAGAAAGAAAGAAAGAAAGAAAGAAAGAAAGAAAGAAAGAAAGAAAGGAAGGAAGGAAGGAAGGAAGGAAGGAAGGAAGGAAGGAAGGAAGGAAGGAAGGAAGGAAGGAAGGAAGGAAGGAAGAAAGGAAGGGAGGAAGGAAGGGAGGGAGGGAGGGAGGGAGGGAGGGAGGGAGGGGAGGGAGGGAGGGAGGGAAGAAGGAAGGTAGGAAGGACCTGTAGATTTACTCATTTGTTTTGGATGATTATGTTTTATTTCTGGTAAGATATATTAGATAACAAATCCCAATGCTCATAATAGCATGGTGGTGGTCCTGGGTTTTCTACATTTATAACAATAGCATGCAAGTTCCTATAGTTCATACCAAGACAGAAGTCTTAAAACAAATTTGAAGAGAAATATTCCATATCAATCAGTTGAGAGCATTACTGCTGAATGAAGATGGTCAAAGGAAAAACATCTGGGAGGAATCTACATGTGAAATGTTCTAAGATATTGAAGTGAGGCTGTGTTCTGTATGTCCATGTATATGTATAGGGGATATACTATACATGCATCATACAAAGACATATACTATAGAAATATAAGCACGCACACATATATGACTAAATCTCTCTATAAATATGTATTTTTCTATACATATACACATATGTACACACAGATATCCATATAAGGTTACTGAGATGGTACTAGAATATTTTAGAGAAGCACATAAGCACAACATGGGGTTCTAAAGGGGTGATCATGGACAATGTTCATGCATTGGAGAAAGGGAGATTTGGTCTTCTAGTCAAGAGAAATTTCATAAACATCACTAGCTTTCCATGTTATCTCACAAGTAGCCCCAAAGTTGAGGGTTTGAGTGTTTAGCCCTCTTTCTAGAGGAGAATGTCCTTTCTGAATAACATATCTCTTAAAGACAAAAGATTTAGTGCCTACATCCTGAAGCTAGGACATCAGCAAGAGATCAAAGTCCCAACATAGAGAAGCAAGAAGATGGACATCATCACTTGCTGTTACTATGAGTTATGCAGATATTAGAAGAGAATTGCCTGTCTAGAAGCTCCAAGTATGCTTCTCTTCTAAGTGGAGTCCTAACAACAGGTGGCACTACAAGCCTGTTTAGGACCCCATTAGAGCAAGGGATTTGCTGGAATGTCACAGCACTGCACCATTTGCAACCTCAAGTTCAACATTGTTCTGAGGAGAGTTCCAACCATGAGGTAGGTATGTGTATGGGGGATTCTAGGAATCTGGATAAAAGTTTTCACCAGGGAGTAAAGATAATTATGTCATTGTATGGACTCTACATTTTCTTAATTTTTATGGGCTCCTATAAATCCTTACTTTTTTTTTAATTTTGAAGGATATTAAATTAAGACAATTCATATATATATATATATGTATATAACCATCAGAGCTCATATAAGTGATAAAAGATCACTTTTTGCTCACATATATGAAGACTTAGAAATGAGCAATACTTGGTGATTCTCTAGACTAGAAGTCATCTACCTCAACTCCTCTCTTGCACTTCATAAAGGAAGAAACTGAAGTTCAAAGAATTTAATTGACTCATTCACTATGCCCTAAAATTTAGCAACTGGCTAGAAATGAAACAAATCTTCTGCCCAAACTGAATAAAATGCTTACTCCTTTGAAGGGTATATGTGATTAGAGATGATAGGTAGGTAGGTTAATAGACAGAGATAGATAGATAGATAGATAGACAGACGGACGGACAGACAGACAGACAGACAGACAGACAGACAGACAGATAGATAGATAGATAGATAGATAGATAGACACAGAGAGAGAGAGAGAGAGAGAGAGAGAGAGAGAGAGAGAGAGAGAGAGAGAGAGAGAGAGAGAGAGGGCATAGGTAAGAAGAAAAATTATTGGTACCATGGCATTGTAAACAGGTAAGTGAATTTTTGTGGTTGAAAAATATAAGAGAAACAGTTGGTGGAGTAGCTAGTTGGCTCAATGGATAGAGAGCCATGTCTGGAGATGGAAAATCCTGTATTCAAATCTGACCACAGATACTTCCTAGGTGTGTGACCATGGGGAAGTCATTTAACCCCAGGTGCCTAGCCCTTACCATGCTTTTGTGTTTGAACTGACACTTAGTATCTTTTCTGAGAGAAAGTTAGAGTTTACATTTAAAAAAGAAAAAGAAAAACAGTTGGTGCTCATCAGTTCAGGGACACCTAATCACATTGACATAAGTGAATATTCTGAAATATTATTGTGCTACAAGAAACAATTAATCTGAGATTTCTGACTCACATGGGCATGCTATTTTAAACTAATGCTGAGTAAAGTAAGCAAAATCAGGGGGATGATTTACACAATGACAACAATATCATAAATGAAAACAACATTTTCAAAAATCCCCACCAAGTCCTGATGCTATTTCCAGTCTTAGTCTTGAGGAAGAAGAGATGATTCTTAGGAGACTGATGTGTTTAGCCCGGGGGTGGGGGACAACTACAGGACTACAGTTGCAGAATGTTGCAAATGTTAACATGCAGGATCAGTTTTTTTTTTTTTACACAACATTTTATTTTCTTCTTTTTAGCAAGAGAAATTTTCATGGGAAGAGGGTAGAATATGATTATATATGCAAATGACCATGATGTAAAGCACAAAAGGCATCAATAAAACTTTTAACAAAATAAATAAAATGAAGGAAACAAAAATTATCAAGCAAAATATAAGGGAGCTAGGAGAACATGTGCCTTAATTTAGGAAAGAAGCACATTTAAGGACAACAAGATAGAAGAGAGAATAGCTGCCCTTATTTCCCATTCCTTTAATAAGAAGAAATATGATATCATGACTAATTGTGATTCGGATCCCATAAACAATCCAACAAACAAATAAAAGAAATGAAAAAGGTAAAAATGTATTGTTGATTCTGTGACTATATGTGGTCACCACCCCTTCATAAGTATCTCACACCAGTGATAAAGATTAGGTGATTCCCCTGTGGCTGGGGAGATTTTTAGGGTAAATTGAGTGATGGCTGCTTAACTCAGTAGAACAAAGCCCTTTTATTACATGATATCACTAGGCTTTTATGGTGAGCTTTACGAGACCTCCGGTGGTGATTTACAATTACTCTGTGTCACCACCGGGGCACCAGTGTTGCCTTGTTTGGGCTATTAAAGTAACTGCCTCCCGTGCCAATTTGCGAACTGAGACAATGCACAAAAGCACCAGGGCTTGGTGCTGTAAAAATAGATGCTCGAGATAATTGGGCAAGGTGGTGTCATGTCACTGGTGTGCAGTTCATTAATTAACTGCTTGAAACTGCTATAAAATAATAGCCATGTCATCAGGATGAAAGTACGAAAAGTGCAAAGAAAATAAAACTGTAGTAAGTAAGAAGGCCGACAAAAGTAGCTCTTATTAAGAAAACTCAAGTGTTTCCTTCCATTTTAGTATCTATTCTTCTTTCCTTGTACTTATAAACTTGGACTTCAGCTTTAGTTGTTGTGCTTGTTAATATTTATTAGCTACCAGACGCTCGATTCCATTTATATACAACTCAAAACTTTGGATTCTGAAGGATTATGTGATGAAAAATGGAGGATGCATCGCTACCTCCTCATTCCCCAACTCACCATTTAATTAAGAATGTCACATTCATATAGAAATGTAAGTTTTCCATGTCTTCTCACTGGATCTTCACAGCCACCATATAATACGGATGTTATTATTATCCCCATTTTACAGATGAGGGAATGGATACTCCGAGAAGTTGTGCCTTGCCCAGATTCCCCTAGCCAGTATGTTTTGGAGGTGGAATTCCAGGCCAGACCTTTTTGATTCCAAGAGCAGAGCTATTCTGCTCATGAAACCATGATGCCATAAGACACATTAAAGTCATATCACAAACACTGTTTCTTCTTTTCTTTCAAATTTCAGCAGCAGTTTGATTCTTGGCAGACTCAGCAATGGATTAAGTAAACTTTGGGCCTCTAAACCATTTGCCTGGCAGCTCACATCTAAACAAAGTTGCAGAACTGAATGTCAAAATGTGGTCTGCTGAAAGCCTCGGAATAACAATTCTCGTGGCACTGAACGAATAAGCATTTTTTTTCCCGTTTGGCTGTCAGTTCCTACCTGCAATGACCTTACAATCAAATGCTGTGAGATATACTTAGCCACTGCAAAACTCAATTTGGGGAATCTGGTCTGAGATATCACAAATAAAAAGAGGATGCCATGTTTTTATATGACATGCGGAGGACATGTTTTTAGAAATACTAAATGGAACGACGTGGCGAGTGGTCTTAATATCTCGATGAGAAAATCTTCGTGTTTCGATAAAAAAAGGAAAGGTCCTGTTGCAATGATAATTTTCTCAGAACCATCATTCTTACATACCCAAAGCAATCCATTCCCCTTTAGCTGCACATTTAGCTAAGGAGGACCATGCTGAACAAGGCAACCCATCATACTTGCCATTGACTCCAAAGATCCATAATGAGGTCCAAGGTTCCACCAGTTATTGTTCAAGTGCTCTGACAGATGAAATATGTCCCTGTCAGTACATTCTACACCTGACATTTCTCATATTTGATCTGCTAATGGTTATTGCCTATTCTGCTGCTTGCAAAGGTCAGATTCATAAAAAAAGGTTAAGTCACTTCCAAGGGAGCTCTCCCTCAGAAACCTTGCTCCAGCCAGGCTTCTCTGTGAGCCAGGCTAATAATATGGGACCTGGTTAAGGACGTAGTTATGATATGCTCTGTAGGTTGAAAATTTTCTTAAAAATGAATTACAATAAAATATAAAGAAAGAAGTCTGGAAAGGAAAGCTGTGTTCCATTACTGTCTCCGCCGCTCACTAATTCTGTGACCCTGGCCAAAATCTCTTCCTCAGATCTGACAGCCTTCTAATGCTGGAGAAATATCCAGTCCCTGTAACCTATTCTCCTGATTGGTGAGTCTTTCTTCGGATTCTCCATTTGGGGAAATATTCACATCTGCCATGTGTGTCTCTAATCTGGCTCAGCTCCTGACTCAGGTTTGCTTCCCCTTACTCTTCATAGAGGTATCTTTCCCACCCCCTTTTCATCTTTCTTTTATGTGTTGATTTTTACCCCATTAAAATGTAAGCCCTTTGAGGGTAGGTACTCACTTTTTGCTTATATTTCTATTTCTACCCTTAACTAATATTTATTCTAATTTAATTAAAATTCCCCTGACCCTCTCCTCAGAGAAAGAAATAATAATAAATTTGCTACTGGCCTTAGAAAGCACTTTTAAAAGTTTTATATTTAAATTTAATAAATGTGTATAAAATGCTTCAAGAATAAATCAATTTCTTGGGGCAGCTGCATAGCTCAGTGGATTGAGAGCCAGGCCTAGAGACGGGAGGTTCTAGGTTCAAATCTGGTCTCAGACACTTCCCTGCTGTGTGACCCTGGGCAAGTCACTTAACCCCCATTGCCTAGCCCTTACCACTCTTCTGCCTTGGACCCAATACACAGTATTGACTCCAAGACAAAAGGTAAGGATTTAAAAAAAATAATAAATTAATTTCTGACTGTCTCTTCTTGGAAAAATGCAAAGAGAAAAAAAGTATGAATGAGGTACCAGAGAGTAAATTTTGACACCTGGATGGGAGCACAGATCTCTTAGGGAAAACTCTATATCTTAGATAGAAAGATAGAAACCCTCCAGAATGCAATGGCAAATCCTTTAGCCTAAGATATTGCAGGAGCTGGACAAGGGGCATAATGGAGTATTGGTGGAAATTTGTGGGAGAACACAGATCAAGGTAAATGAAGTCAATAGAATCATAGAGGAAGAGGGAACCATAATGACCTTGTAAATATCTTCCTAAAGCATAAAATAAAACCAAAGGATCTCAGATTTAAAAGAGACCCTGGAAACCACCTAGTACAAACCACATCTGATCAAAAATCTCTTTTCCATCATACCAGATTAAAAATCATCCACCTTTTCCTTTGAGAACACTAGTGAAGGAGAAAGAACTCACTACCTAATCAGGCAGTCTAATTCTTCTTATGGATTGGTCACTTTTCTCTGTAAATTTATATATTGTTCCCAATGGGATATAAGATCCTCAAGGACAGAGAATGTATTGGTTTTGGTTTTGTATCCCTGTTAACTCACCGAATTTCTTGACATAGTGGATTAATGAATATTTGTCAAATTTAACATATTTCATTACTATTTGCAGTGGAAAGAAATCATGGACTTAATGTCAGAAGATCTGGATTCATATCCTAGTGCTTCAAGGATTAAGTAGCCATTAGCACTTCACTTCACTTAATCTATCCTGGCTCTTCAGTTTCTTCAATTATAACATGAGAAGGTTGGACTGGGTTTCTTTAAAGATCCCTTTCACCTCTCAATTTTGAGCCTATGAGACAATAATGACCACGATAATAATGAGGTTTATGATAATGATTTTGCCAGTACCTTGACAGTATCTCAAGCAGAGAATTTCTAGATGTTTCTGGTGTGAATGATGAGTCCTAAGTAATTCAATAGGTATTTCATACAATTATTTGCCTTCTTCCTCATTAGGTATAATAAGAAAGACAGAGCTACTTTTAACACATTCTTTTTTTTTCTCTTTCTTTTTTTTTTTAAAATATATTTTATTTGATCATTTCCAAGCATTATTTGTTAAAGACATAGATCATTTTCTTTTCCTCCCCCCCACCCCCCATAGCCAACGCGTAAGTCCACTGGGCATTAGATGTTTTCTTGATTTGAACCCATTGCTTTGTTGATAGTATTTGCATTAGAGTGTTCATTTAGAGTCCATCCTCTGTCATGTCCCCTCAACCTCTGTATTCAGGCAGTTGCTTTTTCTCGGCGTTTCCACTCCCATAGTTTATCCTTTCCTTATGAATGGTGTTTTTTTCTCCTGGATCCCTGCAAGTTGTTCAGGGACATTACACCGCCCCTAATGGAGAAGTCCATTACGTTCGATTATACCACAGTGTATTAGTCTCTGTGTACAATGTTCTCCTGGTTCTGCTCCTCTCGCTCTGCATCACTTCCTGGAGGTTGTTCCAGTCTCCATGGAACTCCTCCACTTCATTATTCCTTTTAGCACAATAGTACTCCATCACCAACATATACCACAGTTTGTTCAGCCATTCCCCAAATGATGGGCATCCCCTCGTTTTCCAGTTTTGGGCCACCACAAAGAGCGCAGCTATGAATATTTTTGTACAAGTCTTTGTGTCCATTATCTCTTTGGGGTACAGACCCAGCAGTGCTATGGCTGGGTCAAAGGGTAGATATTCTTTTGTTGCTCTTTGGGCATAGTTCCAAATTGCCCTCCAGAATGGTTGGATCATTTCACAGCTCCACCAGCAATGAATTAATGTCCCTATTTTGCCACATCCCCTCCAGCATTCATTACTTTCCTTTGCTGTTATGTTAGCCAATCTGCTAGGTGTGAGGTGATACCTCAGAGTTGTTTTGATTTGCATCTCTCTGATTATAAGAGATGTAGAACACTTCTTCATGTGCTTGTTAATAGTTTTGATTTCTTTATCTGAGAACTGCCTATCCATTTCCCTTGCCCATTTATCAATTGGAGAATGGCTTGATTTTTTGTACAATTGATTTAGCTCATTATAAATATGAGTAATTAAACCTTTGTCAGAGGTTTCTATGAAGATTTTTTCCCAATTTGTTGTTTCCCTTCGGATTTTAGTTACATTGGTTTTGTTTGTACAAAAGCTTTTTAGTTTGATGTAGTCAAAATTATTTATTTTACATTTTGTGATTCTTTCTATATCTTGCTTGGTTTTAAAGCCTTTCCCCTCCCAAAGGTCTGACATGTATACTATTCTATGTTTACCCAATTTACTTATGGTTTCCTTCTTTATGTTTAAGTCACTCACCCATTTTGAATTTATCTTGGTGTAGGGTGTGAGGTGTTGATCTATTCCTAGTCTCTCCCACACTGTCTTCCAATTTTCCCAGCAGTTTTTATCGAATAGTGGATTTTTGTCCCAAAAGCTGGGATCTTTGGGTTTATCGTATACTGTCTT
This sequence comes from Monodelphis domestica, assembly GCF_027887165.1. Taxonomy (NCBI): domain Eukaryota; kingdom Metazoa; phylum Chordata; class Mammalia; order Didelphimorphia; family Didelphidae; genus Monodelphis; species Monodelphis domestica. The sequence continues at coordinate 51,047,672 of NC_077228.1, read as the reverse complement.
GCTGAGGTCGCTTTCCCCCAGTCTATTCCACTGATCTTCCTTTCTGTTTCTTAGCCAGTACCAAATTGTTTTGATGACTGCTGCTTTGTAATATAGTTTTAGGTCAGGGACTGCAAGGCCCCCATCATGTGTGTTTTTTTTCATTATTTCCCTGGATATCCTTGATCTTTTGTTCTTCCAAATGAACTTTGTTATAGTTTTTTCTAAATCAGTGAAGAAGTATTTTGGTAGTTCAATGGGTATGGCACTAAATAGATAAATAAGTTTGGGTAGGATGGTCATTTTTATTATATTGGCTCGTCCTATCCATGAGCAGTTAATGTTTTTCCATTTGTTCAAGTCTAGTTTTAGTTGTGTGGCGAGTGTTTTGTAGTTGTGTTCATATAGTTCCTGTGTTTGTCTTGGGAGATAGATTCCTAGGTATTTTATTTTGTCTAAGGTGATATTGAATGGGATTTCTCTTTCTAGTTCTTGCTGCTGAGCTGTGTTGGAGATATATAGAAAAGCTGATGATTTATGTGGGTTTATTTTGTATCCTGCAACTTTGCTAAAGTTGTTGATTATTTCAATTAGCTTTTTGGTTGAATCTCTAGGATTCTTTAAGTAGACCATCATGTCATCCGCAAAGAGTGATAACTTGGTCTCCTCCTTGCCTATTTTGATGCCTTCAATTCCTTTATCTTCTCTAATTGCTACTGCTAGTGTTTCTAGTACAATGTCAAATAGTAGAGGTGATAATGGGCATCCTTGTTTCCCTCCTGATCTTATTGGGAATGCATCTAGTTTATCCCCATTGCAGATGATATTAGCTGTTGGTTTTAGATATATACTGTTTATTATTTTTAGGAATGACCCTTCTATTCCTATGCTTTCTAGTGTTTATAATAGGAATGGGTGTTGTATTTTATCAAAGGCTTTTTCTGCATCTATTGAGATAATCATGTGGTTCTTGCTAGTTTGCTTGTTGATGTGGTCAATTATGTGGATGGTTTTCCTAATGTTGAACCAGCCCTGCATCCCTGGTATGAATCCTACTTGATCATGGTGAATGATCCTTCTGATCACTTGCTGGAGTCTTTTTGCTAGTATCCTATTTAAGATTTTTGCATCTATATTCATTAGGGAGATTGGCCTATAGTTTTCTTTCTCTGTTTTTGACCTGCCTGGTTTTGGAATCAGTACCATGTTTGTGTCGTAAAAGGAGTTTGGTAGAACTCCCTCTTTGCTTATTATGTCAAATAGTTTGTGTAGTATTGGGATTAACTGTTCTCTGAATGTTTGATAGAATTCACAGGTGAATCCATCAGGCCCTGGGGATTTTTTCTTAGGAAGTTCTTTGATGGCTTGTTGGATTTCAATTTCTGATATGGGATTATTTAGGAATTCTATTTCCTCTTCTGTTAGTCTAGGCAGTTTGTATTTTTGTATATATTCATCCATTTCTCCTAAATTGGTGTATTTATTGCCATATAATTGGGCAAAGTAATTTCTAATGATTGCCTTAATTTCCTCTTCATCAGAGGTGCTGTCCCCCTTTTCATCTTTAATGCTGTGAATTTGCTTTTCTTCCTTCCTTTTTTTAATTAGATTGACCAGTACCTTGTCTATTTTGTTTGTTTTTTCAAAGTACCAGCTTCTTGTCTCATTTATTAAATCAATAGTTCTATCACTTTCGATTTTATTAATTTCTCCCTTAATTTTTAGGATTTCTAATTTGGTTTTCTGCTGGGGGTTTTTAATTTGATCGCTTTCCAGTTTTTTCATTTGCATTTCCAATTGATTGATCTCTGCTCTCCCTTGTTTGTTAATATAAGCATTCAGGGATATGAATTTACCTCTGATTACTGCTTTGGCTGCATCCCAAAAGGTTTGAAAGGATGTTTCGCCATTGTCATTTTCCTCGATGAAATTATTAATTGTTTCTATGATTTCTTCTTTAACTAAACAGTTTTGGAGTATCATATTGTTTAATTTCCAATTGGTTTAGATTTGGTTTTCCATGTACCATTACTAATCATTATTTTTATTGCCTTATGATCTGAGAAGGCTGCATTCATTATTTCTGCTTTTCTGCATTTGTGTGCTATGTTTCTGTGACCTAATGTATGGTCAATTTTTGTGAATGTGCCATGTGGTGCTGAGAAGAAGGTGTATTCCTCTTTATCCCTATTTATTTTTCTCCATATATCTATTAATTCTAATTTTTCTAAGATTTCATTCACTTCTTTTACCTCTTTCTTATTTATTTTTTGATTTGATTTATCTAAATTTGATAATGGTTGGTTTAAGTCTCCCACTAGTATGGTTTTATTGTCTATTTCTTCCTTCAATTCTCCTAGTTTCTCCATTAGAAATTTGGGTGCTATATTATTTGGTGCATACATATTGATTAATGATATTTCCTCATTGTCTATAGTCCCTTTTAACAAAATATAATTACCTTCCCTATCCCTTTTGATCAGGTCTATTTTTGCATTGGCTTTATCGGATATCATGATTACCACTCCTGCCTTCTTTCTATCAGTTGAAGCCCAGAAGGTCTTACTCCATCCTTTAATTCTGACCTTGTGGGTGTCAACCCGCCTCATGTGTGTTTCTTGAAGACAACATATGGTAGGGTTTTGGATTCTAATCCATTCTGCTATTCGTCTACGTTTTATGGGTGAGTTCATCCCATTCACGTTCAAAGTTATGATTGTCATTTGTGGACTCCCTGGCATTTTGATTGCCTTCCCTAATTCTAACCTATTCTTCTTCGGCTCTACCTTTTAGTCCAGTGATTTACTTTGAAACAGTCCCCCTTGTCCCCTCCCTTGATGTTTCCCTTTTTAGTCCCTCCCTTTTTGTTCCCTCCCCTTCCCCCCTCTCTTTCCCTCCCTTTTTGTTCTCCCTCTCCCCCTCCCCCCCTTGGTTTTCCCTTCTCCTTACCCTTGTTGGGTAAGATAGAATTCAAGATCCCAATGGATCTGGATGTTTTTCCCTCTCAGAGTTGATTTCCCTGAGATTGAGGTTTAAGTAAATCCCCCCCCCTCTCTTCCTCTCCTTCTTATAGGAGTTTTCTTCCCCTCCCCTTCCCATATGAATCTTTGTGTGAGAATGATTATTCTATTTGGTCTTTCTTTACCCCCTATTTATACATTACATTTTCCCCACATATTAGTATACATAGGTTGATATAAATGTAGTCCTTATAGAAGAGAGTTTGAGTAAAAGAAGAAAATAACATTTTCCCCTTTCCTGAATATTTACCTTTTCAGGTATTCCTTGCTCTTTGATTTTCGGTATCAAACTTTCCACAGAGCTCTGGTCTTTTCTTTGCAAAAAGTTGGAAGTCTTCTATTTTGTTGAATGCCCATACTTTCCCTTGGAAGTATATAGTCAGTTTTGCTGGGTAGCTGATTCTTGGTTGGAGACCCAGCTCTCTTGCCTTTCTGAAGATCATGTTCCATGCCTTACGATCATTCAGAGTAGAACTTGCAAGGTCTTGTGTGACCCTGATTGGCATTCCTTTATATCTAAATTGTCTTTTTCTGGCTTCCTGTAGGATTTTTTCTTTTGTTTGATAGCTTTGGAATTTGGCAATTACATTCCTGGGAGTTGTCTTTTGGGGGTTTAGTGTAGAAGGTGTTCTGTGAGCTCTGTCAGTGGCTGTATTGCCCCCTTGTTCTAGAATCTCTGGGCAATTTTCTTTGATTATATCTTGTATCACCATGTCCAGTTTGGTGTTTATTTCTGGCTTTTCTGGGAGTCCAATTATTCTTAAGTTATCCCTTCTCCCCCTATTTTCCAGATCTATCACCTTGTCGGTGAGATATTTTATGTTCTCTTCTAATTTCTTGGTATTTTGGCTTTGCTTCATTGATTCTTGCTCTTTTACACAATCGTTGTCTTCCAGCTGCCTGATTCTGGCCTTTAAAGCCTGGTTTTCTTTTACAGTTTGGTCAAACTGGTTTTGTAGATGCGTGAATTTCTTTTGCATTATTTCCAACTTTTCCTCCCAGAAGGCTTCCATCTTTTTGGTCATTTCTGATTCAAATTCTTCATAGGTTTGTGGAGAGTTTCCATTTCCTTTGGAAGGTTTTGGAGCATTTTCTTTTATATTATCTTCTATCTGCTCTGTATTTTGTATTTTGGCTCCATAGAATGTGTCCAAAGTCGCCCCTTTCTTCTTATTTTTCTTGGTATTTTGGGGCTTCTGTGCTTCTGTGGAGTTTTCCATCTCTGAATGTGGAGGATTGGCTTTTCTTGTCTCTGTCTGGTGTTCAGAGGCTTTAGTCCTGGGCAGATGGTTCTATGACTTTCCCTGGGTTAAACTGAATATGCCTCACTGGAACTGGAATGGAAGGGTCGGACCACGTTGCTTTCAGGAAGTTGCCTTCAGAATCGCTGGCCGTGAGGCTGTTTCGTCGGCCTGCGGGGGGATGGGCTGCAGCTAACCCAAGCTCCGGAGAGCAAGGACTTTCACTGAGACTTGGATAGCAGGATCCAGCCCTTGAGGCTGTCTTGCCCGCCCTGAGGGTTGCTGTTGTTTCGACCAGCTCTCTGCAGCGGAAGCCCCAGGCAGTAACTTTCACCGGGACTGTAGAAGGCCCTGAGGGTTCTGCTCTCTGAGCCCAGCCGGCTGCGGCTTCCGGGAGCCTTGGACTCTGCGCTCCTACCCCTGAGGTCCGAGGGATCTCGGGTTCTGGCTTTTAAGGGGAGCCGTACCTTTTGAACCGGGTCCAGATCCAGGAGGAGGGTTCCCAGGGTCTGTGCTATTGATCGTTTTGAATTTCGGCGCCTTAGGAGCTTATAGTTTGAGATCGGTCGGGAAGGTTTTTCCGGAGATCTGAACTTGAGCTTTCTCTAAGCCGCCATCTTAACCGGAAGTCCTTAACACATTCTTTTTAAGGGATCCAGGATGGTACATTGGGAGAAGAAGATCAGAAAAAGCACTGGAGCTGGAGTTACAAGAGTGGGTTCAAAATCTGTTTCTGCCCTTTACTACCTGGGTGACTTAATATGGTACCAATCAATTAAACTTTCTCTGGTCTTAGTTTACTAAAATGGAAAATGAGGAAGTTGTACTTGTAACTCTGAATGTAAATCAGTTAAGAGAAAGATTTGAATAGGCTTAAGAAGATAAAATAGAGAATAAATAAAATAAAGATTTATACATTTGCATAGGACCTTAAGAAAATAGTTTCAAATAAAAATAAACATGGATCCCTGTGGGCTACATACTAACTTAGAAAACCACAACTTAACACTTTCTATGTTGTGTTGTAATTTTATTTATATTGTCAATATTTTCAATTATATTTCAGGCAGTTGTGTAGAGTTTTGCTATCCAAGTTTGATACTTTTTAAAAGATATATCAAACACTTCCCTTACAATAATCCTGGGAATTAGTAATACAAACACTGTTACAAACTCTATTTTATAGATTAATGAAGGAAAGAAAAGGAATTAGCATTTCTTAAGTATCTACTATGTTCCTGATACTGTGCTAAGCACTTTACAAACATTATCCCATTTAATTGTTGCAACCTCCTAGAGTGGTAGATGCGATTTTGTTCCCCATTTAACATTTGAGGAAACTAAGGCAGACAGAGGTTAAGTAACTTGTGCAGAGTGAGACTGCTATTTTCTGAGACCATATATGAGATCATATTTTCTGACTTTATGTGATAAAGAAGTGAAGATTCAATCAATCTATAGACATTTATTAAGTGACTACTATGTGTCATACCTAGGGCTGGGGATATAAAAGAGGCAAAAGATGGTCTCTGCACTCAGTAGCCTATAATCTAAGAGAGGACAACAACTCAATCAATCTATAAATCAATAAGATTGTATTAAGTATCTCTTATGGGCACTGTAATCAACATTGGGTATGGCTAAAGGTAAAAAAAATCATTTCGTTCAATTGCATGTCAATGAGTAGATACCTACAGAGCAGATGGAAATTGGTTTTAGGAAGGAACTAGGAGCTTAGAGGGAACAAGAAAGACTTCCTGCAGAAGGGAATATTTGAACTAAGTTTTGAGGAAAACCTAGGATTCTTAAGAGGCTTTGGGGTGAGGAGGCCCACCTAGGCTCCTTTTTGCTTTTCAATAGACTGTATAGAAAAACCCAGTATGGAAGTCAATTTAAAGTTCATTAACCATTCTAGAAGGAAAAGGGGCTGTCTGTTAATTTCACTGTCATTAATTTCACTGGATGCAGGAGAGAGAACTGTCTTTGAATTGAACACGTCAGCTCCCAGAATGAAAGAATTTGGCTGAGTTACACTGGATTGGGTACTGTGAAGATTACCTGTTGAAGCCAGAGTTCCAAGTCTATGTGAAAGCAGTTAAGGATAACTGTCATGTGTAGTTAAGGGGTCCATACTGTAGTGATGTCTGGGAATTATAAAGACATGGAGTGGGGGTTGGTGTGAGGGTGAAGGAGAGGAGGTAAAGTACTTAGAATAAGGAAGGCACAGCCAGTTAGCTATGGGATTAGAAAAAACAAGTCTTTCACTTGGCATCACTTTCACACTCTTGTTATCAGTTTCCCCATCTGCAAAATGGAGATGATAAAACACCAGCTTAAAAGGGTCATTATGAGGATAATATATACACACTGAGATAGTAAATGTATAGTGCTTTACAAACTTTAAGTGTTTATACATTTTTAAAAATAGGATATCCCAGAATCTATTAAAACTTTACACTACACTGATTTTGAATTTTGGGATAGCCTGTATAAATTTATCATATAATATCATATCATACTTTATATTATACTGAAGTAATACATGTTGTCTGTTAAATAGTAATAATAATTACGGTGTATGTCAACAAGGAGACATAGTGTTGTTCATTTCATGAGATACTGGTGGGTTTTGGCCATACCAAGGTTGTTTTGTGCTTTCATTTAATATCAACTTGTGAAGGAACGCTGATCTGGGAGGCAAGGAATATATAAGGTTAGGTTAAAATGCATCCTAATAGATTTGCAACACCATTGTGTGTATATAGGTGTACATATATACATATATATAAACACATATGTGTGTCTATATGTATATGTACATATACTCATACACATAATTGATATATTTGCATGTGTGTGTTATATAAACACTAATTTTAGGTATTTCTTTGTGTCTATTTATAATTATGTATAATTGGTCATTGCTTCATTTTGCATTTGTATCCCCAGCACTTTGCATAGTACTTTGAATGTGGAAGATATTTATTAACTCTTATTAATTATATTAATGGATGGAAACTCTCTGTGGAAAACTGGCATATTGGCACCTCTCTGTGAAGTATAACTTTCTTAAAACTGTTTTTTAAATTCCCAGTCGCCACCCTAAGGCCACAAGTGTCTTTCACAATGTCATAAGCTATGATTGAAATAGAGGGAAATCATACTCTAGACTCCAGGGACACACTACCAGGCTGCTGTCCTATTCATTACCAGGTAGAAGGTCTTGGTCTTGGCCACTTAGGATCATAATGCTTGGCTCCTTTGCAAAATATTTGTATTATGAAGATGATGACCACAAAAATATTAAAATTAAAAGTAGAGAATTGCAAATTTCATCTTGCCTATTATTGTTTCATACACCAATACACACATGCATACACACAAGTTTTGGTTGGAAAGATTGTCAATAGGCTATATTAGTATCAAGTAGAGAAAATAATTCCCAAGTACAGTTTTGGGACACCCTGAAGCTGTCTCCAATTATCTCGATGGGGTGTTTCAAAATTCTCAATGAATTCATAATATCATAAAATTTAGAGCTGGAGGGAACTGTAAAAGTCATGTAGTCCAATTCCCTCATTTTCCCAAAAGAAAATTAATTTTTAATTCACCTAAGTTTAAAAAATATGTAGTCAACTCTCAGCAGAGGAATAAACCATGGCTTAAATGGAATCAATTTTCATAAAACTAAAGAATACTGGAATTTGGAGGCATGTTAGGTGGCCAGCTCATTGTGTAAAGCATCAGGTTCTTTATGTTGTCACTCATTCCTCTTCCTGTTCCTGACCCCTGATAACGAGCATATGCTGACATTCTGTCCATATTCCTCTTCTCCTTGCTTTACATTATATCCCTTGACATGCTGATTGAGTCTCATGGCTTCATCTTTCTCCACTACAGAGATGAATTATACATCTGCATCTCCAACTCTAAGCCCTCTTGTAAGCTCTAGCTCTACATCTCCAAACGCCAACAGCACATTTCTACTCAATATTTCTATAGGGATTCAAAATTCAACTTGTTAAATAGTGCCTTATTAAGTTGTCAATGAGCTTTTATCAAATATTTACTAAAAGACCTAGCACTGTGCTATGTGTTAGGAATACAGCTACAAACAAACAAAATATGTCCCTGCTCTCAAAGATCTTGCATTCTATTAGAGAGAAAGCACTTTAAAATAAGTTGTGATATCCGTATCCCAAAGAAATTAAAGAAACAGTAAATGAATCTACCTGTATGAAAATATTTATAGAAGTTTTTTTTTGTCATTGTGGCAAAAACCTAGAAACTGAAGGAATGTACAGCAATATAATGGATATAATATTGTGACATAAGAAATGAACAAGATAATCACAAAAAACCCTGGATCCACATGAAGTGATGCAAAGTGAAGTGAGAAAAACCAGGAGAATATTGTACATAGTAACAAAAATAATATATGATGATCATCTGTGAATGACAACTATTATCAGCAAGTCAAAGATCCAGGACAACTCCAAGGGACTCATGATGAAAAAGGATATGAACAAGCATTGATGGAATAGATAGAAGCTGAATGCAGATTGAAATACACCATTCTTCACTTTATTTCCACCATGAATTATTCTCTAGTATAAGCAATATGTTATTTTACAAAATTAACACTTAAATATATGTATTGTATGATAATATATGTACAATCTATATCATATTACCTATTAGCATATTGTAGTATATAACTATGATGGAATACTACTGTGCCATGAGAAATAGTGAGCAGATTAATATTTTTGAAAACTTGGAAAGAACTACATGAGATAAGGAAGGGATGAGTAGAACAAAAAACATTACATACAGCCATAGATTTAATATTTGAAGAAAAATTTGGCATTGTTTATCTCCACAGAATGAACTGAAAAATGGAAACATAAAAGACATTACATACACATATCTCTTTGCTGGATAGTGCTTCCTATGGTGTTGGGAGGGGAAGAAGGGCCTAAGATACTTGGATATATCATATTAATACAAACATTTAAAGAATTATTTTCCTTTCTTTAAAACTTTACAAACTCACAAAATTGGAAGGAACCTCTATGGCCACCTAGCCTAATCTATACTTGATCAAGAATTCCATCTAACTACAATACTCCAAATAAGTTGTCATCCATACTTCACTTGAAAACCTGTATTGAGCAGCAAACCAGGAACTCATCAATTAATTCATTCCACATTTGGATAGTTCTAAATGTAAAGATTCTTCCTGCTGAGGCTATTATTTTGATCAATGGTGCCCAATGTTCACATGATGTAACACATGTAACAACTCTGTTGGTTTTGGGTCTTACCTCACTTTTATATCTCTTAATCAATCATGGAAGCTTAGTCTGTTCTATTTTCAGATTATTATAGAACTTAGAATGGAAAGGAATTTCAGAGTTGTAAATCCCTTAGTCCCTAAAAGTTGATCAGTCTCCATTTGAGTAAAGTTCTTCCATTTTTCTCTAAGTACCCATGCAAAATCCATCTCGAGGCCAATTCTCTACATTAGTTGTAGTTGTCTTTCCCTGCATATAACTTGTCCCTAAGCAGGAAAAGAATCACCATCATTCATTAGCAACAAAAACTTATTAAATGATTAGTCTTTGCCAGACACTATTCTAAATCCTGGGAATGTAAAGGAAAACAACAATAAATTTGCAAAATATGTTTCTGCCCTCAAGGAGATCACATAAGGGAATTACAATATAAAAATAAAGAGGGATGTATGAGATAAATACAGAGGAGATGAAAGGTATTTATAGAGGGGAAGATAATAGCAAGAATTAGAGGAAGAAGGGAAAAAAGAAAATGCCTCCTACAAAAAGGCATATTTAAGATGTCTTGAAGAATAGTAGGTAAGACGAGAAGTGAGGATGAAAGAGAGAGTTTTTAGGCCTGAGAGATGACTACCGATATTGCAAAAAGTAAAGAGATAATGAGTCCTAAATGAAAATTTTATGCAGTAAACTAAAGTTCTTCATAGAAACATAAAATTTTCAATCAATTTTTGCTTTCTCATATATAATGTCATTCATTTAATAAGATTCATGTCATCTAATTTATCTACATTCTACCTTATGACCTAACCATCCTCTACACAGTAGGAAATTAGTAAATGCTTCTTGAATCAAGTAATTAATAAACACATAATAATATGATAACATGCCAGATCCTAGGATAGAAAATAATGGTCTGTCATATCTCTTCAAGATAATAATAAACTTCAAGATAAATGCATTCACAAAAATATGTCCATGCATTTACATAAATACACAATAGTCACACAATGTTATAGTAATTTTCCATCTTTTTGGATACATCCTCGATGAAAGCAAATATGAAATGGCCATCACTCAAACAATTCCACAGGCTCCAATAATATTTTCCCCCAGTACAGTTTGATAAATCCAAAACAGAAAATATTTTGTCATTCAGACAATTGACTTGGACAATAAAGGCTGGAATAAATAGAAAATTAACTATATCCTGGGGTTTCATTTTTTAAAATGAACTTTTATTTTCCCTTATGCAGTATAGCTCAATGAACAAGGATCGTGTCCCCTAATTTTTCTGTACCTTGCCTTAGGACCTAACTATCATGTGCACACAGCAGGAAATTATTAAATGCTTCTTGAATCAAGTAATTAATAAACAAGCATTTATTAAAGGCTCATAGTGAGCTAGGCCAGATATTGGGCACAGGAGATATGAAGAAAAAAATGAAACAGTCTCTACCCTCAAGGAGAAAACATTTACATATAAAATATGTATAAACAAGATATAAAATAAATACAAGGATTTTGTGGGAGGGAGACATTAGCCGATGGGGGGGGGGGTGGGAAGAAGTGGCAAGTATTAATGTAGGAGTTGGTGCTTGAGCTTCTGAAATTTGGGTTTGATCAGGAATGGCCTCATGGAGAAACTGAGAATTCTGAAATTTAGAGGTGTAAAATGAGTACGTCCCAGAAATGGGACACAATCAGCAAAGATGAGAGTTATAATCCCTTTTTGTGAAGAACTGCAAGAATATTAATTGCCTGGGTTACATAGGGTTTGAAAAGTAGTAATATATCAGAAGAATATAAGATTATGAATGAAAACCTATCATATATGTAGGGAAATGATTATATCATACACTAGAACAATTTTGCCTTGTGAAAACCATGCCCTTTGAAGAAAAATATTCTCTTATTGAACATATAGGGTCTCATTTCTAACACCTTCTTAGATGATGTAACTTCTGTAAATCTTTAGTGTAACAAATGATAAAGTAGAAGGAACCAGATTACTGAGAACATTCTTTCACCATTGGATCATAGATTTATAGATGGAAGTTATCTGAGAGAACATTGAATCCAACCCCTTCATTTTATAGATGGTTAACTTTTCCCTGAGGATTATTAAATAGCTTCCTTTAGGTCAATCACATAGCTAGGAAGTAGGTGAGGCAGGAACTGAGCTAAAGCTTTCCTGAGTTCAAGCCAAATTCACTATCCACTGTACCACCTAGACAATGTAGACCAAACTTCCAGATAACTCTTTGGAAGATGTGTCCCTCTGGTGAAATGGGAATCCATTTCTAAGCTGTTGTTATGCAAAAGTTCCATTCTGCAAATTCCAGGCCAAATGAAAGGCTCTATAGTCTAAAAGTGACTAATTCTTACAATGAAAAAAGATATTGGGCAATATTACATATTTAATCTCATTAATTCAATGGCCAGTGAACTACAAGAAAACACCAATCTATCACTGAAGGAACTTGCAGAAATGATAATTCAGGCTTACCTTTTCTTCCCCCACCAATATCATTTATGAATTTACCCTTCACAATGTACTTCATGCTTGGCACCGAGCTCACAAAACCCTTTGCCTCTGGCCCGAAAGAATATGATTCCTTGTTGGCCAGAAATGGTAATACTGTAGATTTAATTAACAATCTTTTAGCACTGCATTCTGCATTCTCTCCATCAAATTTAAGTACATAGACTGAAATAACAGTTAATGTTCATTGTTGCATGCTGGAGACACTAGATGAGTTCTTAGCAAATAATAAAACTACTATAATGGTGCACGGTAACTTCCCTTGTAGTCAAATCATTCATTAGTAATTTAGCATCATTAAGGAAATAAATATCTCTACTGAGAAAATAATTTAAATGTAAACAAATTCAAATTGAATTTATAAATACAGTCAGCAAAAGGCAAACCAGTCATTTTTGCTTGCTCTAAAGAATGGAAACCATATTATCTGTTTATGGGTGAAATTCTAGAATAGGAAGGGGAAATAATTAAAGTTGTATATGCCTAGGATCCACTAATATTGCATACACAGGTAAACGAATTGGTTATATTCTTCTTCAACAACTATGAAGTTGCTGAATTCCACTGAAATTTACATGTAAAGGGATAATGCTGGAAATAATGGCAGGTAGCATAACATGGTAAGCTTTAAAAGACATGGAATCTCAACACACACACACACACACAAAAAAAAAAAAAACCTTAAAATTATGCAGCATTTTCACTAAAATGGTACTAGTATCCAATCCATTTCTCATATATTTTACAGATCTTTGGCATTTATGTACACTGATACAGTAAAGGCTATCAATTTAAACATTGAAAGAATTAAAAATTAAATTTACTTTTGTTACATCATTAGTTATACAAATATACATCTCCATTTTTCCCTACCAGAAAAGTAGTGGAAAATATTGATTTCTCTGGATAATTATTTGTTTTTTTTTCTTTCTGATTAGAAATACTATGAAGGTTAAAGAAATTGTAATATTGGAATTTCCTGCCTTTTGCATATGAATTTTTCATACTAAAGCTGCTTTAAATCAGTCAAGAGAAAGAGAGAGAGAGTAAACAGGGAGAGTAAGGTAGAGAAAGAGAGGTAGATTGAAAGGGGGGGGGGTCTCATTGAGAAATCCATCCATTGCCATTTTGCCTTAACTAAACAGATTATAGAACTTTATAACTAATCCTAAACACAGCTCCTTAAAAAGGTACCCGGGCTTAACTATCTCACTTGGTAAATTTATGCAAGAGGCTTTGACAATAATTGGATGTCCTTAATACCCATATGGAGTCAAATGTGGCACAAAGGAAATGGATTGTAAATTTTGGCAACCAAGCTGAACTCTACTTCCATATGTGCTTTCCCAACCACTGGGCTTGGAATTCTAACTGTTATTACAAACGATTTTTGCTAATTAGTAGCATCTTCATTTTTCACCTTCACAAGTAAAGTTACAAGGAGCCCAGAGCTTTCCTTGCTTATCTGAGATTCCCACTTGGCAGGCAATGTAAAAACTAACTCCCAAAGTGCTGTCATATGCCCAGAGTCTAGAACTTGGCAAAGCTGCCAGCTCTGACCTCAGGGAATTTCATGTGTAACTCTTCCTCTGTTTTACCTCTGAGGGTTCTCTCTAAATTGAAAGAGAGAAAGAGAAATAGCTGTGAACAAAGGCTCAGCGAGCCAGTTTTATTTTAAGTGGTGCGCAGTAATGGTTCTTTGAAGGACCAAACGGCTTCGACACAGTTTCAGATAATTACTCTTTACAAAACAATTCAGGAAGAACGAGGCCAATTAGTTTACCCAGTAAAAGGTGCCTGAACAGCACAACAAGCGTTCATCAAACTTAACACGAACGCAAATGTTCCTACAGGCATCATGTGTATCAAAGCAAAAGAAAGTCAGTCACTACTAAGCCATTTCCAGATTCTGATGATCTATTCATTCATTTAAGGTCATGGGCTCATTGCATCCTAGTTCTTGAGCAAGGCATTATCCCACGGATCTTATATTGAAGTTTTATAGATGAGAAAATCAAGACTCATGGAAGTTAAGTACATTGGACGTTAAGTTCATATGACAGTATATGGAAGCGTCAGAATTTGAAACCAAGCCCTCTGATATTTACCGATTAAGTACCTAGAATGTTCTAACCTCTGTAATTGTCCCTGGGAAAAAATAGGTAAAAATAAACAGATCATATACCCTAAGTGTACCCTCAATTGTAAATTGAAGAAATTGTAAAAAAAAAAGTGTAAAAGTGGGAATTGTAATAACATCTACCTCTTAGGATTGTTCTAATATTAAAATGAAATAATATCATAAAGAGCTTAGCACAGTGCCTGACAGATATTAAGCACTGTCTAAATGCTATTATTATTGTCATCATTACTTAAATTAATCATTTATTGCTTAAAAATAACTTTGATGACTAAAAATATAAATCACCCTTTTCTTTTAAATCTAATCCAAATTTAAAGGAAATGTTAATTGCAGGAATAAGTGGACCATTCTGGATTTTCTAAATGTTCTTTGACATTTCTTTGTGTGTATGCCTATACTCATATATATGTATATATAAATAAAATATGTATATATATGCATATCATACTTACATCGGTGATATAAAAGATAAGAAAATGGATTTGAATTTGTGGTTCAATACATTTGGCAGTCAGAAGACTTTGGCTGAATCTAGTACTTCTATTTAACAGTCAATTCTTTTACAACAATTGTTTTGAAAATATGTATTGTTCAATGTGATTAATATATTAGTGAAAAATTCAAGCATAACATGAATTTCAGGTTTCTTTATGTTTGATCGATAGCAAAAATTCAGAAAACTTCACAATAACTCTCAAGATGTAACTATTGTCATTCTACTTGCACATTCTACAAGCAAATTTTAAATATTTTTCAAGGTAAAATTCTGAAAATGGAGGAAGGCCAGTGTGTACTCATATACTCCCTCCCCACCTCACCCCCATTCCCCTTGTTCAACAACTACCCTATTTCCCAACCCAGATTTGTTGTCTACTGAAGTCTTCTCACTGAATTCTTCAACTTTGCCATTCTGGGGCCCATGAGAACAAGGCATAGGTTGAGTAGCACTGTAGTGCTTCATTCACCTCCACCATTGTCATATTTATGTATTTTCCAAACAGTTTAACAGGTATAAAGCTGTACTGCCTTTTATTAGGTTCCCATCTTTTTTATGTCATTTATTCTACATGCTGTATACCTAGCTCACTTTTTCACAAGTTCTTTGGTTTTTGTGGTATGATTTTGCATAGTAGGATGGTTTTTAGGAATGTATATACCATGTTAGAGCAGAACTGACTGTATTTACATTTTTAATGTAAGAAAAAAAGTGACTTGATTCCTCTAGTTCTTTTTCTTCATCTATAAAATGTAATGTTTGAACTAGTTGATACTTTAAATTCTGTGAGTTCTAAATCCTTTGCTCCTATGAATGTGATAGCTCTGAGACAAGAATTTTAGGTAATTATTCAAAGTGGGTCTAGATAATAACTGATTTTAATGCGTTTGTAGGCTGTGCAAGTGACCATTTTACAGATAGAATTACTGAGGGTCAGAGAAGCTAATTTTCTTTACACCATCACATAGTAATTAGAAGGGCTAGTAAGTAGTGGTCCAAGATTGGAAGCCAAATTGAATACTCTTCCCACTACATATAAAAGTTTTTTTTTCTACTAACGTAAATTTCTTCATTATTAATAAATAAAACTTTGTTTCAAAAAAGGAAAATTATAAGGAATTCTATTGAGTAATAGATTTGAAGTCAGAGGGACCAGTTTCATATTCTATCTTTGTCATTTATTACCTATGATTTCAGACAAACTATTGACCTTCTCTGGCCTTTTTATTTCATTATCTATATTTGAGGGGGTTAGACTAGATAACATCTAAAGTTCCTTCAATATCAAAATGTATCAGAAAATGATTATTAAAATTATATCAACATGTTATCTGGAAAAGATTAAAAATTAATTTAAAAAAGATCTCTATGTATGATTTATTCATTTATAAGTAACACAATGAAATACTAATTTAAGCAAGATTTAAAGGAATATATTTTTAAGAACTTTAAATATTCCTGGCTCTCTACACCAATTTCAATCCTTTCCTTTTTTCATAAAGCTCCTTGAGTCTGACTAGTTTAAATTATAAACCTGGATTCACTACTTATCTGCCATGAAGAGATCTTAATATCTTGCCCCAAACTTCATGGTTTGCAATTTAGTCAATGGGTAAAAATTCGCCTTTCAAATCAGTTTCTGAACAAGGTGAGAAGATGTTATTTAACAATATATGGTCCTGAGCTTCTAATGAAGCCTGAATTTCTATCAATCTATCAATCTATCTATCAACCAATCTATCTATCTATCTATCTACCTATCTATCTACCTACCTACCTATCTATCTATCTATCTATCTATCTATCTATCTATCTATCTATCTATCTGTCTGTCTGTCTGTCTGTCTGTCTGTCTGTCTGTCTATCTATCTATCTATCTATCTATCTATCTATAATTTCCATTGTCAAACTTTGGGCAGAAGTTTTCCAGTATCACTTTTGGGCCTCCTTTTATTCAATCAATGTCCTAGACTCCCAGATATAGAAGAGAAAGAATTTGTAAGTCTCTAAACACATCCTCTGTCAAGAGTGTTCAAAACCCCTTTGGGGGCATCATTTGGCACTCATCTGAACACTATGAGGAAAAGAAGGATGACTTCTGTAGAAGGCAGCCCAGTCTAATCTGTGTTGGGTCTAATTAAGAAGGGCTTGTTTGTTTGTGCATGTATATTTTTTTGCCTTTTATATTAATCTTGTATATGCCTCTGTGAAATTTGGGTATATTTTTCTTAATTTCATACTTGAGGCCAACAGAAACTATTTCAATGTCTTTCATGTGGTAATCATTTAAATACTTGAAGACAGATCTCAGATGCTTACAAAGTGTTCTCCAGTCTAAACATATTTTGTTCTTTTAACCAATCTGGAATGACTTTTGATCATATAATTATCGTGGTCTCACTCCTCCAAGTATGCTCCAGCTTATTAATCTCCTTCCTCACCTAGTTCCAACTTGTTGATATATCCAAAGCATAAGGATCTGAATATTCACTTCCCCTTAAAAGGGTCTAAACCTATTTGAATGGAAAACATATTTTTATATGTATAGTTTGAATGATACTACTAATTACTGGCTTCAGTCAAGGAGAAAAAATACTTATTAAATGTTTACAATGTGTCAGGCACTATTCTAAGTACTGAAGACACAATGAAATAGAAAAACTCATGGTCCTTCCTTTAAGGGACTCATATTTTAATGCAGATAACCACATGCATACAAGATATATAGATAGTAGAAGGAAATTAGTCCCAAAGAGCAGCAAAGCTAAAGGAGGTACAAAAGAAGATATTTCTGCAGAATGTAGGTGAGGAACAGAGTCTTGAAGGAAGTCAGAGAAGCCAGGAGATGTGAATGAGGAGGGAGTGTGTTCCATTATGGAGGATAGCCTATGTAAAAGTACCTTGATGGAGTGTTGTTTTCCAGCCCAACAAGAAAAATGATGTTGCTGGACCCTAGAGCATTCAGTGGGAAGTAATTGGAAGAAGACTTAAAAGATGTATTGTGTGTTCTTGCTTCTGAAAAAATATATATATATACCAGGATGTTCAGGGGACACAAAAGGGAGCAAAAGTCAACTCTTGGGGGGCTGCTAGGTGGCTCAATGGATTGAAAGCCAGGCCCAGAGATGAGAGGTCCTGGTTTCAAGTCTGAATTCAGACATTTCCTAGCTGTGTGATCCTACACAAGTCACTTAACCCCCATGGCCTAGCCCATACCACTCTTCTGCCTTAGAGCCAATACACAGTATTGATTCTGAAATGGAAGGTAAGGGTTTTAAAAAAGTCAACCCTTGCCCTCAAGGACTTCACAATGAAATGATTTACCTAATTCTGGGTGGAAGTCTGCTTATTTTGAAATTTCAAGTCCTCTTTCTAAAACTTGTTACCTTGTGACCTTGGGAAAATCATTCAACCTCCTCAGCTGCAGACTTTTTTTCTATGAAATGTAAATAATAATTCTATCATAATCTATCTCAAAGAGGATTATGGGAAGATGGCCACTTAGACACAGCAAAAGTCCAGACCTCTCTCAATACCCTTCCATACCAATCAAAAACAAAGTGCTTTGAGGAGATGGAAACCAAATCTAACAAGATGGAGGATCATCTTGCTGTATTCAACTTAAAAGGTACACCAAAAAAAAAAATAGCCTGAATTCTTGAACTCTCAGGTTTGAGTGAAAGGAAGAAGAAAGGTCCCAGGACCCTTTACCCACCTACTGTGCTGAGTCTCCACCAATCCCTGGATTCTCTGGGTGGGCAAGGGTGCTAGTCTGGAGGGTGTGCCTTGCTGGCACAGCTATGCCAGTCTCAGGGCATTGAACACAGACAGCAGGGAGGAAGCTGGAGGAGAAGCACAGAGAGGGTAGCCTAGTCTCATCCAAAACACTTCATCTTGCCTCCCACCTTTTCTCAAAGTTTTGGCCTCAGAGCACATTCAGCTCTGCAGATCAACTCTGCCCAGGGTTAATCTTATCAATAGGGCAGATAAGAAGCCTTCAGAAGCAAGGGAAGCTCAATCTCCAACACTCCTCCCCTATAGACTGTGCTGAGAGCCTTGCTGATTAAGCTCTGAGGTGAAGGCTGCAACTACTAGAGAATACCCTGATAACAGTTTAGGAAGCCCAGCTCCCTTTAGCCTCCATACCTTTACATACATCTTCAGCTTCTGCTGCCAGGTGAGGAAGATCGAATCTCAGGGCTCATTAATACCATCAGCCTAACTTAGTCAATCAGCAGAGCAGAGAATAAGTCCCTTCAGGATAGAATAGTCCAAACCCACAGATCCAGCAAATAATCAGAGAAGCAACATTAGAGCCAATGGCACGGGGGAAGAAGGAAAAAAATATCAGTAAAAAAAAAAACAGAAAAAGAAAAAAGAAATCATAATCGATAGCTTTTATCCAGGTAATGAACAAAGAGGAAATGGAACAGAGAAGGACCAAAGAAAACCAAGCAAAAACACAGAAAATCCAGCAAATTGGACACAAGCTTTGGAAGAACTCAAAACACAATAAAAAAAAAAAACAATCAAGAGAGGCTGAAGACAATTGGGAAAAGAACTTAAAAAGAAAAATAAATTATCTGGAAATAGAAAATAGCATCTTGAAAGCCAAAATTAACCAGCTTGAAAATAAGGCAAAGAAGGAAAAAATGGCCTACAAAGAACATCAGAACAGAAGGAAAAGGATGACCAAAAAAACAGGGATGAAATTCAGTCTTTAAAAATTAGAATCCAACAACTAGAAGCAAATGACTTCACAAGGCAGCAAGAGTCTATAAAACAAAATGAAAATAATGAAAAAATTGAGGAAAATATGAAATATATCATTGACAAAACCATAGACATTAAAAACAGACCCAGGAGAGACAAATTCAGAATTATTGTACCACCAGAAAATTTTGACCAAAGAAAAAGCCTGGACATCATTCTACAGGAAATTATCCAAGAAAATAATCTATCTCAAAAATTGTTGACAAGTAAAATTGTTGACCAAGAAAGGTACCATATCAATGTGGCATTATAATTCTAGTATCATCAGCATGTAGGATAGCTCTCTGAAACTTCTGTGGTAGATTTTTTGGGGAACATAGGCAAGTGTCACACAACATAAGAAATATGAAGGGATTGTGATTTACATTAATGAATAGCCTATACATATCAGTGAGATAATAAATTCATTGAAGGATTGATGAATAATTTGGATAATCTTTTTTACTGGACCTATGATTTAGTCAATGTAGGGAGCCATGAAAAATATGGAGCTTTTTCTAATAATTCCAATTGACATCTCAGAAACATTATCTATGTCATTATGCAGGGTTATGACTAATCCAAGGTCATACTACAAGTATGCATCAGAAGCAAGACTTGAACTCAGATCTTCCTTATTATAAGGACAGTCCTCTATTCACTATAAAACACTGTTTCTAGCAAGAGGGAATACACATGTTAATCCACTTAGGCTTTCATGGCAGGTATTTGCCATCATTAAAAGAAACATTCAGAGAAAAATTCAATGGTATAATCAGTTTAGCTAAAAATGTTGTCATTCATAGATTTCCATTTTGAACAACATCAAAACTGCATAAAAGAGAAGATCCATTATTTTAATATATAATGAAAAAGATTTTAAGCACCATTAAAATCTTATCTAACAATCAATTTAACCTTATAAGTGTCATATATGCTCAGGATTAGCTTAAGAATCTTTCTGTTTGAAATGTTCAAAAGCATGTGAATCTATATCATCTTCTCCTATTTAATTCTAGACCAAGCCCACTTTCCATCTAAGTACTTTATCAAATAAAATTTGCTCATGGCCTAAGTCTATGGACTTCCTGTCTCCCCATATATAATTGGATATATAAGCATTGTTTATCTAAATTGGTTTCTAAGTGTAAAAATGCCTCAGTCAAACAATTTGAGTGTCATTAAGTAGACTATGTAGTTTTTTTAGATTTCAATGCCATCACCACATTGTTGTCCATATAGAGGAGCATCTGTTAAACTTCTCTCTTAGTAAGGAATCCTGTTACTATTTAGACTTTACAAAGGATGTACTGGTAGCTAGGTAGTGCAATGGATAAATCACAGAGTTTAGAGACAGAAAAACTGAATTTAAATTCAGCCTCAGACACCAGATACATGACTCTAGACAAGTCACTTAACCTTATTTACTTCAGTTTCCTCATCTGTAAAATGAATTGGAGAAGGAAATGGAAAAAAAAAACACTCTAGTATCTTTGCCAAGAAAACCCCAAATGGGATCAAGATGAATCAGACATAACTACAACAACTAAAGAACAGAAAAGGATGTATTCTGTGACAGTGTAACGTGTTTTGTTTTCAAATATCTCTATATTTTATGCTTCACTTTATATGAATGATCAATAAATTGTTAAATAAAGTTATCCCTATGGTTAAATATTTCATGAAATCTAATACACTATTATCATAAGCAAAAGACACATTGATAAGAAGTCATTAAAATTGTTCCTTTACTGAGTAAAGTTCCATTTTAATTTTAATAAGCAAAAGGCAGAATGGAATCGTATGCAAGACTATGAATATGTGACTCATGATAGGAATCATCTATAAAAGTATTACTATTTTCATATTTTTCATCAATGATAACTTTATTACATATACAGATTATTCTTCTAAATGTTTCACCCATAGAAGATAACAAGCATGGGTGAGTTCCTCGGGACAGAGATTGGATCAATTTATTCTTTATGTCCATTTCCTAACATCATTTCTCATCTAAATCCATTCCCGGGATTTATAGGGAAGACTCAGGGTCTTCAATTACATGAAACGTGGTGATAGAGAAGAGGGATTAGATTTATTTTTTATCTTAACCATCAGAACTAGGAGCAATAAGTAACAGTTGTTAAAGGGTAATGTAGGTTTGATGTCAGGAAAGGTTTCTTAACAATAGGAGCTCTCCAGTAGTGAAATGGGTTACTTCTGGAGGGAATGGGTTACTTCTACTTGGAGGATCTTCATTCAAAGACTGGGTTACTACTTGCTACTTATGTGTTTTATACAGTTCTTATTGAATGGCACAGACTAAATGGCAACAGACTTTCTCCCAAGTGGGAGAAACAAGTTTCTGAAATCCCATGTATGGTGGAAATGCTAACTGCCTCAGGTGGGAATCAGTTTCCCCTGCTATGGAAATCTTCAAACAAAGCCTGGGTGGCCCTTGAACAGGTATTTTGTAATAGTCACTACTTTTCTGATATATGCATATACATATATGTATATTTTGAGCACTGACATGGTTTTCTCTGCCTACAGGTCCACGGACAAAGGACTGCTTCACATAAAACAGGTGAAACCATGAAGGGAAGTAGAAAGGACAACAGGACACCTCTTCTTGCCCTGCCTTGTACCTCCCTTAAGGCCATGGGAACCTGAGAAAGGGGCCTAGGTTTTAGTTTTTTCAATCATTCTGTTCAATTCTGGGTGCAGGTAGAAGCACCTCCAACTTGGAAATTCAAACCACAGAAATCTGGGATTCTGGGAAACCAAGCCAGTTGTTGCAAACATACCAGCAGTGAAGCCCTGAAGAATAGGGGTCTGGAAATGTTAACCCAAGGATTTGTCTTTAACATAGTAAGGCTTCAGGCATATAGGAACTGAACTAAGCTAAGTTTAATCCTCTTCCCCTTCCTAAAATCTATGGTAGTATTGGGGCAGAGGAAGGGTTATGCCTCTGAGGTATAGGAGAAATTCTTCTATATTTGTTCTTGTTTTTTCTGTGAAGTAAATGTTTTCTTAAAGTAACTCTGAAGTGAACAAGATAAATGGAACTGGGTTGATAGTCACTGGGGCCCCAAAATGGGGGAACACAATTTGTAGGGACTTGCGCCAAACAGAAAGAAGATACTTCTCATCTCCTTCAGGATACTAGAGAACTTGGAGTAAGGGATTGTAATAGATGTGACTCTTACACAGTGAGTCCAGAGTCCATTCATAATACATTATCCTTACTATTACTATTTATTCGGGATATGCCTGTGAAAGATAAAATGCCCTGAGATAGTAAGCATGGACCAATAGGGAGAAGAAAAAAGTGGACTGGATTTGTCATCAAAGACTTGGTTTTCAATACTAACTATATACAATATTTGTTACTCTCGGGAAGTGGCTTACTCTCTCCTTACCTCAGTTTCCCCCTCTATAAAACTGAGGAAATTGAATTAGATGATTTCCAAATTCCTTCCAGCTTTAGATCTATGATCCTATGTTCTCTAAAGTGAAGGGGTTGGAAACTTGGCTTTGTATTTCCTCATCATTTCTGCTTCCAAGAAGCCAGCCAGCCAATGTCTCCCCTGTTGTTACATTGATATTATTCAGGTTAATAAAAGAGTCACTAACTGAATCCCATGATCTACTTTGCCAAGAATTTCCATAAGGTCTCCATCCAGCTACTGACCAAGGCTAATGTTGCTTAAGGTGAGAGGAACAAAAAAAGGTTAAGGCTAGAGGTGATAAATGACCTGCCAAAAAGGGATGCATTGTTAAGTACAAAGGGCATATAGTCTAATTCTCCTCGGAAATGTCTGGGTTTTAGCCCAAATGCATGTGGTTTTGTACACTGGGTAAGTTCAATTTTTATTTTGAGTCTAAAAATATCCTAAATTGTGCAATGCCAGCTTTGCTTAGCTGGGAACCCAGAACCCAAGCATGATATTGGATGTCAGCTGCTCTTAGCTTCCAAAGTTAACTATTAAAATGGTGATGGGAATTGGCTAATGACAAAGCCAGCCTTTCTCCGTGAAGTGTCACCTTCATGCTCAGCTCTTCTTTTAATTCTACTTCAGCTCTTTAAGAAATTCTATCCGAGGTGAAGGAAGAAAGTGAGGAAATTCTTAAGATCACATCTATCTGAAAAAAAAAAAGTGGGTGGAAATTAAGATGAAGGTAAGGGGTTCTTAATGAAGAGAATTTATAATCGGAATCCCCCTTTTCCAACTGAAATGTGCAATGCACTGCTTTTAGATCAATAAAGAATATTTAAATCCAACAGAAATATTTGGGACTAAACAAAATAATTTTTGCTACAGTGGGAAAAAATAGGAAGGCAAGTTTCTTGACTTTAGGTCTTTGAGAAGGAAATTATTGACTGCTTTTTAATGACAGACGTCTAAGTTCTCCACAGCAGAATGTAAGATTCTGGGGGGAGTTAGGTATTGTTTTTTGTGGGAGTCGTTTTTGTTTTATTTTCTCTTCATAAACTAAGACACAGGGTGGGTCTGGCATTGTTTTCTTTATTGTTGTTAACATCATTTACCTGAAGCAGTGTTTTGTTGGTATTAGGATCTCAAAAAAAGGAACTACTTTTACCAGTCTTAGATAGTTGTTGCCTGAGGTACTTGGAGGTCAAGTGACTTTTTCAGGGTCAAGTAGCCAGCTGATGCTAGTGATAGGGCCTGAAGCTTGGTTCCTTACTCTAAGGTCAGGTTTCTCTTTCCACTGGGCCACTCTGACTAGTAGATTTGGTGGTATAAATATCTGTTAAGTTGCATGGAAATCCTGCAGTTTTAGAAGTACAGCTATGAACCTGGGGAGGATAGGGAACATGTGTCTACATCATAAAAAGCAAAGTTTAGGGAAGCAGATTGTATCAAACTATTGTCCTCTCCAAGCTCCTAGTTAGCTTGCCTTAATGCTATGTGAAGTTCTCTATCTCAAAATCTCTTCTCTGGCCCCTAGCTTTCATAGATTTGGGGATTCTATGGAACCCCATTTCCTGACACAATATTTCCTTTGTCCTATACCAGTGATACTCAAAGTGAGGTCCAGGAACTCCTGGGAGGTCCATGTAATCCTTTCAGTGGTCCATGAGGTCAACACAATTTATATAAAAAAATAAAACCATTTAATTTCTAATACACATAAACAGGAGCTCTTTGGGGCTTCCAATTATTTTTAATTGTGTAAGTAGGTCTTGAGACCAAAATGTTTGAGAACCACTGGTCTATACTAAAATAAAGCTTGTATAGTAGAAAGAGTGTGGGACTCATTCATGAAAGAAATGGGTTCCAATTACTTTTTCTGACACTTATTAGCTATTTGACTCTAGGCAAAAGAGTTAAAATCTCTTAATCCCTAAATTCAAATACATCATCTGTTTCTAAATAGTTGTATAATCATTGAAGACTTAATTGACTCCACACCCCCCAGACTCCTTTCCCCTTTGATTATTGTATTGGAGGGAAGAGAATGAACCAAACATTTCCCATTGCCTTCCTTTCATTTTTTTTTAAATTTTATTTAATTAGTCAACTTAGAATATTTTTCCTTGGTTACAAGAGTTATGATCTTTCCCTTCCCTTTCCCGACCCCCTCCCATAGCTGAGGCACAATTCCACTGGGTTTTACTTGTGTCATTTATCAAAACCTATTTCCATATTGTCAATGTTTGCATTAGGGTTATCATTTAGAGTCTACATCCCCAACCATATTCCCTCGACCCATGTGATTAAGCTATTGTTTTTCTTCTGTGTTTCTGTTCCCACAGTTCTTCCTTTGGATGTGGATGGCATTTTTTTCTCATAAGTCCCTCAGAATTGTCCTGAATCATAGGATTGCTGCTAGTAAAAACTTCCATTACTTTCGATTGTACCACAGTGTATTCGTCTCTGTGTACAATCTTCTCCTGGTTCTGCTCCTTTCACTTTGCATCAATTCCTGGAGGTCATTCCAGTCCACATGGAATTGCTCAAGTTTATTATTCCTTTGAACACAATAGTATTCCATCACCAACATATACCACAATTTGTTCAGCCATTCCCCAATTGAAGGGCATTCCCTCATTTTCCAATTTTTTGCCACCACAAAGAGCTCAGCTATACATATTCTCGTACCAGTCTTTTTCCTTATTATCTCTTTGGGGTACAAACCCAGCAGTGCTATGGCTGGATCAAAGGGCAGACAGTCTTCTAGAGCCCTTTGGGCATAGTTCCAAATTGCCCTCCAGAATGACTGGATCAACTCACAACTCCACCAGCAATGCATTAATATCCCAATTTTTCCACATCCCCTCCAGCATTCATTACTTTCCTTTGCTCTCATGTTACATTGCCTTCCTTTTTGGACACCAAAACTGGGCTCTCAGAAGACTCCTCTTTGTATCTGTTGCCCAACTTGGTTCCCACTCCATGGAATAAGATGCCCTGTAAGGATGACATCTTGTGTCCCCCACCCCCTGCTTTCCTGACTTCTTTTTTGTGTGTAATGTCCCCAGTCAGAGTGTAAGCTTTTTGAGAGCAAGAACTGTCTTTCTTTTTATTAATTATATTCTCAGGGCGGAGAAGAGTGTCTAGGATGCCATAGCCACTTAATAAATGTTTATTAGATTGGATTGGAGTGATCCTAGACAATTCACTAGAGATCTCACTATGCTTCTCTTTACTCTTCTATAAAATGGGGAATGGAATGAGTAGAAAAAGGGAATAGGTAGTTTGCCTATGCTTTAGTACTTATCTTCTGTAAAATTGGGATAATGGTAGTGTATGTGCCTCTCTCACAGAATCATTAGGATTAAAGGAGGGCAATAATACTAGGTTACATGGATACAGTCCTTTAGGTTTCCAAAAACAAAAACAAAAACAACTTTTACCCATATTATCTTGATTAATTCTTATAACAATCGTGTAAGGCATATATTGCATTATCCTCATTTAACAGGATAAATAACTTTTCCAAAGTCATAGAACTAAAGAACATAATGACTAATGAAAAATGGACAGCTGAGGCTGAGTATGAGCTCCTCTTTCTGATTCCAAGCCAAAAACTCTATCCAGCACACTAATATGTCTTTTTTTCCCCCAAACATAAAGTGCTAAATAAATGACCATTATTATTTTTACTGTTATTTCATTTTGGACCTCTTCCTTCATTACCCCTGAGATGGTGGTAGAGGCAGTGGGATGCTTTCACTTAGCCCCTGCAATTGCCTAATCATCAGCAAGGGTTGGCTGTCCTTTCGGGAATACAGCAAATAACTCTTCTAAGTACCTCCATCTGTATCTTTGTCTGCCTCATTCATCCTTACCTCCTCTGTACAAGAAAACTTTGACACTGAACACCACAACCAACAAAACTTTTTCAGAGTAAGGTTTTTTTTTTAATATAAAAAATGTAATAAACCAACAACAAAACAAGACTGATGGCCTGTCAGGCAGCATGAGTCACTCCCTACCCCCTTATCTCTCCTGGGATTTTATCCCCTCCTCTCTCTCTAGCTACTTCCATTGCCTGGGCAGATTCCACCTCCTAATACCATTACATATCAAAAAATCACTTGATTACTCTTGATTTTGGCCATTAATTGGCATCCAGGCTTGCATGGCATAAATTATCACAGATTCCAATCCTATAAAGAAGGAAAGATTAATTGTTACAAGCCTTTAATTTCCTTTCATCAAATCATATCTTGATGAATGGAGATGCTTTCGCTAAAGCCATTTTCATTATCAGATCATTGCAACATTTAATTTTTATTAAAAAAAAAAGAGAAGAAAAAACTCAATTTCTTGACAAATGTTTCAAACATTTGGAGAGCTGTGGTGCCGTTCCATGTCTGAGGCCACCTTTTAGACATGGCCAAGTGACTGAGCCCCGCTACTGAATTCTATCAGCAAAGCAATATCACAGGCTGGATTTCTAAGGCCTTTAAAGCGTGGCCTTTCTAAGAATTCTGACACCGCACATTGAAAATCTCCTCCTACTGTGGCTGCCCGAAAGTTGAAAATGTTAAATAATCTCTGCGATTGCCCTAGAAACTCAAGATAGCTTATTAAAGTTTTTTCCCCCTTTCCTTTTTCCCCACTCCCTATTTGAAAAACTTCTTTGTTTCACTAACGGCAAATCTCTGGTGCTTTGTAGCGTTGTTATTGAACAAGTCTAATGATTTGCTGAAGACCTCATCTAGAGGCATTACCGAGCAACAGGAGATTAGAAACGTATGGCGGTGGAGGCTCTCCTCGAATAAATGAAAATATTTTATTCAGCTCCCAAGAAGGGTCTCCAGAGAACAAATTAGAAGCTAGCTGTGAAGGGAGATGTTTAGGCATGCTCTGGAATTATTTATCAGCATTTTCTGCTTGTGTGAGAATAAGCAGACATTAAGTTTAAATTAAACAAAGAGGGAAAGAAAACAAGTTTTTTCCCGTAATTTGACTGCTAATGATATTTCTGAATTATTCTCCGCTTAATAGTTTAAGTAATTTGCAATGATAATAATTGTTCCTGCAGAAGCACCAATCGTGTTGATCCTTTCTGGGCTAAAATTAACCCTCTTTAAAACCTTTAATGGACATGTAATTGCGAATTTATTGTGGGCTTTGTTAATTTTTAAATTTGTTTTCTTCTTGACATTTCTTTTAATTTAATTTAATTTTATTACATTCATCAACAATTTGAGAAACTGACTTAAAAGTCCATTAAAAAGGAATAAATGTGTTTTTTTATGTTGCACTTGTTTGTCTTTATTTATAATTAGGCTGAGTTAGTAGATAGAATAAAGGCAGCTTAATTATTACTTTCAACATTAATACATATGTTTTTTCTCTATGCATAAATTCAAAATAAATATACTTTCAGGATTTGTTGTAGGGGAGTTAACTTTATATTATATTGCCATTTTCCTTAACAAACAAACAAACAAAAAGAAATGGAGGAACTAAAGAGCTTCTCAGATTAGGGCAGAAGAATCTGCTATTTATATAATACCTAGGTGAGGAAGCTATGCAGCAAAAGAATCACATTGTGTTGAGAAATGGAATGATGTCTTATTCTAAGTGATGTCAAAGTAGATACTGTAATGGAAAACAAGATTAAGGGCATGATAAAACGGAAATCAAATTCCTGAGCATGACCATTTACATGTCACTGGGCAGTTTGGCACTTGAATATGAGAGGTGTTTTACTGGGGTCATCATCAGACAGTCATCAGCTGGGAAATGACATGGTACCATGGAATGCTCTCTGGCTTTGAACTCAGATAAACTCAGATGAACTCAGAGTTCAAATTCTGTACCTGCCACCTCCACTTCTGTGACTTTGAGCAAGGAACATCAGCTAACTAGGTTTCAGTTTCTTCATCTGTAAAATGAATGGATTAAACTAAAAGACTTCTAAGGTGCTTTTCTGGGTCTAAATCTACAGTCCTAGGAAAATATATACCAATACCCTGAGATAAATTACCTAACTTCCTAGTGCCCCCAGACAATTCTCTAAGACTTAGTGATGAAATACATCAGTGCCTCCAGGGAACTACCATACCCAAATTTCCATATAAAGATAAAAGCAAGGTCTGGACCAAAATAATGAAATTAATCTTACTCATGAGCATAACAAATATCACCACATCTTTCCCTGAGAGGTGTTATTCAGGAATTATTTTTAAATAAAGATATTCACATGGTTCCAGAAATCAAGACTCATAAGCCTATAACTGGACATTATCTAGACCAATCCATTTTTCCCATTTTAAATAGGCAAAAACTATGACCCATCAGGTATGTATATAAGTCCTTTCTAAAAGAATTTCCCATTATCTCACCCTACTATTCCTCAACTATTGATTTAGTCGCCCAAAGTGACCAAAAAATAAAAATAAATTAAATTAAATTAAAATGGCCTCAAGCTTATTGATTAGCAAGGGATAAGGTAACTATATATTATCACTTTTGAGATCTGAGAAGAGCCAAAACCCTTTCTTGCTTTTTAAAACACTGTCATTTGTGCATTATTTTTTCAGGACATTCAAGAAGAGGAAAGCAAAAAGGCCATAGTAGCAAGCAGGAAAATTGTATAAAAGAATGAAACATTCTTTCAGGGAATTTAACAGTGAAGACAGAAATAACCTAAATTCAATATTCTGTGCCAGTTGAGAGGGAGGTCTGATTTGGCATGATTCTTACTCAGTTCAAAGCAGCACCGATTTTAATGACTTTCAAGTACTTTGATTTGGCATCCTCCAGGCTTGTGATGGTGCAGCCCTTTTACTCAGTGCTTGGAGATATAACAACTGGTTATTAGAGGTGATCCAGAAAGATAAAGGAGTTAGGTAGTGCTGTGGAAAGAGCACCAGACCTGGGTCAGGAAGACATAGTTCCAAACCTGTCTCAGACAGTTAGTAGTTGTATGACTCTGGGCAAGTCACAATCCTCTTTGCCTCAGTTTCCTTATCTGTAAAATGAGATGGAAAAGGAAGGAGCAAATCATTTCAGTTTCTCTGTCAAGAAAACCCCAAATAGGAACACAAAGGGTCAGACAAGACAATAGTGTTACTTGATATAGAGATAGGAAACGGTCTAGTGATAACAGAAGCCAAGAGGACTCCCAATTGAGGAAACTTTTTAAATTTTTTTAAATTAATGAATTGTTTATAAACTCCTTCTAAGATATCAGATTAGCACATTTCCTCAAATATATAGTCTTTTACAGAGTTGCCTCGAGGAATAAGAAGTTATGGATAAAGGTAATAAGCATAGTATATGACAGGGACAGATCTTGAACTAAGCCTTCCCGATTTTAAGACTGGCTCTCTATCCATCATGTTATGTTGACTCTTGTTCAGTTGAAACAATAAAGAAAAAGAAAATTAATAATAAAAAGTCAGTTGGAGAAAAAAAGTCAAATTGATTCGATTAAACAGAATAGAAGGTTAACTTTATTTTCAGTTTTGAAAAAAAGGTACCATATTTGGCCCATGTGTGCACCTCATCTATCTTACTATAAAATACATTGGCCATGCTTTGTTTTAGTTTACAAATTTTGCTTTCCTTTGAGTGAAGGGGTATCTTTTGACTGTTGGCCAGTGTGATACATTTGGAATGAGCCCTCCTTCCATTGCCCACTACAAAAAAAAAAAAAGATTATTTGAAAATGAAATATTTTGTTCTATTATTTTGGCTGCTTCCTCCAAAAGCCTTCTGTAAGCAGTTACTGAGCCGACCTTTCCCAATCAATAACTACCAAACTTTAACTAACAACTTTTGTACCCAAGACAAGCAGTACAAAATATATCTAGATCACATAGCTAAATAATTCTTCTAATCAACTAACAAATTCAATGAGTAAAGAGAGATCCTAGGACATTGCCAGATACAAAGGAAAGAGAATCAGTTGTACATTATGGAAGAACTTGGGACACAAGCTCACTGCTAGAGCAGAAGGATTTCTAGAGAAGAAGGCTGGTTAGGCTTGACACTCAACTGTTCAGCTTTGGGGGCAAGGAAATGTGTCATCTCATAATTTTTCTATTTTAACTAATGCTTTTTCCTTGCTAGATTCTAAGTTGCTACCATAATCCTTTTGTATTCTCTAAACTTGGATACCTTATAGCAAAGATCAAATCACCCATGTTACTTATAATTTTGGATAGATATGCTTTGAAATACTATGTTACAATTTCATTTCTCCAGGAAAGTATTTCTTACCTGGTTTACTTTCTTGGAATAGTCAGTTGACTAAATAGGGGTTACAGCAGACCTTTATATTCAAAACTATTTTGCCACAGACTTGGCACAATACTTAAAATTCCCACCATAATAAGTACTTCTTTGTATTACAGTGTTGCCACCAGAAGTTCATGGTCAAAATCTAAATTCTTTTTACTTTGGATGGGAAAACAATTATACCTTTATTATATTTTCCTGGATTAGTTTATCAAGTTAGCTAATTGGGTATTTAAGAAGGGCAGATTGTATCATTAGCATGAGACTTTTCCAGGGATAGGAAGTTTATGGGATCATTGAATAGAGCTAAAAAAGACATAAGAGGTTACCAAGTTCACTCCATTCATTTTACAATTGAAAAAACTAAGATCCAGAGAGGCTGACTAATTACTCATAGCTACCCTCATCACAAATGGCAGAGTTGGGTTTCAGATCTCTGTCTTCTAACTTTAATCCCAACATTCTTTCAAGTGGATTATAGTGAGGTCCTTGAATAAGTGGCAAAAACAGAATTAAAGAAATGAAAACTGGATAAAAAAGGGGGATAAAGACTGTCAAAAGGGTAAGATCAGGAATGAGAGTATTCATACACTCATTTTTGTGGGGGATGAGACAATTCATTCATTAGGGGGGCAAAGTCTATTTTTAACTCAACTAGTTGTTCTTCTACATGTTTAAGCTTCATAATTCATGCTTGGGAATTGATCATTGGTTATTCTAAATAGGTTCAAGCAGTTAGTGCCTTGTAAGGTAAAGCCCTCTTGCATTTGGGGTCAGATAATCTGGCTTCAAATTCTATTACTGCCTTTGTGCATACAGATAATTTACTCAAACTCTCTGAGGCTCAGTTTTCTCATTTCTAAAATGTCCCTTGCATAAGAGAATCAAAGCACTCTACTAACAAATTATTCCATTCTTTGCCTAATTCCTTCTAAAGATCTGCCCCTAAAAATAAGAACTTAATAGAAGCTGGAGGAAGAGGGGAAGTTTTAAAAGTTGGGAGGTGGGAATAAAGAGACAAGTCAACTAAACTAAATTACCTATTGAGAAAACAGTAACCCATAGTCATTTACATCTACTAAGAGCTCTTTGTTGGGTAATGTTTAACCATTGCGATATAATTCTAGAGCATTCAGGTTTATTAATGTTGTTGTTCATTCAATTTACATTGTTTTTGTTGCATATGTTTTTATTCTTATTGTATGTTATCATTCTTATACTTAATATATATGATTCTGGATGAATTACTTCCCCCTCTCTCTCTCCTCCAAAAGAGAGAGTTAGAGTAGAAATCAGGAGTTCTTAATTTGGGGTTGATGAACTTAACTTCTTAGGTAGATAGAGAAACAGAGAGAGAGAATAATTGATAGATAGATAGATAGATAGATAGATAGACAGACAGACAGACAGACAGACTAATGGATGGATGGACAGATGGATGGATGGATAGATGGATGGATGGATGGATAGATGGATGGATGGATATACAGACAGAAAGATAGGTAGATAGATAGATAGATAGATAGATAGATAGATAGATAGATAGATAGATAGATAGACAGAGAGAAAGAGAGAGAATGAGAGAGAGTTGGATGGACAGGAGAGATAGACAGACAGACAGATAGATAGATAGATAGATAGATAGATAGATAGATAGATAGATAGATAGATAGATAGACAGACAGAAAGACAGACATAGACATACAGTTTGTATCCTTTGAAACCATTTTATTTTACTTTATACATTTAAAGAAATCCTGAGCTTTTTTTCTATAGGTTTGTCTACTAAAGCTTTAGAACTGCCAGTGAGGTCCAGACCACATATAAAGTAAGATAAAAGTACCGGCTCTCAGTGTTCAGGGACCAGGAAAGGCTTCCTAAAACAAGTGGCTTCTGAGCTGACTTCAAGGAAGTTAGAAATTCTAAGATGAGATGGAGATGAGAAAGGAGAGCCTTCTAACATGAAAGTTAGCCAATAAGACAAAGGCACCAATATGGGAGGGGGGGTGTTATGAGAAAAGAATAGCAAGTAAACAAAAAGCAAGTGTTAAATACCTTCTACACACTGAACTCTTTGCACACATCAAAATGAATTTATTTCCCAGAAAACTATAAGCTCCTAGAGAGCAGGGCTTGGTTTTATTATTATTCTTTTTGTATCTTCTACACCTTTACGAGTACCTGCCACCTACTAGGAAGTTAGTAACTTTCTGGTCAATTGAATTAAATTTAATTTTAAATCATCTTTTTTGTCTCTAATATATTTTTTAACCTTTATTTTTATACAATCACCAAACGAATAACTTTTTTATCAACATTATCTTCCTAGCTTACAAATATGACACAACATACAACTAGGATTATTAACTTTTTCTGTACCATGTACTCTTTGGCCAGGCTGGTAAAGCATGTGAATGTCTTCTCAGAAAAAAAATCTTTTTAAATGCATAAAATAAAATATAGGATTACAAAGGAAATCAATTATATCAAAATGTAATTATCAAATTATTTCTTTTTTAAAAATCCATTGACTTTTCATGTCAAATGCCCCTGCAAAGAACTAAGATAAGTACAGTCTTCTCTAGCTATGATGGCTTGATGGATATATTTGTTTTAATAAGGAAGGCAAAAGTAGGCAAAATGAATTCATAATTCTTCTTGAGACTCCACATTTCCCAAATTGTGACTGCAAACTTAAAATTTCTAGAATCAATAAATTTCTGTTAATAAATCATTTTTAAAACATCTGTGTTTGTATGTATAATAAATGTTCAATTAATTGGAGATGTGAAAATTTTACATATATCAAATATATGTTATATAATTAAGTATATATCATCACAAAGCATTTGAATCCATAATTCTAGTTTTTAAAAAGGGGAACCTAAAGACAGTGTAAAAATATTTCTTTTCAATACTGAAAAAAAAGATTTATCATTTGTTCTACTTCATACCATTTCTTTTCTGCCAAATGTATTCTTTAAAAGAGTGTAGTCAATGGGAAACAGCACAAGGCTCTCAGAAATTCATTTGAAAACTTCAAGTCAAGATCAAGGTACAACAT
This sequence comes from Monodelphis domestica, assembly GCF_027887165.1. NCBI lineage: Eukaryota > Metazoa > Chordata > Mammalia > Didelphimorphia > Didelphidae > Monodelphis > Monodelphis domestica. The sequence continues at coordinate 51,013,406 of NC_077228.1, read as the reverse complement.
CACAAAATAAAACCCTTTTCCTCTCCACCAATCAGAACAACATTTATAATTTATCATATGATCACAGGTGGGAAATAGGGAATCTTAAAGGAAAACAGTGAGAGAGACCCATCCCCAGCCTTGCTAATGGGACTATGGTACTCCTCTCTACTGATAATGAATTCTCCACTTTATAAGGAAGTCAGGGAGAAACATTTCTCAGTAAATTATATTCTCTCTTGTGTTCCAGCCAAATGAAACACTTGAACGAGTGCAATTTCACAACCAAAGCTTGATGTGAGTCTAATGTCACTATATTTGGAATGAAACAGTGCTTAAAAATTGGGAACAAAAATGTTTTTGTTTCTAACAGGTCTCAACTGTTTTTCTCTTCTTGTTTCTGCAAAGTATTCTATCTGAAATGCTTATGGGAAGGATCAAAAGAGACTCATTTACCATTTGCATATCATATCTTTGACAGCGAAAGTCCAGACTAGAATGAGGGACTGGGAAAATGCTCCAGGCATTCCATATTTAGCCACAATGGCCTTAATGTATGGGAACCATTTCAAGAAATATTCTATGTCAAAGGAATCATTGAAAAGACAAAAACATAGTCATCTCCCATGTTTTTTATCTGTATAAAGCCAAATACCTCCTCCATGGTATAGTCCAATAAAGTTCAAATAGAATTTTCTTTTTTTTATTACCTTTTCTTTACTTTTCAATTTTCTTTTCTTTCTTTTATTTTCTTTAATTTATCCTTTTCCTTACTTTTCAGAATCCTTGGATTTTGTTCATCTCCTTAGTAGCCAGACAGATACTTCTCTTATATACCCCAAACTCTATCCTTCATAACAGTGAATAAAAAAGAATGAAAATGAAAAAGTAAATTAAAAAAAAAACAACAAATTGTCGACTGAGACTAACAATTTATAGACAGAGTGCATGTTGTTTTAAAGTCTTAACCTCTTTCCATTGCCTACATTTTATACATCCCACAACATTTTCTAAAAGAAGCTTTCTTAAATGTTTGAGTTGTATTACTTCCCTCCTCACAAGGGTTCAAAGTATTGCTATTTCTTGCTATACTAAAGCCAATATTTTTTTCTGTCTGATCCCAAGGCCTCATTCTATTATGCTAAATGATTTGCAATCACTTCCCTAAACTCACTACCCAATCAGACATCTTTCCTGGAACATCTTTTCTTAAACTAAAACTCTCCAAATCCCATCCCACCCTAAGCAACTAAGTGGTTCAAAGGATAGCGTCTTGGGTCTGGAGACAGGAAAACCTGCATTCACATTCAGGCTCAGACACTTACTAACTTTGTGACCCTAGGTAAGTCACTCAACTTCTGATTGCTTCAGTTTTCTTTGCTGCAAAATGGGGAGAATAACACCTACTTGCCAGGGTTCTGATGAGGATCACATGAGATTTTTTTTCCAGAGTAGACATTTAATAAAGGTTTTTCCTCCTTTCTTATTTCCCAGGTGACCTTCTTTGGGTAACCAGATACCCTGAAAGCCAAGCTGATTAACCAAACCTCACTACCTTGAATCAATCAAATCTCAGACAGCTTCAATCCCCCCCCACCCCCAAGAAACAAAGAAACAAAAAAATACTTGCTTAACTTTTCTAATGTGCATGGGGTATTGAGGGCCAGGAGTAGCAAGGGTGATCATGAGGGGTTAGACTATTGCTTACACCAGCGGGTAGAAAGGCACATAATGCACTGGTGTTAGAACTATGAATTAATTGTTCCAAATACTCTAATAAACAATTTGGAAATCTACTCCAAAATCAATAAATTATGCATATCCTTTTACCCACCTATGATGAGGTCTATGTGCCAAAGAGATCAAAGACAAAAGGAAGGAAACCATGAATAAAAATATATATATATTGCCCTCATTTGAGAGTATTGGGAGAAATGGAAATGAAGAGGATGCCCATAAATTGGGGAAGGACCAAACAGATTGTGGTGCATTAATGTGATCCGGATCTCAGCACTTTCAGAAATGATGAATAGGTTAGATTCAGAGAGAACCTAGGAAGACTCATTCAAACTGATGCAGAGTAAAAAAAAGAACTTGTTTCCAGTAGGGGAGAGGAATGCAGTGAACCTGATCTTCAACCTTCAAATACTTGCTGAGATACCATGTAGAAGGGATAGATTTGTGCTATCACAATCTCTCTCTATTTCAGTTTTACTTGTAAAAATAATCAGACCTAAAGCATTGACTTCACCAAGTTGTTGTGAGGTTTAAACAAAATAATACATGTCAAGTGGTATTGGAAACTTAAAAAAATGACACGTAACTGTTAGTTATTATTCTGCTTGGACCTAAAGGGCATACTAAGACTAATCGGTGGAAATTATAGAGAAACCAACTGTAGTTTAATATGAGGAAAAATGTCTTAATAATTAGTGTTGTCCAAAAATGGAAGAGTGTGCTTTAGGGGGTCATCACTTCCCTATTAACAGAGCTCTTCAATCTTGGACTGGGTAACGAGATGTCAGGGATGTTACAGACAAGATTTGTGCTTTGTGTAGGGATTGGATGACAAGACCCCTTATATCTCTTCAGTCTTGTGATTTCATTAGTTACTCAAAAACTATCTTGATTTCCTTGTTATTTTGTCAACCCGTTGTCTTTCTGTGTTCCTCCTTTCCAAATTGTATATGGTAGTGGTGTCAAACTCAAATAGAAATGAGGGTTATTAAACTATACATATCTATGTGAATATATGTATTGACATAGAGAGACAAATATTAATATTATCTATGTTTTATTGTATTTTTATTTCTTTTGTTCAAACTTTCCAACAACCTTTTTTAACTGGTTTAGGTGGCTCTCAGGAGTATTTCAGGCTACATGAGATGCAGGGGCTTCCTATATGGCACCGCTTCTAAATGAGACACACTGGGAATTTCTTGTAAGTTTAGGTTATCTTATTTTGATTTCTTATTAGATTTTTTTGAATATGTCCTAATAATCCTTGAGATTAATGGAAATATCCATGGGAGTCACTAAATAAGTTAGGAATTACTGTTCTAGACACTGGTGAAAGAAAACCATGAGCATACAGTAAAGCTGTTGGATTCTGGGAATCAAAAGTGACAGACAGACCAACTGGCATTTAACAATGCCCAGAAAGGATAGCTCTGTTAGAACCAGGGTACTGCATGTGCTCTGAAGCCAAGAGGCAGGAGCCATCAGTCATGCACTCTGCCAGGGATTTTCACATGAGAATTGATTAAAGGATCTAAGGGCAGTTAGCCTTGCAAAGTAGGAGACATGGTAGACACCATAAAATATGTGAAAGGTTGTCTTATGGGAGAAGGCATATGTAGCTGTCAAGGGAAAAACTGGGACCACTTGATGGGATTTTTAGAATGAAGTAAATACTGACTTAAGAGGAAGAGAGACAAAACCTGACATTTTACTGGTTTAGGGAGCTCTCTGTTCAAGAAACTTCCTTCAATGGCATATTTAAGCAACTTCCTTTTCGCCTTTTCTTAATGCAAGGAAACCTTGTGAGTGTGTGGTGGTGCTCTTTGGCAACCTGATAAAGATTCTGACCTCCTTCTTGGAACAATGATTTTAAATGTATAAAAGTAAAGTGCATGGGATTGAAAAGGAAACTCCTACCTCTTATGGTTTGATATAAGGGAAAACTTCAAAATTATTAAAGCTGTCCAAAAAGGCAATTGCTTTCCAATCTAAATAGTGAATTCTTTATCTCTGCAAGAAAGAAGATTACAGATTTGGTTTTGGAAGATGTTTAGGGGACATTAATGTAGACCCTGTCATTTAACAGTTAAAGAAACTGGATATATCATAGACCTTAAGTAACTTTCCTAAGGTCACACAGGTAGCAGAAACAGAATTTGAATTCAAGCCAAATCTAATAATTTGTTACGCGAAGTACTCTACAACCTCCAACTCCAAATTCAGCTTTTTTTCCCCACTACATTATGGTACATATAAACAAAGCCAGATAATTTCTCCTTATAAGGGAATTGCCTTAGAGACAACACATTATTGATTGGGTAAAGACTCAAATTCAGTGGTATCAAAAATCTGTTCAGAATATCAAATTCATTGACCACAAGAATGGTTGAGTGCAATTTCCAGGAGAAATGTCCCTACTGAGGTCTCTTGTGGAATGCATCAAAGGTTCCTTAAAAGGATTGGCACTTTACTGATCCTTCTTCCCTCTGAAGTCACTGAAGCACATTTCCTAAGTGGGCACAAAATCGTACTTGTCAACTATATCTTTCCCCATGTAGCTTAATTTCAAGCTGGATCTAACCTTTTGGTGTAGATATATATGCAAATTGAGGAAGGATGCAAGAGAGCTAGAGAAGCACCCATAAACAAGATTTCTCTTCCACTCCCTTTCTCACCAGCAGAAAATGTCAAAAACTGGGTGATTAAGTCATATACACAGGCTTTGTTTTTGTGGTATTTGCTAAATCCTCCTTTCTCTAAAGGAATGGAGCATTGAGCTGTGTTTGCTCTCGTTTGTGAGACACTTTCTTTGATGCTGCAGTAATAAAAAGATGTTTTATTACATTCTTTTTTTAAAATAAAAAGGATCACATCTTCTTATCAAAAGTCAAATGCCATATTAACAAGATTCTTGATCTAATACTTCAAAAATTATAAAGATGATGATGGTGATATTAAGTCTCATTGATCTAATCCTTGGTTATGCAAAGTACTTTACATGCTTTTTCATATGTGATCAGGTTGATGCAGAAAGAGGGGGCATGAGATTAGGTTCAAAACTTGAACTGTCTATGATTTCAAGTGAAGAACCTCACTGGACTCAGTTTCCTGAAATATAAAATGAAGGGTTTGGTATTGATGATCTTGAGGGTCCCTTCCATCTTTAAATCTGTGATTCTCACAACCACTTTTTGAGGTTATCACTTCACCAGCTGCCTAACGGACACTGATAGGAAGGAACCCTAAGAGAGAGAGAAAGCAAGTGGCATCTGCTCAGGGGGCCAAATCACTGCCCTTACTTAGACTGCCATCTTCCCTCCCACTCTAGTAGAGGGAGTACAACACCCTATGCCAGAACCCCCAAGCAACAAAAGCATCTGTCCCCCAAATCACTGGTCTTGTTTCCATCCCATCCTCTATATTCCTTGGCTAGGCACATAGTCACCCCCTTCTCAAAAACCTCAGCTGCTGAAGGCCAAGAAAAGAAAGTTCTCTTTACCAAAGTCCTTGACAAATTCAAATGTTTAAATGACTGAAATATGTGTTTTTTATCAATGGAAATAACAACAAAGATGTTGTATCATCTCTCTTGTCTCTATAATTCTGTGCCATGGATCTTCCCATCTCTCATGTAGCTAGCTGAACATCATATACGTGTTATCTCTCCCTATTAGAATATGAACTTTTTGAAAGAGGAACATAATTTTTTTATTTTTTTTCCTCTCCATTGGAAGTACTCAGCAGTGCTTTTTGCAATTTAAATAATTTGATTCTTTTTCTTTCCTTCTTTCCATTTCTCTTTCTTTCCTTCTTTCCTTTTTCTTTCTTACTCTCTCTTTCTGTTTCTCTCTGTGTCTCTTTCTTTCTTTTATTCAGCCTCAGATACTAGCTACATGACTCTAGACAAGTCTCTTAACCCTATTTGTATCAGTTTCTTCATCTGCGAAATGAACTGGAGAAGGATATGGAAAACCACTCCAGTATCTTTGCCTAGAAAACCTCAAATGGGATCATAATGAATCAGACGTCAGACATGACTATAACAACCAAAGAACAGAAAAGGATGTTTTGTTTTCAAATATCTCTATAGTTTATGCTTCACTTGATATGAATGATCAGTAAATTGTTAAATAAAGTTATCTCTATGGTTAAATCTTTCATGAAATCTAATACACTATTATCATGAGCAAGAGACACACTGATGAGGATCGTCATTAAAATGGTTCCTTCCTCTACTGAGTCAAGTTTTATTTTATAAATAATAAGCAAAAGGCAGAATGGAATCTCAAGCAAGACTATGAACATGTGACACATGATAGGAATCATCTATAAAAGTTTTACTATTTTCATATTTTTATCAAAGATATCTTTACTATATATACAAATGATTCTTCTAAATGTTTTATACATAGAAGATAAGGGATTGGATGTTATTTATGGATTATATGTTATTTATATTTATATGTTTATATTTATACATTTATATGTTATGTTTATATTTCTATTTCTTATATTGTATATGAATGTCTATATTTCTATATTAATATATCTATATTTATATGACTATTCCCTAGTATCATTTCTCATCTATATCATCTAAGGTAGAATATAGAAAGTCAGAAAGAAAACTGGAGAGAAGTTGCTGGCTTGGGATTCCTGGGTTCTTCTCCCACCTAGGTCAAATGGGGAGCAGACCTACTACTTCATACCATCTGTCCTTAGTGTCTTTCCTAGTACTATGAAGGTCCCACCCTGTTCTGATTACTTGCTTTCAAGGGAGTCAATGAGAGAAAAAAATGTGTCCTCTGGTCAAAGCATCCTTAGTCGGTACTGTAATTTTCAAGGACAATTTATGAGGACTTTCTTCATATGCCATAATGGAAATGGAAATTCTTTACTCTGGGAACCTAGAACATGCTATATCTTTAAGTCATTTGTACCCTGCTAAATTATTTGCATGCTATTGAATTTGTGTTTCCAGAACTGCATTGCCCACCATTCTAGGACAGCTTTTTCTAGGCTGTGCTCAGGTTTTGGTGTACAGAAAAGAATCACAAAAGGTTTGCAGTAGGAGATTCCCCAAGGTTGTGTGGTTTCTCCCTCCACCCTTTTTCTTTCCCCTTTGGGTTTTGCTCTTTAATTGAGCTAGGGAGTGGCTCATTTTAAGCTTTATCGTCTCTGTTTCCATCCTCTCATGGCTCCTATCAGAAGTGGGATTTTCACCTGACTCCTGACTTTTTTACATTTCTCAGGAAGCATTTTCACAAATAGTCAGCTTTCTGAGAGGTCACATTAGCTGCCAGGCTTTCTGTGTCTTGCTGCAATGAGTAAGTTACAAAACTCTGACAGGGGATTACAAAGAAAACCAAAAATAAACAAACAAAGTACAATAACTTTATCTGAAACGGAAATCTCACTCCACTCTCAAAGTGTGGCATTTGTCTTTTATCCATATATAATAACATGGTACAGTGGCAAGTACTAGAATTGGCACCAGGGAACCTCCCTTCAAATCCTGGCCCCATTCTGTATTACTGGTGTGATAATGGACAAGTCACTTGACCTCTCCAGACCTCAGTCTCCTCAGCTGTAAAATAGGCTTTGACTAAATTTCTTGGGTCCATTACAGTTGTATTTTATCAAATAAGAAAAAGAGAAATATTTTATTTCAAATCCAAATATGGATTTTACTGATTTGAGTGATTTTTAATTCCATCCTTTTCCCTTCTCAGATTTATTTCTTTTTACCCAGAGATGATCTTTCCCCCACAGAACTGTTTGATCTCCTCCATAGACAATACAATTTGATCTGATACTTCTTAAATAATTACTGAATATATATATATATATATTTGTATATATATGCATGCATGTATGTATGTATACATGTATATGTTTATATAGGCATACATATATGTATTTGTGTATCTGTGTATATAAATACCAGGTTGATCCTCTTCAGGGAATCTTAGCAAGCTGAAATAAAGCTGGGAAGGTTAGTGGATAAAGGGTTAGTTCCCAAAGGGGAAGACTACTTCCCCATACTCCGTTGTTGGGGTATGAAGAAGCTAATTGGAAAAACTAGAAGTTCTGGGGATTTGCAAGTGGAACAGGTGAAAATGTAACTGGTGATAATTAAAGGCTAATTATCTTCAACCCACAATTGGCCACAGGAGGTTCTTCTGAACCACATTTAAAAAAAAAGGATTTTGGATTTTAAAAAGTTATCTAGAGGAATATATGTCTATATGCATATATATATATACATATACATATTTTTTAAATTTGTTCCTCCAAATATTAGCCTGAGAAATCTGCTTCTGCCCTGGAGTCCTGCCTCTCCACCCCCACTATAGCCTGTGTCAGGGATTAATGCATGTAACTCCCATCAGCATTAATAGGATTTATCCAGCTTAAATTTCTCTCTGTTGATTAGAAAATAGATACCCCTCTGATATCCTGAAGACAGCAATCCCTGACACAGTGGAGCCATTGTATTAACCCTTTGGAGAATCAATGGGATGTAAGCTGCTGCTGGGGTGATTTTCATAGTAGGAACCCACAGAAAAACCAAGGATATGATCAGCAAATACATAAATCCTTGAAAAAAAATTCTTCCTTTCCTGAAAAATGCAGCTATTTGCTCTTCAGGAAGTGTCTTTAGGATAGATGAGGGGCCAATAATATATTTTCAGATAGTTGTTAGACAGCAGGACAAACAGCATGGACATCATCCCTTTCCCCATGAGGAGGCAATGTAGTACCAGGGAAATATAACTGGTCCTAGAATCATAGGAGTTAAATTCAAATCTTACCCCTCTTGTACCCTGTGCTCTTTAGCAAGTGACTTAAGCTGTTCCACTTTTATTTCTTGAAGTGATAAAGAGAAACAGGAAAGAAATTGGATTTTCTAAAATATTATAACAGCTACTTTATGGTGTCGAAGAACTGGAAACTGAAGGGATGGATGCCTATCCAAAAATAAAAAACTAAACACATTATGACAAATGATCATGATGGAATATTAGTGCATCATAAGAAATGACAAACCTTAATTAAAAACAACAACAACAATAACAACAACAACCTAGAATGGCATGTCCAAAGGGCCATAAAACTGGGCATAGCCTTTGACCCAGTTATACCATTACTAGATCTGTATCACAAAGAGATTAAAGATGGGGGAAAGAATCTACCTGTGAAAATTAACAGATTTATAGCAGCTCCTTTTGTAATGCAAAAAACTGGAAAATTAAGGAAACTTCTTTTTCTTTTCCTCTTGGTTTACCTACATATAAACAAATAAAATGTATACAAAATTATTTTCAGGATTATTAAATATTATTAACGTTTTCCAAAATGTTCAATATAAGGATCCAAGATTCCGAACACACCATCAATTGGGGAATGACTTAATAAGTCTAATATAGTCTGTTAATGGAATATTATTATACCATGAGAAATGGTACATAGGATTATTTATTTATACCGATATAAATATAAGAATATATTTTTAAAAACCTGGAAAGATTTATATGAAGTGATACACAATGAAGAGAGTACAACAAGGAGGACATTTTTATTTAGAAATAATAATTTATTTTGATCAACTGTGAGTGACAACTTTTACCAACAAGGCAAGGATCTAGAACAACTGAAAGAGACTTATGACCAAAAAAAAGGATATCCATAGCCATAGAAAAAACAGAGGCCTAATACAAATTGAAATAAATTATTCTTTATTTCCTCCATGATTTTTTCTTGAGTGTAAGCAATATGTGTCTTCTTTTACAACATGACAAACACAGAAATATATATCAAATGATAATATATATACAACCTATGCCACTTCTTGGGTAGGTGGGGAAGGTGAGAAGGAGAGAATGAACATAGATCACAAAATATCAATAAAAGGATATTTTAAAATGTTATTGGCATATAATTGTGAAGCAAAATTATAACAATAAAAATGGAAAAAAAAACTACATGAAATTATGAAGAGCAAAACAAGAAAAACCAAGAGAATATTATATACATAGACAGAAATATTGTTTGAAGAATGATGTGTATATCTACCTCCAGAAAAAGAATTGATAAACAGATAAGAATTTTATATATACATTTTTCACCTTGTCAAATGATTCCTCCTCTAATTGGGGAGTGGAGAGAAGAAGGGATTTTTCTGATTATTTTAATATTTTAAATGTTACAAATTAATTAATTTTAAAATCCTCAAAAAAATTTTTTGTTGTTCTAATTGTTCCCATTTCCCCAGTTAGGTTAAAGTAGTTGAATGGGACCTCAGTAACCAGCTAGTCCAACCCATACAAAAGAAAGAATCCTCTCACCATAACATCTGATAAATGATTATTCAGGCTTTGCTTTTAAGCCCCCAAAGAGGAGGAATTCCCCATCTTTCATGTCAATCACTTTTGGATAGTTCAAATAATCAGGCAGATTTTGTTTCTTTTCAAAGGAGATTCATGGTTTCAAGTATAATCTTGTGTTCTGTTGCATGTATAGAAAATGTGTGATTTTTGTATTTTGTTTTGGGGTTAAGGTTCAGAATTTTTTTTAAATTAAGCAAAATCCAGGCTGCCAATTACTATATGATAAGGTGCTTTTGGTTACAAAGTATAAGAAAAATGTAAACTAAAACATCTTTGAGGTTTTTACCTTGGCAAAAATGATCAGTTTTGGTGAGGTGGTAGAGAGTCATCATGCATTAATTTGATATTTCTGGAAAGTAATTTGGAATTACACTTAAAATAAACATTAAATTTCATATTCCATTTAACACAGTGATATTTATAGTAGTCATATACTCCAAGGAAGTCAAATAGAGAAGGAACAGTCCCAAATATGCTTGTAGTAGGAAAGAACCAGAAAGTTGCTATTAATCAGAGGATTAGCTTAACAAATTATAGCCTAAAAATTCAAAGAAATATTATTGTGCCATAATAAATAATGAAAATGAATTCAGAGAAATAGAAAATTTATGTTAAATCTGTCTCATTTATACATGAGAAATTTGTGAAGTCAAAAATAAACTTTTGTGAAAAAGAAAAAAGAGGGAATCACTGTATGAGGGATGTAAAATAAAGCTTTTTTTTGTTGTTTATTTGAGAACAATTTGGGTGCTAAGGGAGAGGGGGAGAACAAAAGAAGTTTGCTTTAAAAAAATAAAAAATCCGTGTGCAAAGAAATAATATTACCACTAAGAGAGAGATGGACAAAGAGTTAGGAGCTGGTAGGAAAGTGACACTCAGATGAAGGAACTGAGAATTGTTTGAACAAAGAGAAAGGATAGATATTGTAGAGTATTTGTATTTAAAGGCTTTTAGAGCATGAGAGGTTAAAACTTACACAGTGATCAACCAAGTTACTTGTTGGAGCCAGAGAAGATTCAATAAGAATTCAGAAATGAAAGAAAGTTAAATTTTGTGCCTTTTACCTCTTAAGGAAATGTGTATTCACTAATTACCAAAAAGGCTGTGATTTGAAGAACTGCAGATAGGGAAGAACTCAGCAAGAGGGGAGTTAGGAATGCAGCAGGAACTGAATATGAAGAGACCAGCAGGAACAATCAGTTAAGAGGAAACAGGGTGATTGGAAAGTCATCATTGATTTGTGTATTGTCTGAAGTTAAGGCTGGTAGCCTTCTGTTATTGCCCTCTATTATTATAGAGGGAGGTAAAACTTCTCTGAGCTGATTGTTGACTCTGGAATCCCTTTTGATTTTAGAAGGAAAGGCAGAGGGGAAAAGAGAAGTTTTAAAACTGCCTGGCTATAAATATAGGATATTTTCTAATTGGAGACAGCTAGGTTACTCAGTGCATAGAACACTGAGCTTGGCATCAGGAAGAACTGAATTCAAATCTGGTCTCAGATACTTACTAGTTGTGTACTCTGAGAAAGTCGCTTAACCTCTGTTTGCCTATTCCAGAAGAGAAGGACATGGCAAACCACTCCAGTGTCTTTGCCAAGAGAACCTCAAAGAGAGTCACAGAGAATCAGATATAACTCCACAATAATTGGATGGCACCGAATCATATCAAGGGACAGCAAGTGAGGTTTGTTTGTATTGCCTGAGACTAATTGAAGAGGATTGCTAGAATTTCTATTTTTCTGTAAGCTGGGCTGAAAGGTGATTGGTCAAAAAAGAATTTAGTAAGTGAAGCTCTTGGGCTAACCCTAGCCTATATTAACCAGAGAGACATTCTGAGAAGCTTTGCAATTCTGACTCAAAGAATCAGCCTTTTCACTGCTACAGTGTATTAGCTCATTGTCCCTTTAGGGGAGATTGTACATTAAAAACAATTTTCCATCATCAGTTTGAGAATAGAAGAGGAACAGTTTTACTCAGCAAGAGAACAGGAAGAATCAGAATGGAAAGAACCATCGGAGCAGATTTTTCTGAAGTATGCAACAATATGAAGGACTGCTATTCAGTTGAGAGTTTTTGCAAGCACATGGTTTTCCACACTTACCTGAATTCCTGCTAGGCTTCTCTAAGTAAAATCTCACTCCTCCCCCAGGCACAAGCATATTGGTGGGAGAATGTCATCCAAGTATATTTGCAGGCTGTGATGAAAAGATTATTGCTATTTTAGTTTTATGTTCTATATCTGGATATTGTAATTATTATTGCTTTTGCCTTAGCATTTCCTAATTGTTTCATGCTAAAGAGCAAGTAGTACCAGAGCTGATTTTCTATAAATGGGAATCATACCTATGGGGGCTCAAAACCTATAGCAGGCATAATGGCATTGAATCTCCCCCACAACTGGGTTATCCCTAGCATTCTGTAGCTATTTAGTCATTACTGACATCTAAGAACTTGAGATCTGCAAGCAGAAGAGAAAGGTTGTTAAATAAAGCAATGCAAAGGGGAAGATGTGTCTGGATTCCTACACAGGGAATAAACTTTTTATTACCTTAATGTCAAAGAGGTCTTCATTATTCACCCTACCTACAATTTTCAAAGTTGTTTATCTAAATTTGGAAATTAATCAATTTATTTATTTATTCCAATAAATATGGAAATTTATTATTGGAAAATTATATTTTCCTAAAAAATTTACATTATAATTTATGCAATAGTAGGAACTGTTTCAAAAACAAAAGCCCTTGTCATCATTTGGCACAAACTTACATATTGACCAACCAACCTTTGGGATCATTTTAGCCTTGGATTTCAATAGATCATGTATTAACATTGTCAAGTATTGAATATTCGAATGAAAACCATTTAATTTTATTTTGCTCCAAATTTCCATAAAATTAAGGTCCCTGATTATAATATTCATCATATATATGTACATATGACAATGAACAAAATAATATGTGTCTAGAATTTGATTCACTCTTTATTAGAACCTGAAATTCATGTTTTAAAAAAATCTAGTCAAAAACAGATTTTTTAAAAATCCAAATAAATCAACATATTTTTTGCGTGTATGTTATAACATATACTGACCTCTTATTCAAATATGCTTATTATAGAAATGACTTTGTGCTAAGAGAGTAAATGTAAGATCCTTCAGGGCAGGGACTGTTTTGTTTTGTATCTAGTAATTGCCTGTGATACATAGTGGATGTATAGTAGATCAGTGGTTTGGGGACTAGAAGTAAGTGAAATGAGAGGATTAATCAACCAAACAATATGAACTGCCTTTAGAGTTTTACTTGAACTAATGGACCCAAGGTATGTCTTTCGGACTGACTGCAATTCATTAATATTATTTTGTGTGTAGAAACTGGTCTGGAAAATCTCAATATTCTAACCCGTAGCACCCTTCACCAACATCAGTCCATTACGTTACCTCTAGCTCCTCTCCAGTGTCAGGAAGTTTTCTTGGGTCCCCTTTATCCACATGCCATCCACAATTCTAGGGCCAAATTTCCATAATGGAGTTGAGTTCTACCAGTGTTTTGGTTCAGGGGATGACACGATGTGTCACATATCCCGCCTCAATCTGACATGCCCACCCTATGCCTGTTTCACTGAAAATTCAGCGTCTGGCTCCCATGTCAACAGCTAGCCTGGTAATGAAATACATACTGATTCGTATTAAAATGAGGGCAGACAGCAAGAAAGATTTCAAAGCAAGTTTATTATTTATCTTACATTAAAACTATCATGAAATTGGAGCCGTGACATGATTCAATTTTGGCTTTGCTTAGAACTATTGATCCTGGCTTCAGCACAAAGCAGTTGTTTTGGGCTAAAGCTCTCCACTGAAAATCAATTTGCTTAAAATGCTTCCTTTTCTACATAATAGCTTACTCATGGCAGGGCTGACTCTCTGCATGTGAATAACACTGCTGCTTCCTTCTTGCCAATCAGGAGAAGCACTATGTAAATTATAATTGGAATATGATGGCAAAAAACCTGGAGGCCATCATCCTTCCACAAGATAATTGAATGCCAATAAGGATCCAGGAAAAACATTTAAAGCTGCACCTCAGATAGAGTACAAATGATGGAGAACTTAACTTTTTTGGAGTGTTTTTATGTCTATTTCACCATTCAAAGGGAGGCCATGTCTATGGACGAATATATAATCACAAACTAGAGGTTTTAAATATTGAAAAGGATTTGGAACTGGAAATAGGACATCAGTTTCTATTCCCAGTAGTTCCATGCAAGTTTGGAATTCTTGTACCAAGAAAACTCAAGGAAAATCCATCTAGAAGGGACATGGTGGAAGTGGAGCATTTGTGCCAATAAGGCAATAAAAGCCTGTCATTACCAGCCTGGAAGTAACCTGATTGTATAATGCTATAGACGAGAAGGAGACTAGGAGATTTTGTGTGAGGAATGTGGAAACTGTGGAGAGGAAGTATGCCACACAACCAGAGGAAATTTCACCCAATCCTATGGAGGAGGAAAACCAATCCCTGTAATAACAGAACCCAAGGACCAATTCTGGAGCCCCGCACAGTGGTTACTCCTTTGGTCTAGATGCTAAGTTGTTTAGAAAGGGCACTGAGTCAAAGCATTTAAGGTGGGTTCCTAGCAGTTTCACTTAATATCTCTGTGACCTTGGTCAATTCTCCTCATCTTTCAATTGGGAGGTTTGTCCTAGATGACCTCTAACATCCATTCCAGCTCTAAATCTTCAGACTGTCTAGGCGTCCTTGAGCAAATGGCTTAACCTCTTGGTTGTCATTTCCTCATCTCGTAAAGAAAGGATTTGGATGAGCTCATCCTGATTGTCTCCTCCAGCTCTGAAGAGATATGACTCTGCTTATGAAGCAATCAGTTTGCCATTCTTTCTACAAAACACAAGGAAACAAAGGTAAATGGTAGCTATGCACATTTAATAAGCACTACCAGTGTCTGACCCTGGGTTATCCAAGGTGAGGAAGTTGAAAAGGTTTTAGGCCATCTCCATAAATTTGCCTTTAGAAAACATTTTGCTGCATGCCCAATTTCTGCATCACTTGCAGCACAAACAGGTATAATACTCGAGAGGGGGGAATTCCTGCTAACAAAATCTATAAACCAAGTAGCAGGAAACTCTATGGAATGGCATCTGGTATCAGTTGACATTTCCAATAAATAAAATTCTCAAGTGGAATAGTTGTTCTCTCGTATGATGGGGCTACTTCACTGGAGAATTTCATAACTTGGTAAGTAGGGATGTGTCTAATTACATCAATTTATGTGTTATGTGGCATGTAGGAGATTACAATGTTTTCTGTGCTATATTTCTCCTTCCAAGTCTTAAGAGAAGAGATCATTTGAAATCTGACCAATTTAGGATTGAGCTTTGCCTCTATGTGTCCCTGGACAAGTCCCTGAACTACTTAGGAGCCTAGGTATTTCTTTTATAAGACTTGTAGTTGCAGAACAAGTTCCAGAATTGTTTGAGAGAATGTCTTCATCATGACCTCTAAACTGATGAAATCACAGTTCTGGGCAAAGCCCTAAACAAAAGACTGACACCTAAAAGAAAGCTCTGATTGAATCTTCTCAAAGTCATAGCACACTTTGGGCTAAAGATAAATTGTCCAACTCCCTCCTTCTGTACTCTGTCCTGGATCTGAAATTTTTAATTTATCACCTGAATTATAGCCTGACTTTATGGAAGACAACACGGATTCTAGGCAGAGATGTAAAATATATTTCTTAATACCATGCACTGAGTGGTTACATTATGTCTATGATCTGTTCCCATTCAATTTCCTCAAAGCCAATTTTAAAATCATTTTCCCATAAAGATTTAATTGGGAGTGTCTCCTCACTACAGATCTAATTATTCCTTACTATACCATGAACACCACATACTTCCGGCCTCTTTTACCCTAAAGGATTTCAATTAATTCTAGCTATTGTGAAACATTAGGAATGTAATTCCTTGCTCATTGTATGATGTGCCTAATTTGTATATATCTAAGGAAATGTAATCTAACAACATCATATTTTTCTAGAGGCCAGATAAAGGGCATAAATATGTTACTAAAAGACAAATCTAGGATGATTAAAATTTGTATTTTCTTTGAAGCATCATTTCTTCTATAAAAATTGTAGGAAGCAATATTGCTCCATATATGTGTTGTTGTATGTCTGGGGTTGGGATAGCGGGATGAGGCAAGGATCCTAATTCAACCAAAAGAATATAGAAAAGAATAAGATTTGATGAGAAATCTGTTATGAATATATCTTTTGAGATGTAAATATTCTCCATAAATCTAATGGACAAATGGAATCCTGGAATGTTTAAGCAAGTAGTAGACAATTGTTATTCAATCATGTCCAAATCTGTGACTCCATTTTGGGGTTTTCTTGGGCAAAGATATAGAGTGGTTTTCCATTTCCTCATTCAGATCCTTTTATATGTGAAGAAACTGGGGCAAATGGGGTTAAGTGACTTGCCCAGGATCACACAGCTAGTAAATTGTGGGGCCAAATTTGAACTTCCTGACTCCAGAACCAACAGTCTATCTACTGTGCCATCTAGCTGTCCAAGTAGTAGATAGAGGCAGAAGTAAATAAGCTGACAGGCTTGCAGGAGCAAGACCTGAATTCATATCCCACCTTACTCTCTATGTAATTTTGAACAAATTATGTAATCACTCTCAGCCTAAAATACATCCCATGTGAGATAGAGATAATCACAATAATGGTAGTACTTATCTCACCAGAGCTTTTGAGAGTCTAAAATAAGGTATTGTAGGTGGACTTTGGAAACCAGTAAATGCTCTATAAATGTCAGCTATTAAAACGAGGAAGCAGCATTTTATTTTCTTAATTTGCATTTTTGCCAAATAAATCAATACAGAAAGAAATTAATCCATTTGAATGGTCAGTGTATTTAATTTCATTGACTGCTTAATGGTGTTTTTTGCATGTGTAAATTTAATTGAACAGCCAGCCACAGAATCAGGAGACAGGAGATGACTAGGGAAAGGCTAAGTTCTCTTCTTCTGCATCTTGGAGGATAGCTAACCAACAAGGATAAGAGAGAAGTTGGTATACATAGGATTTTTAAAGCCCTACAGAAAAAATGTGGTGACCCACCTGTTTTCAGGGAGCTTGCCCTCAAGTGGAACTGAGGGAGGTAAAAAAGTCGTAATTAATTGTTGCCCAATTCTCCTCCATCCCAAGAGGCTAGTTCAGTCTAAAAATGGCATTGGGAAAGCACCTAATGGGGGAGGATGTTGTACACAGTAACAGCAATAATGTATGATGATCAGTTATGAATGACAACTATAATCAGCAATACAAGGATCCAGGTCAACTCCAAGGGACCCATGACAAAAAAGGCTATTGCTAGAGAAGGAACCAGTGGAGTCTAAAAGCATATTGAAGCATACCATTCTTCACTTTATTTCCTCTATGAAATTTTTTTAGTGTAAGTGATATGTATCTTCTTTCACAAAATGATAAATATAGAAATGTGTATTATATAATAACACGTACAACCTATATCATGTTACTTCCTATATCTTAGGGAAGGAGGAGGAATGGGAAAGAGGGAAAGAACATGGATCACTTAATATCAGAAAACAATTATTAAAAATCATATTGACATGTAATCCGGAAAAAAATTAAATAAAAAAGTAGCTACTGTTAAAACCGCAAATGATTTGCCTCATTTGAGATGCTACAAGTGATCTCAATTGCAAAGTCCCTTTGCATTATAAATATTCTCCCAAATTTATATGTATGATTCCATCATCCTATAGTCCAAATAATCCTAGTTTCTATTTTTCTATTATTTTGAGGTTTACAGAGACCTCTCCTCCAAACCACCCTGGGAGGTAAGCAGTACACATATTATCCCCATTTCGCAAATGCAGAAACTGAGGTTTAGAGAAATCAAGGAGTTTGCCCATTAACATCAGAGCCAAGATACAAGCCCAGGTTTCTCAAGTCTAGCACTCTAATATAGAACAGTACATTGATTCTGCAGTCAGAGGCCCTACGTTCGTATCCTACCCTGACACTCCCAGTGTCACCTTGGGCAAGTCAGCCTCTCTGATTCTCCATTTCTTTATCTGTAAAATTATAGAACTTGAGCTAGATGGCTTCTGAGGTCCTTTCTAGATCTAAATCTATGAACCTATGATCTAGTAACCCACCATCTTATTCTCCATTTGTTCCTCCACTCCAGGGATATTGGCCTTAATCTCTTGATGTTTAGTTTGCTCAATGAACATGCCAAAAATTCAGAATGGAACTAAATCAGTCTCTCTGGGTGGGGATCAGAGGCTCATAGAATTGGAGTTGGAAAGGACCTTACAATTCATCTCCCTAATCTCTTCTCAGTATTGACTAGTGGTCCCTTGTGTAGCACATTCGTTCCCACATTAAACAATGCATCCTGGCAGGAAAGTTTTAGAGCTCACCAGACTCGCCTGATGTAATTAAAAAACATTCCCATTTTTCTTTTTCTTAGTTGATACAGAGAACAGCTGGTCCTCATCCTCTGTAAAATAACTCTTAATATACTAGTAGATCATTACTAAGGATATGAAGTCAGATGTACACAAAATATCACATTCAGTCTTACGTTATTTTGACTTGGGTCCAAAAACAGTTGGAAGTCTGTCTTATTCTTGATGATCTCCAAGGAAGGAGATTCCATAATAGGCCATGGTTCAGAATCCTTCGAGTTAGGAAGTTTTAACTTACATGTAACTCAAATCCCCTCTCCTGAAATTTAAGCCTGTTTCCCCCTTCTTCTGTTCTTATAGGTACGATCAGCTACAAATAGTTCAGACAGTAATTTTTGTCCTTAAATAAATTCTTCCTTCCCACTAATTTGAATTCCTCTTTATCCTATGCCTTCTCCATAAGACATTAGCCCCCTTGAAATCTGTAAGTAGTTACAAAAATGCACTAACATGTGAATAAGGTCTGTCTACCTGCCCATTTAACAGATTAATATTTTAAAAATCCAGTCCAAATAAACAATTTTACTGTTCGCCATCATAACAGGGCATTAGCTCTTAAGGTCTGTTTGAGATTATCTTTATACACAGCCCTGCTAAATAGTATGTCATATCAATGTTATTTTGTATAGTTGTTAATAGAAACAATTATTTCAAGTGCTTTCCATTCTTATTCTTGTTTCCTTATATCACTTTTAGTATTATTTTGAAACATTATTAGGTTGACTAATTCCATGCTCTTATCAAGAAACTACTGTCCAAGACAGCAGGTATCTCCTTTGGAATAAACTTTTCACATATTGGAGGGTATACTCCCAAAGTATGAAAAAGAATATGAAGTAATATAGCAGGGCAGAGAGAAAGCAAACTTTGGAATCAGGAATACCTGGGTTCCATTCAAGTCTTTGTTAGGTCTCAGTTCCCTAAGAAACTTTTTAAGATTACAAATTACCAAGGTATATCTCTATGTATAAAATTTCCATATTGGGAACCGTGCACTCTCATGAAATCAAAGCCAAGAATACCAATCAGAAGTGTACTGGTTAATGTTTAAAAACTGGCTCTTTCAATAGGAAGATGTACCCCCCTATCATTCTTTTAGAATTTTAGTTTAGTCAAAATCATTAACATTTTCTTCATTATTCTCAAGTCTGCACAGTCAACAAATCCAGCAAGTAAGTTCAAACTTGGTTTCCTGAAACTAAATGGTTTTGATGCAGAAAATTTATCAATTAACTCTCTTAAATGGAATGAACTCATTTTAGCACACCTCTGTTAATTCATCTTTAAAAAACAAACAAGAAAAAAACACATGTATGTGTGTACTGATATGTAAATGCATACATGATATATGTGTGAGATTTACATATATATGTGTATAAATACATATACTTACATGCCTATCTATGCATACCTGTAGATTGGGCTCTAGCTTCCAACTGATACCAGTTTTTTTTTAGATAGATAAGCCCTTTATCTTGTGATCTTAATCTCAACCAATTGACCTATGCTGACCCCATTATATACCCAACATGAAATCAAATGCACCTGTAGGAAGATTGTGTGATTTAGTCATTGGTGATGCCTTCTATTTCTATACTTTTACCTCTTCTTAAAATTCCTAAAATCTTTCTCTTATTTGTGCTTATATTTTTTAAAATTTTTGATACCCTTATTTTAACCGTAATTGGGACTTTATATATATATATATATATATGTATGTATGTATGTATTTACATATATGTACACATATATGCTTTAATTTACTTCTTCACATGTAAAACATATATCCATGGTGGCAAACTTATGGCATGTGTGTCAGAGGAGGCAATCAGAGCCCTCTCTTTGGGCACATGTGCCATCACCACAGCATAGAGTTTGCCAGAGTTTGTTACTAGAAAACCAGAGAGATACAGGGCCAGGCTGCTCCCTTCCCCATCTCCATGGGCATCCAAGGATATGTCTCACATCGCCTGCCCCTCTAAAAGGTTCACCATCACTGACATATATCACATTAACTGCCATCATGGGGAAGGGAGAAGAATAGAAGGGAAAGAGAGAACATAGATGGCAAAATGTCTAAAAGTGATTATTTATTATAATGATATAATAATAAATTATAATAAATAACCACTTTTAGCTATTTTACCATCTATGTTCTTTCTTTAAAAATAATTACAATATAGTTTTTAAAATTATATATTAAATTATTATTCATTATAAATGTCCTAAAGTAATCTTAAGAAGGGAGGAGGGGGAAACTCTCATGCCAATGGGGTTCACATTCCAATAGCCAAGACCCACTATCAATAGGAAATTTTTCAAGTATGAAATTTCCCAATGGTGAAATTTCCAACATTTATAAATCTAAGAAATTTTGAGGTTTACATACATAAGTCACTTAATCCTAATTACCTGCTCTTTTCCACTTTTCTCTTTTAGAATTGTTAGTAAGACAGAAGGTAAAAGTTTAAAAAATAATATTTAGAGACAGCTAATAGTAGAAGTTGAGATTTTAGTTGCCTGAGTACACACAGCTAGGAAGTGTATAATGGCAGATTTGAACCCACCTAATTGTTTTCCCAGGTTTTTTCTGAGACTGTACCCTCATTTAGAATAGTACAATAATTACCTATTGCATTTACATACCATATATATATATTTTTAGTCATTCCCCCATTGATAAATATCCCCTCAGTTTTCAGGTCTTGTTTCAAATTGTTATAAACCCTTAAAGGGCAAGAATGATGAAATTGTAAGCTCAGCAAAATATATAATCAGGGGAAAAAAACAACATATAAAAAATAAAGGTCAATGTGTGCCAGATGTAATTTCCTAATGGTAAGATCCCCCGTCTTCAGTTTCTGCCTTCTCATGGTCACTATGATATAGGGAACAGGGACCTAGACCTGGAACCAGAAAGGATTGGATTCAAATCCTTCTTCAGCTATTTACAAGCTGCATGATCTTCAGCTAGTCAGTTCTCTGTGATTGATTTTTGTCATCTGTAAAACTGAAGGCTTGGACAAGGTCTTTTCAAGTCTTTTTCGGTACTAAGTATAGAATGGCATCATCTATACCTGACACTACAATTAGTATTGTATATTTTGAGTTCCCTCCATTCTTGACTAACTGGGGGCTCCTTTTTCGGATAAGTGCTGACCCTACAAGCATTTCAGAAAATGATATGTGGCCAGGCCTACTGAATAATCATCTTGACTCATAGTTCTCATTGAGTCTCTCTTTACCCTAAATGTAAAGGCTGTCTCTGTTGAGTTAGCAGTTCCTATAATTGCCAACATCTATTTGATTATATTTTCCAAGAAAGGTTCTAAATTGGATGATGTCACATTTTCAGGCCACAACCATAGTCTTCGCTAATTGCAACATTTACTGGACCAATTTGCATTTCTAATTTTTCATAAAATACCAGGAACCATTCTTAGGACTGAGTAGCACCTCCTGTTACCGTCTGGAATTTGTATTGCTCCTGTTCCTCTATCCTCCCCACCCTATCCACCCCCAATCAGTTTGGAATTGTTAATTCTTCCCATGAGGAAAAGTGAGTTATTTTTTAATCCTCCTATTCTATTTTCTTTTACTTCATGGAATAATTCTCTCCAATTTGCACAACTTCAAAAAAAAAAAACACAAGATTTCTACCCTTATTTTAGGCAGAAGTAGAAGACATAGAATGACCCTGGCTGTACCCATAATTACCCGGCAACACCTTGGGCAAGTTACTCCCTCTTAATGCTCAGTTTCCTCATTTCAAAAAAGAGAGGGTTGAACTACAGAAATCTCTAATACATTTTCTATTTCTAAATCCTATGATCAAAGATTCCCAGAAAATTTGAAAATGAGACTGATATAGCATCCATCCAGTCCATTCTCTGCTCCAGAAAGAGTCCACCTCATGCTGTAACTTAACAAGTGGTGGCGGAGCTTTTCTGTGAACATTTCAAGCAACAAAATCATTTTCTTCCAAATTAAATCATTTCTTCTTTAAATAACTCCAACTTTTAGGAAAGATAGTTATAGCTGTTATTGTTTTGGTTTTCTTGCTTAATTTATTTTCTTGTTTAATTGTTTAATCAGGTAGTATGTTCTCTCTTTTAAAAACTATGAATTCGCATCAAACCAATATGCTCTTAAAATCCTAGAAGTGAATGGAGATCACCCCAGTTTCAGCGCCATATTTCAGAATCAAAGTCACCTTGATCGGTGGATAATTCCTTTTCTCTGCCTCAGAAAAGACAATAAATATCCATTCTCACTTAAATTCTCAGTCTCATTTTTCATTATTAACAATATCAATTAAGTATTCTCACCATATGGGCCACCCAAGCTACATGGTAGCTACCTGTTCAGGGAAGACGTATGCTCATCATTATGATTTGTCTTCAAAGTAACTGCAAGAGTGAGTTGCTTTAAAAAAAATCCAAAACAAACAAACAAAACCATTTACCTTCTTGTTTTGAATAGATACCGGGTATCAATAGTGGCAAGGGCTAGGCAACTGTGGGCAAGTGACTTGACCAGGGTCATATAGCTGGGAAATGTCTGAGGCTAAATTTGACCCCAGATTCCCCATTTCCAGATCTGGCTAACTACCTGCTCTTATGAATGACTTTGACTAGGCTTTGTAAGAGTCTTTTCTGGGCTTCTCCACCTCACTTTTCCTCTTGACCCACTTGACAGTTACCCATTCTAAAATGAAAAGGACAGAGAAAAGATGATTTCATATCGAATGTTTCCATAAATTTGTAAACCTTCAGTATAAGGATCAGGGTTCTAATTTATGAGAAAATAAGGCCTTGATCTTGGCCCTGGGTCTGGCGGCATGCCAGCCTCCAAATTTATGCAGCGCTCTATAAAGAATTTGAGAGGCAATACATAGTTTCAAGTTTTCATGAGAGTCCTTTGGCCCTTCCAAGAATAAAAGATATCTGTAATTCTTAATCATCCCCCTTACGTGATTACATCCAAAATCAATATTGTTTTTCTCATTATAAAATGAAGAAAAACATTAAAATAATGAACTAGGGCAAAGTTTCATTCCTCAACATTTCAAACTTGACTTTCATGTTTGCCTTGGCAGAATAGAGCCCTTGCCAAGGTTTTGTTAATGTCATGTTGTTTTTTTTTTTCAAAAACATTAATATAATTGAAAAGCCTACTCTTGTATAAAAACCATGTAGAAAGGAAGCACGTGGGACTGGAACCAGTTTAAGACTTAAAGGCAGAAGATTTGGATGCAAAACTGAGTTTAGCTTTCGACTAATTGTGTGACCTTGAGTGAGTTCTCAGCCTCATTTTCTTTATCTGTTAAAAGTAGTCAATAGTTTGTCTATCCTTACTCAAAGGATCACAGTGACATGACCTATTTTTCAAAACTTTTGCCCATTACTCCCCTCTACAAATTCTACATTCTAGCTCTATTGGCCTATTTGTAGTTGCTCAAATGATGCTGCACTTTTCATCTTAGTGCCTCAGGCTGTCTCCCATGCTTAGAATTCCCTCCCTTCTCACCTCTGTCTCTTAAAATCCCTGACTTCCTCCAACACTCAGATCCAGGGCCAATTGCTATGGAAGAAGTTTTCCAGTCCCCTCAGGTGCTCACACCTATCTCAGGATGAGGAGATCACAAATGTAAGGCTGTTGGCAACTTTTTAAAGTATTAGAGAAATGTTACCTTCCATCCTGGACTCCATAGTTGTCATCTAGGGAATCAGCTTCCATCAAGGAGACAGTCATAGCCCTCAAGTGCCAAGCACCAGGGCAGGCATGCCAACCTGCCTGAATTAGCAAGTTGCCCTGAGGGAGAGATGAGAGACAGCAGGTGACAACTGGGTCAAGCCACTGCCACTACTCCAACTGCCATCTCCAGTTACTGACCAACAAGCAGTGGCAGCAACCATCAGGAATGACGATCTGAACAAGAGAACCCTCAGCACCATGAAATGGTTCAACATCAGAAATGGATGTGGTTTTTTATGCATGGAAAGGACTTGCTTTGTCTTTTACCTCGAACCCTAAGGACCCAAGACCTTTGTATTTGATGTGTGTCATCTGCTGGATTAAAAAGTGAAGTCCTTGAGAAAAGGACTATCTCAGCTTTTCTACAGGTATCCCTAGCACTTGGCACAATGTTTTATCCATAATACAATCTAAATTCTGTTGTTTTTTAAATTTATTATATCTTTATGTGAACAGAATATTTTGTAACTGCATAATACACATATAAATATATGGCCATATTTTGTCATCAGTCATTTCAGTTATATCAAACTCTGTGACCCAATTTCATTTTTTTTTTTGCAAAGATACAAGGAAGTTTGCCATTTTCTTCTCTAAATCATTTTGCAGATGAGGAAACTGAGGCAAACAGAATTAAAGATGATTTGCCTTGGGTCACAAAGCTATTAAATATCTGAGATCAGAATTGAACTCATCTTCCTGATTCCAGATCCAATCCATTTGCATATATTACACAACATATTTAATAAAGTATTTAAGTATGATATTTATGTGCTATAATTATAACATGAAATTACATATAGGTATATATTTATGTGTTTGTGACCTTGCTGTAGAGCTGGAAGTAATTTTATAGATCATTTTATTTAACCCTTTCATGTTATATGTAAAGTAAATGAGGGAAGTGAAGACTTTCCTTATTTCATGCAAGTAGCAGGTATGAGATTTGAATCTAGGTCCCCTGTCTCCTACTGTCCCCTTACAAGAAATAGAAAGATATTTATGCATATACAAATGCACATATATTATTCAGACTCAAACTTATTCGCTTTAGGGATTGGAAGTTCACTGCTTCCTAAGGTATACTCTTCTACATTTTACAACTGAAATTACTAATAATGTTACCATATGTTAGGTTGAAGTTCTTCTCCTCATAACTATAACTTATTGGTTTCATAATTTTATATTTTATAATTTGTAGAATTTGTAGAAAAGGCTAATTCATTTTGAATATGGAACATCTTAAAAAAGATCATAAAAATGTTATTATGTCCCCTCTGCCTCCTCACAAGTGTCCTCTTCTCCAAACTAAATGATCTCACTTCCTTAAGGAGGTCCTCACAGAATGACTTCAAATCTCCTTAACTACATGAGTCACTTGTTGTAATTAAATGAAAGAATAACTAAATGAAAAGGCATTTGTTAAATGCTTTCAGTGTTCTAGGCACTCTTCTTCATTTCTAACCAGACTGACTTCTCCATCATGACCCAGAAATCTCTTCCTCCTGAAAGATTACTTTGGTACTGGAATTCCCACCTTGTAAGTTCTCTTCAACTCTTAGGACCCTCCATATGATTGGATGACTCCTTTAAGAATTTTTATATAAGAAGAGTCAGTCATTTCTTTATTTCTCCCCTGAATGTACTCTAAACTTCTCCATCATCTTTCTTCTTTCTTCTCTGCCTCCTCTTCCCCTTCCTCCCTTTTAAGATAATTATATGTCTTCCTCAGTGAGAATGTAAGATCCTTGAGGACATGAATTATTTTTCTTCACATAGATAGATAGGTATCAATAGAGATTCATATAATATTATTATTATTTATTATTCCCAGAGATTTTTACAGTGTCTGACATATAATGAGCACTTAAATACTTGCTAACAGACTGCTAAGTGCTGGTGATACAAATAAAAAGAATGAAACAACTCCTGTCCTATTAGTAGTCACCAGGTTGTATCATTGATAGAATATTGTATTTGGAGTCAAAAAGAAAGAACTGAGTTTGGTTCCTTCTTCAGACCTTTTTTAGCCATGTGACCTTGGCAAGTAATTTCACTGCTCTGGTCTCCAGTTTTCTCATTTATAAAATGAGAGTGTTGGATTTGAACACTTCTATTATCCTTCTAAGTTGTGAATTTATCATCTATGAATCCTAAATTCCTTCTGTTCAAATGGAAGGGACAACATACAAAAGAGAATTAATAGTCATCAAAGAGAGTTTTGGTAGGAAGTATCACAAGGATGG
Source organism: Monodelphis domestica (assembly GCF_027887165.1). NCBI lineage: Eukaryota > Metazoa > Chordata > Mammalia > Didelphimorphia > Didelphidae > Monodelphis > Monodelphis domestica. The sequence continues at coordinate 50,986,776 of NC_077228.1, read as the reverse complement.
TGATGGGATGTATAGGACAGTTCATTTTCCAAAGGCAGTGTTATTTTTTATTTGATGACTGTGTCAAAAAGAAGTAGAAAGGGAAAAGTAGAGGAGAATAAGAATAGATGGAAAGATGACTCAGGTTTATAGTTTTGTGCATAAATGGTGTTTGAAAATGAAGCATGGTCTGTTGTATAGTGCCAGCAAGCAGATAGCCACCAATCAAAGCAGTAGTTGCCTTAATGTGGCACTTTCAAAGACTAGTGTGTTAACTTCCCCTGGGACTAGGGGCAGGTATTCTGATTAAATTACTTCAGTTTGTCAGTGTCCTCCATAAAAGGCGGTGCTCAGAGCTAAATACCTTTATCTAGATGTGGTCTTTCCAGGACTGTGTACTATGAGACTTTCACCTTCTTGATCCTAATCACTATATTTCTTTTATGGAATATATATATATATATATATATGTATATATATAGTAGTCTCTCGGTGATCGAGAATGACTATTGTCTTTGTGCAGTTTCATCTACGGTGTACCCTCATGTGGCTTTGGAGTCCAAAGGCTGAGGCGCACAGTTTGTGGCACACGGGGCCTGGGACGCCAGTTGTTACGGGAGGTGCGGTTGTGGCCTGGTGTCGGCGTTCACGCGCAGCAGCAAGACGTCACGTTGCTCATCTTCAAAGGTGGTGGCGGCCTGGTGAATGTGGGTTCTCCAGCTGCTTCTGTCAGAGGCAGCGAGTTCTAGTTGCTTTGGTGTCATGCCAGCCCACTTCAAGTTGGACTTTAGCTGATCCTTGAATCTTTTCTTTGCTCGGCCTTGTTTCCTGAGTCCAGCTGACAGTTCACCATAGAATACCTGTCTTGGAATTCGCTGTGGGTCCATGCGGATGACGTGTCCAGACCATCATACCTGGGTTTTGAGGACCGTGACTTCGATGCTGGTGGAGTTGGCTCTGTCGAGGACTTCCTGGTTGGTGATTCAGTCCTGCCATCGGATCCTCATGATTGACCGGAGGGAGCATTGGTGGAATTGCTCCAGCTGTTTCATGTGCTTCCGGTACAGTGTCCATGTCTCACAACCGTACAGGAGCGAGCTGAGGACCACTGCATTGTACACTTTGAGCTTCGTCACAGTGCTTACACCGCGGTGTTGGAGGACTTTCCAGTGCAGCCTCCCGAGTGCCTGGCTGGCCTTTTGGATCCTGGCATTAATCTCGTGGTCTAGGAACCCGTCGTTGGCGATGGTGCTGCCCAGGTACTTGAAAGTGTTGATGTTAGAAAGCTGCATGCCATCGATTGTAATGCACAGCTGGTTCGTTGGCCTCCCTGGTGCAGGTTGGAACAGCACCTCTGTTTTGCTGAGGCCCATAGTCAGGCCAAACAGTTTTGTTGCAGTGGAGAACCTGTCCACAATGGTTTGGAGATGATTTTCTTGGTGGGCCATGAGAGCACAGTCATCTGCGAAGAGAGCTTCCATGATGAGTCTCTCTGTTGTCTTTGTTTTTGCAGTCAGGCGGAGAAGGTCAAATAGTGAGCCATCCAGTCGATATTTGATGTGGAAGCCTAGGTCTAGGTCCATCACAGCATGTCATAATACTTGTGTGAAAAATAGGTTGAATAGTACCAGAGCGAGGACACAGCCTTGTTTCACGCCATTGGAGATGTTGAAGCGATCGGAAGTCTCTCCACCAGATAGGACTTGCCCTGTCATGTCGACATGAAAAAGCTGGATCAGTTTGACAAATTTTGCTGGGCAACCGAGCTTGCTGAGGATCACCCACAATGTGTCCCTGTTCACTGTGTTGAATGCCTTTGTCAGGTCTATGAAGACAATGTAGAGACTCAGGTTCTGCTCAAGGCATTTTTCCTGCATTTGCCTCACTGTGAAGACCATGTCGATGGTGCTGCGATCTGGTCGGAAGCCACATTGTGATTCAGGTAGGTTCTGCTCTGAAACAGATGACAGAAGTCTGTTGAGTATAACACGGGCAAGTATCTTTCTGGCAGTGGAGAGTAGTGAGATGCTTCTGTAGTTGTCACAGGCTGCTCGTGAGCCTTTGTTCTTGTATAGGGCTACGATGGAGGCATCTCTGAGTTCTGGGGGCATGTCTTCCTCTTCCCATATGCTGGTTAGCACTATGTGGAATGCCTGGAGTGTCTTTCACTTTAAGGCCTTGTACACCTCGGTTGGGATCCCGTCTTTACTGGGTGCCTTGCCTGCACTCATTTGTTTAATGGCTTTTTGGACTTCCTCTATTGAAGGAGGGACATCAAGTTGTTCAATGGAGTGGTTTTGGGGGATCTGGTCAAGGGCACTTTGGTCGACTGAAGAGGGTCGGTTGAGAAGCTGACTGAAGTGTTCTTTCCACCTGTTGCTGATGCCTTTTTTATCTTTTATGAGAGTGTCACTGTCAGAGGATAGCAAGGGAGTGGTGCTGGGTTTTGGTGGCCTATAGACAGTCTTGAGGGCACTGAAAAATTGTTTGTAGTTTTTCATATCAGTAAACCGCTGGATTTCTTCTGCCTTTTTTTCCCACCATCGGTCTTGCATCTTCCTGATCTCACGCTGTGCCGTGGCTTGGAGAGACTTGAATCTGTCCTTTTTAGGAGCAGAGTTTGGGTTATTTTGCCACTCCATAAAGGCTTTGTTCTTCTTGCTCAATAGGTCTTCAATAGCAGTGTTGTTCTTGTCGAACCAGCCCTGGTGGTTGCGTTGTTTTGGGCCTAGGACTGCCTTTGATGTTTCCTTCACTGCGTCTCTGAACTGGTTCCATTTCTCGGTTGAGCTTCCAGTGAGTGGTCCCTTGGCAGACAGCTTGTTGTCCAGGCAGTACTGGAATGTTTGCAAATAAAATAGATCTCTAAGATGACTCAAGTTGTAAAATGCACGAACTGTCTGGGCGCGTTTTGGATGGCGAGGCGCAATGCGCATTTGAAGAGTCTCTCTAACCAATCAGTGGTCTGTCTAGCATTCAGCTCCTCTCATGGCTCTGGTGATCTTTACATCCTGGATTTCTCGCCAGGTGTATGGGGTGTATGGGGTGCTCAGGGAGGGGTAGTATCTCTGGTATGGAGGGCTTGTCGTCCCCTCCTAGGGCAGCTCTCCAGCCTCTGACCCCCACCACTGACACCAAGCTCTCACTTGTGGCTCCCAGTAGCAGCTAGCATGCGACAGAGGCCACACCTCGGGCAATGGCTTCGACAGGCCGGCCAAACCTTGTGAGGGTAGCCATCGGGTCGTCGACCCCTGGTGAACCAGGGCTTTGCTCACCCAGCATGTGAAGACTACTTCGGCTGAACAGACGGAAGAAACCAACAAGAAGTTTCAACGGCTGAGATGGCGACGCAGCAAAGCACTGTGGAGTGCTTAGGGCGTGTTGGAGCACAAAGGGCAACACGGCCATCCAATGCAGCTGAGGAAGTCTCCAGATGTAACAATTTTTCGTACCACTGGACCCAGGCTTCCAACGCCGAGAGAGTGGGACTGTCTCTGTGCATTGGCTTTTCCACTCAAATCTCCTTCACACACAAGTATCTTTGTGCACACTCATCTATCCTAACCCTGTCCACCCTCTTCAAGACCTGCGGCGATGGGGGAGTGGCGACGCAACAGGTGGAGGTGACCACTGGCAGTTCTAGTCACGATCCTGCACGTAGGCGGCCCAAGGACCAGTGGTCGCTCAGCCCTGTGGGCAGCAGGGACGTTTGGCAGCATCCTGGGCGACTGAGCAGCCCTCTCTAGGACAGCACTGCTCACCCTAATCAAGAGAGGGGACTAGAAAAGGTGTCCCAAACATTGCCTGCCCTACAAACACTCGGTCAGCACACCGCGGCTGGTGGGTCATCCCTTTAAGCGGTCAAAATCAAAAGAAACAAAACACAAAGAAACTCCTACTAGGAGCCTGGAACATCAGAACATTACTTGATAGAGAGAATACCCCAAGACCTGAGAGAAGAACAGCTCTAATCGGTAAAGAACTGGCGTGATATAACATCGACATCGCAGCCTTAAGCAAAACACGCTTACCAGAAGAGGGATCACTCAGCGAACCCACCACTGGATACACCTTCTTCTGGAAAGGTAGAGCCTCAAATGAAGACAGAATCCACGGTGTTGGCCTGGCCATCAAGACCAGTTTGCTCAAACAGCTGCCAGACTTGCCTGTGGGCATCAGCAAGAGGCTCATGAAGATCCGTTTGCCTCTCAGCAAAGACTGGTATGCCACAATCATCAGCTCATATGCCCCAACACTGACCAGCACAGAGGAGGCCATCGAGCAGTTCTACTCTGACCTGAGTGCCGTCCTGCACTCAGTGCCCACCAATGACAAGCTGATACTACTGGGAGACTTCAACGCCCGCGTTGGCCAGGACCATGAAAGATGGCAAGGAGGCAAACACGGCGTGGGCAAAGTGAACAACGGCCTACTGTTACTCAGCAAATGCTCAGAGTTCGAACTCACCATCACGAACACTGTGTTCAGAATGGCGAACAAATATAAAACAATGTGGATGCACCCACGATCAAAACAGTGGCATCTCATTGACTACCTCATTGTACGCTGGCGAGACATCCAGGATGTAAAGATCTTTTATGGAATACAAAGGTCATATCTTTTGACTGCCATGCCACACAGTTTGTGAAAGCAAGAGGATGTATATCTCCTTCCTACCTTTCAAAAACCGATTCTTCTTTTCCCCAGATGTCATGCTTCCTTCATATATGTGGAAGAGTTTTTTTGGTTATATTTAATTGTTTTCTTTGGTTTCTAAGTTTATTGTTTTTTATCTTTTTGTTTCTTTCATATGAAATATTTTCTGACAATAACTTCCTTCATCCTGGAAATCAAGTGTGAAGTTCACTTTCTGAACCTGTGAGGACATTACATTTATCCTTGCTACATTTTACGTCATCAGATTGATTCTCTGTTTCAGCCTGTGTAGATTGTTTCATCAAATATGTTGGCTATTCTCTTTAACTTCTCATCATCTTCTATGCTGATTTCCTTGTCAACCTTCAAAAAGAAGCACAGAATTTCAGAACTGGAAAGGACCTCGGAAGTCATGTGTTCCAAGCTGTACTCAACAAAGAATCCCTACGTATGACTTTGGCCATCATTTCAAAATAGGTTTGCCAGGGGTGATTTGCCATGGATAATACCATGCTGACATGGTTTGTTCCACTTAATGCTTCCAACTATCACCTAATAATATATTCAAGAGTTTTTTCAAGGTTTAATGCATGTGAATCACTGAATTATGATATATATATACATACATATAAATATAAATATATACAAATATATAATGAAGGAAAACCTGGTTTTTATACCTTATATATGGTCCGTATATTGATTTATTTTGCTAATATTGGCAATAAAGGAATCATTTTCCTAGAGTGAGGAGAGAAGTAGAGAGCTAGGCTGATAAATAGTCATAGACATGGGAAAAGTTATGATAGTTTATCCATTGAAATTAGATTGTTGTTCATCCTTTCTTTTTTTAAGAGAACCGATGACATTGGAGAGCAACATCTTATTTTACAAGTGGATTTAAATGAAGCAGAAATTGCACAAAATCATCAGCCTCACTCTTTCAGTCTTTGAAGTCCAGTGGCCCAAGATGCAGTGCATGACCTTGGCATATTCAATGTCAAGTACTTAAATAATTTCACAATAAATGGTTACTAAACAAGATTGAGCTATGGCACTGATTTCAATATTAAATTAAATTAAAATTCAATATTAAAAAGAAGAAAGCTGTTTGGAAAGTGGAAAGAACATTGGATTTTGAGGCAGACGATCTAGATGAATTAATAATTCATCTAGATTATCACTTGTTACAAATATGGCTGAGGAACTTCCTTAACTCCTCACAAATTAATTTTGCTCATATATAGAATAATGGGATTGGAATAAGTAATGTATGGAAACTCTTTCAGATTTAAGCTTTTGATCCTAAAATATATTTTTAAAGAAGTTTTCTATTATGTTCCATTTTAAGAAATACTATTATAAAAACAGCATAAAAATTAAGAAATGATTATAACAACCAAAGTGTATAACCTTTGTGTCAGGGAAGCTTAGATTTATGTCCTACCAGCTACTGACACCTATTCATTTTGTGACCCTGGCCACAACTTCATTGGGCATCAATTTCTTCATCTGAAACATAGACATGGCAATAATAGGATTGACATAACAAGGTTGTTATGATGCTTACATGAATTAATGGATAGTTTTCACAAAATCTAAATTACCTAGTAACATTGAATAGTAAATAAAGAGTTGGCCTTAAAGTCAAAAAGACATGGGCTCAATTCCCATCTCTAATTATGGACTCATCACTCAACCTTTTAATGTCACCAGTTAATTTTCAGAAGTAATAATTTGCAAAGTAGTTGCTGTTTTGCACCAATGAAGGTTGTTTCTTTACTGGGAGTTCCCCATATGGCTGAAATCACAAATTCCCCATGCTCCAAAGTGATTATTCACATGAAAAAATCATTATTCTTTTTCAATAAAAGGAATTCCTGCAGGTTCCCATTAAATGGTTCCCCTAGTCCTTTTAAAAGCAAACTTCATTTACAAAGACTTGACTTCATGCTTTTCAGGCATATATCTATTTTGTAGAGTGAGGTCCATCTGTCATGGTAAATAGTTCATAACACATATTCTGTTTTTTTGTATAGAAAAATGATACTGACCCATCACCAGGAGGACATTCCGGTCGTGTTGCTGGATTTGTACTAAGCCATCCGCATTCCCTCACCTGATCCCCTTCATGAGTTGCAGTAGTCATTTGTTAGACAGCTGGTCAGGATTAGTGAGGAAAGTCTCTGGCCATGAAACAGAATGTTTCCTTTGGGCAAATCCATTCCTTTGGCCTTATTTCGACCAGCCTCTATGCAGCTGAGCTAACTGGTCAGGACAACAGAGAACCTGGGAATGGACCCTACCACTCAGGAAGCATTGTACCAATTCTGTCCTTAAGATGGTGCCCCTTCTCCTACACTTTTCTTAGTAAGGGGAAAGATGTGTAGTATTTTTGATAATATAGCTTCTTTTCTTTTAATCAAAAATATAGAGGAATATTTTTTCCAGTATGACAAAATGAAAATTTGTCAATCTATTTGGTATTTGTCAATCTAAAAGGACAATGCTGATTGTCAATCATTAACAAGACAGTTGCAAGAAAATGCTCCTTCCTACTTATAATCATCTGTTCATTTATTCTCTTATTCCATGCACAATACTGATGAGTGTTTCTCATAAACAAAAAGGCCCCTGTAAATGTTGGTTTTCTTTTTAAGTCAGGGACAGGGAATGGGGTGGAGTGGAGGAAAAGGAAAAGAACATAAATTTTGCTCCTTTTTTTTACTTAGTTTGATGTTTCAGCTGGTTTTAATACAAAGACAAAAATGATAGTTCTTCCCACAATGAGCTTACCAGGGGAATCAACATGTATGCATACAGGAATATATCCAGTAGACTCAAGATAATTGGCTAGGGTAAAGCACTAGTATCCCCAGGCCCAAGAACGACCTCATCATCACATTTGAGTTTTGGAGGTAGCTAAGATTCAGAGTGGGAGGAAACGTCCTTTGGATGGATAAATGAATGAGTGAATAAATGCTTTTCATTTAAGAACTTGCCATGTTGGCATACCTTAAAGACTGGTAAGTGTTTAATAAATGCTCACAATGTGATTCTACCTAACAATGCTTCCTGACACATTGTGGGTTCTTAATAAACGGTTTTTGGCTGATTTATATCCCTCTTTTCTTTCCCAGACCAATGTTCCTGGCTGCCAACAAGACTATTCTGCCCTCTTCCCAGCCACATTAGCCACTTGAAGTGGCATAGCTCTCTAATTATCTGGAACAAGTCAGATCTCCTCAAAATTCTGCTCTCCTGTGCAGTCTCAGTGTGGTGAGTTTTTATAACCACATTGGAAGGTTGAGAAGGTGTGTGCAACTTGGAAGAGTCATGGACTATTAGGATTCCCCCCCCCCTCTTTCATTTTTGCTGTGTGGTTAGGCACCCAAGACCCAAGAACAAGAAGGCAGTGTGAAAAAAAGACTCAACTTTTGGGGTTGATTCTGGAAAGCCTGGGGCAATAAGTGTTTTGGAAAGTTGAAATTTTGGGCCCTAATAGGTATACTTCAATAAAAAATTAAGACATTCAGGTATTTTAACAGTATTTCCAAAGCAGACACATAATATCATAATTTATGTAATAAAGAACAAGAAAATTAGAGACCATTCTGGGTCCTTTATGTTCTTTTTCCACTTAGATATTGCTTATTTTTCCAGCAATAGAGACAGAGAGCTCAAATTTAGATAGAGTTCTGAGACTTGCAAAGTCCTTTGACTAAATTATATCATTTGATTCTCATAATGACTCTATGAGCCCAGTGCTAGTATTATCCTTAGTTTGCACATGAGGAAACTACAATGTACATAGATTTAGTCCAGTAAGATTTTTACAGTTAGTTTCTGACTTGGGATTTGGTTCTATGTGTTCTTGACTCCAAGCCCAAATATCCTAGCAACTCTGTGATGTTTCCTCAATCTATTCAACACAACTGAATTCAATAAGCCCTTACTGGATGCAAAATATGGGGCTAAGTCCTGAGGACTCAGATTGAAAAGTAAGATGGTCTTTGTTCTAAAGTTCATATTCCAATGGGGAACATAACACATGTAAAAAACAATACAGTCCTGAGGGAGACTGAGCAAATTTCTTAGAGCTGACCTTTCTTCTTCCCTTCTTTGGGCCACTACTTCCTGGATATAAGACATTTCAGAGAAAGTGGCAACCTGCAATGGAGGGAATTACTCTCCCAGGCACTGCCTATACCAATGAAATCACAAGTGCAATCTCTGTTTCTAGCTATCTAATTACCAATACACACATACCGAAGGTGAGGAAGGGAATAAACATTTATATAGCCCTTCCTCTCTGCCAGGGATTGTGCTAAGTGCTCTACAATTATTATTTCATTTGAGTTTCACAACAACCCTAAGATATAGGTGCTGTTATGATATCCCTTTTGTAGTTGAGGAACCTGAGGCCAGTGAAGGTTAAATGACTTACTCAAGTGTCACATGGCTAGGAAATTTTTGAGAAGGAATACAAACTAAGTTTTTTTTTTTCTGACTCCAGGCTCAACAATCTATCAGATGTACCTCCAGCCGCCATATTATTCTCATAGTTCTGTTAATATCACTCTGTATCAATAGGAGTTAATTTCCCCAAGTTTCTCTGACTCCTTCACATTTTTCCTTTGTTCCTGAACAATAATTTATGACTTTGTTCATATACCATAGTTTTTTTTTTTCTCATCCTTTTTCCAGCCAATGAACACTCTTTTCATAATAGCTTTTCATTACTGCAAAGAGTGATGTCCTGAAGAGTTTGGTATATTGCACCAGTGTGTGTGTACTGGGAGTAAAAATCATTGTGCCAAAGGAAAATAGAGGGTTTAATCACTTTACTTCAAAATTTCCAATTAATATCCAGAAAAATCATGCCATATCACAGTTTGACCAACAGTGCATATATGTATCTCCTTTTCTATAACTGAGATATGAATGAGATAAAACATCATTTTGTTTTTGGTTTTGCTTTTTAAAAACAATTACATTTCCCTTACTGCCAATTATTTGGAGCATGTTTCTATATAGTCATTTGTAATCAGCATTTGTCCCTTTCCAAATCTGTTCATGTACTTTGACAATTTAGTCAAATTACATTTTTAAACAGACACCTAAAGAAAATGGAAACCAGGCTAGGTAACAGAGAATGAATATAAGAGCACAGCATATAGCCCTATAAGAATAGTCTCTGGATAAATAAAACTCAGAATGAGAAGGTAATCATCTAAATGAAGGCAAAAGACAAAAAGAAATAATCATGGAATCCCACAATGTCAGAGTTTGAAGAGACTTCAAAATCCAACCTGTACTTGTCCATGAATTCTTTCTACCCACATACTCAGCAAAGGGGGTTATCTAATCCCTTGATTAAAGGCCTGAAGGGTTGAAGAACTTATTACCTCTCAAGGCATTCTATAATTTTGGATAGTTCCAACATCAATAAGTTTTAATAAGTTAAAGAATTATGAAAATGTCACTTATCCCTTAAGTTTCACTGTACATAAGACTAGGATAATAAACACTCTTGACATACCTTATAGCAGTTTTAATTTAATTAAATTTTTTACATGTTGAAACAATTTTTCCATATAATTTAATAGTCATTTTTTGTACATTTTGCAATCCATGTTCTCTCCCTTCCTCGCATATCTACACCCACCCCCAGGACAGAAAGTAAGGATTTAAGCAATATATGCATCATTATACACATATTGCTTACACTAGACAACAAATTCACATAAGAAATAAAGTGAAGAGTGATATCCCTCAATCTGAATTCAGGTTCCATCAGTTCCTTCTATAGAAGTGGATATCATTTTTATCATGAATTCTTTGAGGTTGTCCTAGATTCTTACATTGCTGATAATAATCAATCACAGTCAATTGCCATACATTATTGCTAATGCTGTGTATTTTATATAGCATTTTTCAGTAATTTGTGAATATTAAAATGTTACATAGGGTGTACACAAAACAGTACCATTTTAAGCTGTTAGTTTATTATTAATAGAAGACACTTATAAAATAGTGAATTGGATCTATGGTTTCATTATTATCAGGAATTTTTAGCTAAAGAAACTCCCTTTACAAATGGAACCCAGGCACCTTTTCCACAACATATAGCCTTAGAGAGTCTCCCAGGGGTGTTCAATCAGTATATGTTGGAAGTAGGCTAATAATCCATCTTGGCTTTGAGACCAGATGTCCAACCCATGTTTCATATTGTTTCTTATTGAATAAAATTATCACATACACACTAAGGCCTCTCTTCTCCAGATCACACACTCTTAGTTCCTTCAACAAGTACTCATATGCCCATCACTGATAGATATTCTGATCTAGCAATATAGTAGTCCTATTCAAAATAACCAAAAAACAAAACAAAGAAAAATCATGTAAGTTTGGTTTAATTTGTTTCTCAGGAAACCAAACTGGCTTTCATTTCATTTTATAAGGTTGCACAAATCTGTTTGGATCCTAGTAATTTGCCTCAATTTACCAAGTTAGTCAATGCTGTTGGGCAAAATGGTGAAGATTTTGTCATCTTCCTTTAAAAAAATTCAATATATTTGTTTTTCTCATACTCTGTACCATTTTCCTAATTCTGGATTTTCCAAAGATAACTGAAGTTGACTCAATAAACATGTCAGCAATTTTTTTTTCAGTATTCAAAGAATCCCCAGCTTTCTTCAAGGCCAAATTCAAATGTCCATTTTTACCCTAAACCTTTCCTCATCCCATCCCACTTAGTCTCTAGAATACACCCTCTCTCTCTCTCTCTCTTACCCTTAGAAGCTTCACAGTATTTTACAGTTTACCTTTTATATTTTCGTCTCTTGTATTAGGGAAGAAACATTTAAAACAAGATTGACATTTCCATGTTCAGACAGAAGAATCAGGATCCAGATTCTTCCTGACCAAATAGGACAAACAAGGTTAAATTTTGTTTTTGTCTCCTCTATATACAAAATGATATCTGGTGCATAGCAGACACTTAATAAATACTAATTAACTGAGTAAATGAACCCTTTCAAATGCAGTTCATCTATATCTGGTGACTTGAACTCATTGAGGGCAACTAGAAACTCTCTTACCATCTCCCCACTTTTGTTGTTTTCTCCCTCTTAATTATTTTTGTCTTAGCTCCAACTCTTTGGTAGAGAAACAGAGGGCAATCAGATTTGAGTAGATCTTTGAAGTTATCATCACTCTACTCACTGGTGTGCCAATACTATCAATTAGATCCCTTCTTTAATCTTCATCACCAATATCAATCAATCCTCAGCTTTGTTGCTTCTGATTTAATTGTGAAGGACATTATAATTCATTTCTTTTAAATTTTTACCTGGAACGGTTGTTTTTTTCTTTTCTCTAAACATACCTTATTGCAGTCTAATTTGAAAAAGACCTCATAATCTCTGACTAAGGATTCCATGATCCCTGATTTGGACACCATAAAAAGAAGAGTTGAGGACTTGAAGTGTGACCAAAGGAAATGATGTTCTTAAGTAATAGCTGTCTTTTTCTACATGCCTATTGTTGCGTGTCCCTGAGAAGGTATTGTGCATCAAAGTGGTATAGAAGAAAAAGCATTCAATTTGGAGTCAGAACACCTAAACTTTCCAACATATCTCTTACACTTGCCACCTGTGTGATCTTGGACAAGTCACTTAACCATTACAGTAGGCAGTGGAGAAAGAAGGGTGGAGAAAGTATTTATTCATCTCTTCTAGGTATCATACATTACTCTAAGCTCTGTGGATGCAAATACAAGCAAATAAAACTGACCCTGCCCTCAAGGACCTAATATTCCTGAATGGAAATAAACACATTTAGGGGCCTCAGAAAACAGGACAAAAAAAGGGTGCAATAAATCAGGCAAGAAGGAGAAAGAGAACTCCAAAGAGAACCCAAGCATGATTGAGATGAAACATTCTTGGGGTCCTCACTAAATAGTCATTTCAATTAAAACAACCCAGAGGTTTTATCTCATACTCAGTGAAATGGTAAAAATAGCAAAAAGATAGGAAGAGGTTTTAAGAAGATAGACATGTTTATTATTGGTGGGATTAAAAAGTCATATAATCATTTTTATAGCAGTTTGGAATTATGCAAATAAAAAGACTAAAATACCCATACCTTTTGGCTCAGAGATTCCATTACTAGGTATATAATTCCAAGGACATTGATAAGAAAATCTCATATACACTAGGACTTTTAGAAGAGTACTTTTTCTGGTAGCATACAACTGGATAAAACAAACATGTGCCCTTGTCTGGTAAATAGAGTATGGTACATGCATATAATTTAATATCACTGTCCTGTAAGAAATGATGAATTTGATGAATAAAGAAAAGTATGGCAAGAAAGAAAACTAGTCATGGAGATCAGGATGGAGTCATGTCACCAGTTAGAAGAAAGGGCATCAGAGCAAATGTTTCTCAGAGAGCTTGTGAGAGGGGAAAAGTAGGATTCTGGAGAGAAACCAGGGAGCAAGTGTTTTGTTCCCCATGTTTGTGGCCAGAGTTTTTTGAGCATGATTTCTGCTGTCAAGTCGGGGCAAGTCCTAATTTTGTGCCAAGAACTGTGCTAAGATCTTGAAATATGTAATTTACAAAATAAATCATTTTTCCCTCAGGGAACTGATACTCTATGGAGTTTATGCAACAAGTACATAGAAACATGGATTCTTGTTCTGCCTCTGATACTTGCTTGGCAGGTCATTTAATCGCCATCCTCAGTACCATCTGTTCAGTATAGGACTGATCTAAAATGTTTCTTCAGTTCCTAGATTGATAGCTGGTATTTGACATATAAAGCCAGAATTAATATGTAAAGCCTTTGTCTCTGATAAGACTTTAGGGCTCTTAGGGGAAAAGTGTGGTATAAAGTTTATATTCAAATTCAACCTATGCAATTTTCATAAGGTGTGTTTGGAATGATTCAGTCCAGGGAAAAAGGTAGAGTAAGCACAGCACAGATGAGAGATTGAAGAGCAAAGAGAAGACTGAGTGGGAAAACCAGTCCAAATGGGAACTTTTCTTTCTGTTTGATCCAGGAGAGAATGACAGGCAGCAACAGGTGAAGTTGACAAGAAGCAAATTTCAAGTTTTTATGAACTGATCAGGAGGAAACTATTTGAATACAATAGATGTTTTCCTAGAGTTGGGATCAGAGCACAAACCATGAATAAGATACTTATTAGCTGTGTGATCCTGGGAAAGACACTTAAACATTCTCAGCCTCAGTTTCCTTATTAGTAGAATGGGGATAACAGTGCCACCTCTCAATTTTGCTATATCAATTGAGATGGCATGTTAGCTTTATATAAATGGTAGAGGTTATTGAGAAAATATAAATCCTAAAAATTAGAACTATACAAAAATAGAATGGGATACTTCCAGGTAATGTATATGCCTTGGATGGAAATCTTCAAAGGTTGATAACCACATTTCCAGGAAATCTTTCAAAGCTATGAGTTGACAGTCCCTGAACTTCTTCTATTCTTTGGAGAACATTAACAAACAAAACCCTCAAACAATTGCATATTATAACCATGGAGAATAATAAGATAAAAGAAAGCAAGAGTATGTCTCTTATTTGGGTTACTGGGAGAAATCTAAAAAAGAAAGGTATGGTGCAGGGTGCCAGTGATCAACCAGCAGGGGTGGCAGGGAGTCAACTCTTTAGGTGAAAGAAAAGCTTGCCCTCTATTGGGGTTACAGGGCAAGTGCTGTGAGCCCTACAGCATCCCAGCTGCCACTTGCTTTTTTGCCAGCCTCTCAGTAGATTTGTTCACCTTGATTTGTCCTTCTCGATCTTGGTCGATTATAAAATTTTTCAACAAAGTGCTACTGAAGTCCTAAATTTAGCTGCAGATTTCAGCAACTTGTGAACAAAGAAAATCCCAGTCTTTGGCTCATGATCTCTATTTCTTGCCCTTGACATAACTCTTCCTTCTTCATCCCACCTCACCTTCTTTTCTTTCTTGCTTCCTCCCTCCCTTCTCTCTCTCTCTCTCTCTCTCTCTCTCTCTCTCTCTCTCTCTCTCTCTCTTCCCTCAATACTGTTATGACTCTGAAAAGCATTCCTCCCTTGTTGCTTGCTATTTGGTGAAGAAGCTTTGAAAAGACAAACTAACCCAGACACAGTGAAAGGTCTAGATGCATATTTCTTTATTTTACTTTTTTAATTAATAGAATTTATTTACACAGGATATATATTTCAAAGATTTTCAGGGTTTTTAAAGTAGTTTTTGGTATGGGGTTTAGCAGATTTCTAATAAAGGCATTTATTGTCCTTTAAATTTTAAGAAAATAAGTGTTGAAACAAAGGATAATAAAAATCAGATAATAATTTTAGTAACATTTATTACTAGCATTTGAATGAGCATTTTATGGTCTTTAAGGTTTGTAAAGCATTTTATTTATCTCATTTGATCCTCTCAACAACTCTGGGTGGTGGTTTATTATCCCTATTTTACAAATTATGAAGCTAAAACTGAGTAAGGTTTGGTGATTTGCCCAAGGTCACAAAGCTAGTAAGCTATGGAGGGAGGATTGAAATTTAGTTTTTCCTGACTCCAAATCCAACACACTTTCCAGTGAACCATCTAGTACAGATCTAGAATTAGACTTTAGAGAGCATTTAGTCTAATCATTTTGCTGATATAGAATACAAGGTGGGGAAAGGGTGGATTAAATGACTTGTTCATGCTCATATGGGAAGTAAGTGAACAGAGCTGAGAAAAGAGGAGGATCTGGTTAAATTAAGTCTAGCCAGCCTTCCTGATGCTTTTTTAGTGGCAAAATCACATATCTACTCCGGCAGCAAAGATTCTTGGAGCATAACCCATTAGGGTTACTGAAAAAAAATCTACAATGAATTCGCCCCTAGCATCCTCCCGGGGCTTCCTCCTCCACCTTGGTCTGTGAAGCTTCCAGCCCTTGATGAAACGATGGAGCCCACTGAGAAAACAGCGCTTGGAGTTTAATTGAAGGGAATAACTACTGTGCACCAATCCTTTTAATCAAGATGTTAAAAGGAAACTTTATTAAACTGTGATTGAATATATAAAATTAAGATGTGATGCATTTTAAATATATTAGCTCAAATTATAAAATATTAAATTAAGATTTAATATATTAAATTAAACACATATTAAACGAGATTGGAAAAAATGCTTTAAAAAAATCTCAAATACACCAGAGGAATTATTAACCATTTTATTTAAAAGTGAAGGTCTGGCAAGCAGGAGAGCAATAAAATGAGAAATCTTTAAGGGATGATGGTAGACCCCAAAGGCAGGGCAGCTAAAGGTGAGCTCTTAGCAAGCAGAACAAACCTAGGGAAGCTCAGAATGCTGTCCTCGTGATGGATTGTTATGTCTCTTCCCCAGAACTGTCCCAGCTAAGTTTGGAGCAGCTCATTGCCAAGTTGGCCAGAGGGTGATAAATGTTTTTCTATAAAGCAACTCTACAAGACTAAGTCATAGGGGAGCTGTCATTTGCATCAGTGGGGGCCATGGCCCTCTTTGATGAGAACCTTGTTACTTAAGGCAATGAACTGGGTAGTCCAGAGTTGAAAGTAATTGCCACCTAGTGAATAGAGAAACCCTATAGAAACACTTAAGCTGAAACCAGAATTAGGGTTCCAGAGCTGCCTAAAGGAAGGAGAAAGAAGTGGCAAAATATACCAGGTGCCATCAAAAGATAGTGGCCATCTCCCTCTTGGGAATTATGAGGCTCATTTGCTTAATGTGATGTTTTATTTTCCTATCTACCCAGGTAAGTCCCAGAAATAAGTTTTATTCCACGTTTACAAAATGGCCAGTGGTGTTAATGTAGAACCCATGAATACAGGTTGGGTATCTAAAATGCAATCCTACCAGCTGTTGTGTGGAACAATTGTCTTTTTAGTAAAGATCATCTTTCCTTTTGGAGGAGTGCCAACTGAAAACTGCAAGTGATTAAGTGAACCTTGTATAGAACTGAAGAAAACAAAGACCCTGGTTTGTGTATTCTGTGAAAATATCATAAGTTCGTAGACTTTGTTGTGAAAAAGACTATAGATATCATCTGATCATCTAGACCAATCTCTGCATGTTATGGTTGAGTAAACTGAGCCCATAGATTTTTTTAAAGAGATCTCCCCAATGTTACTCATGAAGGTTGGAAATAGTAGAACTCAAATTTGCAGTCAGGTCTTTGGAATTCATGTCTAGCCTTCTTCCTACTTTACTAGATTGCCTTGTGGATGTGGCAACATAACTAGGGTAAAATGATAGGGCCTTATACCAGGGTGTAAAATTTAGAGAGAGACAAATTTAGAATGTATTGATAATGCTAAGAAATTTCAACAGCAGAAATATAGCAGAGCCCAGGAACTAGTAAAAAAGAATAATGACTTGAAATTAGAGCTAGTCATATGCCTTGGCCTCAGCTTCCTCAATCATAAAAGAAGATGATTTGACTAGATTGTTTCTGAGATCTATTTTAGCTTTAGGTATATGATTCCATGGAGAGCTATAGGCAACATACTCTTCTACAATGACTCTCTCCCTCTACTCAGAAGCAAAGGATAGTGGGAAGAGTGCTGGGGTGGTCATGGATTCATTTTCTTCTTATTTCTCTTACATTTCTCTAATTATATTGGACAAGTCCATTTACCTTTTAGGATCCAAATTTCCTTAAATGAAGGGAAGAAGCACTCAATGAGAACCAGTGCTAGAGACACCAAAAGCAAAAACAGAAACACTTTCTGCTCTCAAGAAGCTCCCAGTCTAATGGGAAATAAGAGGTCAAAAGAACTGTATACTTGATGTCTATGTTTCTGTGACCTCTAGTGATAGGAGGATTATTACTTTCAGAGCTAGTCTACTCTGTTTTAGGAATTTGATTTTCATAAGAGCCTATGTAATATATTAGGGTACATATTATTTTTGCCATTTCCTAGATGCAGAAACATGTTCAGAAAGGTTAAATAGCTTGTCAAAGGTCTCAGAAATCTCAAGCAAAAGTCTTTCAGGTCCAGTTTTCTTTCTACACTAATACCACAGCATGAGAAATCAAGGGATTTAGATCAAGGGCCCTATAATTTCACTGGTCATTCTGTTTCCCACTCAAAATCTGAGTGGTCTATAATAATATAATATATTATATGTATAATATCATAATAACTCATAGTCATAGGATGCTAAGTCTCAGAGAGGTTAAGGGATTTGCCTAAGGTTGCACAAAGAGTAAGCCTAAGAGACAGGATGGAAACCCAGCTTTTTCCTCCTTGAAAAGCTGTGAAACATAAGAGATAGAGTTTTGAATATACCTGGGTCCTGATCCCACATCATATAGTTAGTTGCTTCTTGTATCACTCTGGATGAATCCTTTCGCTTCATTTTCTCATCTGTAAAATGAGGGAGGGTGGTTGGATTAAAACATTTCTAAATCCATTTCAGTAGCAAAGAATGGAAAAAGAAAGAGGCGCACATCCATTGATGATGAATGGCTGAAAAAATCATAGTATGTGAATGTGCTGGAGAATCACCTTCTACATAAACCTTTCCTGATTCTCCCCTACACCAAAGAATCTCTTCCTTTACAAAGTATTTGGTATTAACTACTTTGGATAGATTTGTATCTGTCCACTTCCTCTTAATATTTTATATGCTTATAGGTGTACATTTTGTCTCTTCCATTAGAATATACTGTCTTCAGGAGTTTTCTTCTCTGTACTTATATCCATAGCACCCAGCCCAGTGCATAGCAAAGATTAGGTACCTAATAAGGACTTATGGATTGACTGGCTGATTCAGAAAAAAAAAATAAAAGATAAGTTTATATGGACTCATACAGAGTGAAGTGAGCAGAACAAGGAGAATAATTTATACTACATCCATAACCATAATGTGAGAAGGAGCAACTCAGAAAGACCTCAGTCCACTGATCAAAGCCCTGATGAATTATCTCAGCTTCAGAAGACTAAGAATGGAACATACCTTTCACATGCTGGTAAAGGAGAGAGAAACTATAGATACAGAACCATACGGGCACCCTTAGACACAGCAAATGTATTGATTCATTTTGCTTGATTAGATATTTATTATAAGAGAATTCAGATTAGGGAGGAGGTGAAGGAGGGAGATATGTGAGTTATTGACTATAAATAAATAGGAAAAGAACATTAATAAAATATTTTAAACCCTGTCCTAGCATTTATTCTACAACAGAAGAGCAGCAAGGGCTAGACAAGTCAGGGTCACACAGCTAGGACATGTCAGGTGCCATATTTGAACCCAGGTCCTCTGAACTCCAGACCTGATGCTCTATCCACTGTGTGACCTAGATACCCCAATAAAATATTTTAACAGAGGTAACAGAAGATACATTTAGAAGATGGCACAAATAGAGCAAGGTATTACACATATATGTATATAAATGGTTTCGATAAAAGGACAATATATTATTAACATACATATTATATAAGTATATATATATATACATATATATATAAATCCTTTCCAACTCTAAAATCTATGATACATATTCCAAGTCCAGCACTCTATACCAGACTTTTTGTTATAATAAAACTCAGTTTCACACAACTTGATTTAAAAGGATCAGTGGAGAATTGTTATTAGTTGATCATAACTCATTAAAAAAGTATTTTAGAATAGAAGAGAAATATTACTGAAGAAATGTCACAAAAATAGCCTATTTCATTAGTTATAATAACCTGTGGTCTACTAGGCCCTTGGCCAATTAATAGAGAAATATAGTGAAAGTGATTTTTAAAAAATACAAAGTTGTTGCTTAGTTACTTGAAAACCTTGAGATTTTACCAGTAAAAACATAAAGCTCAATAATCATTTTAAGACTGCTTTCAGTTTTTAGTTTGTTTTATTTGGGAACTTGCAAAACTTGTGTATTTGTCAACCTGTTTATGAGTGTGAAATAGAATGTAATTAAATCTGGATATGTATTCATGAGCATATTTATTAAAATGATAATGGTGTGTGTGTGTGTGTGTGTGTGTATGTGTGTGTGTGTGTAATTCCCAGTCATGTAAATTTTGAAATTGTTGGCGGTTTGGAAGGAGGAGCTAGAAATCTTGGAGAAAGTTCTCCACAAATCTTTTACTAAGCTTACCTTCATCTGCCCATATCAGGTAAGATTTCCCTTGGGCTATTGATCCTAAGAAGTTTCTCAGTGCCTGTAAGTTTGAGAATATTTTTCCCCTATCTGTGTCTAGGTAGGGCTCTCTTACATCCACTGAGAATTCTGAAGGAAGGATTAGAATGAAGTATAATAGATAGATTTCACTTTTGTTTTTAAATGCCAGATTTTTTTTGATGAAATATCTCTTTCATATCCAAAGCTTTTATCTGATGGGTATATTTTTTGTCACTTAAATTAATGAGATCTACATAGAGAAATGTTTTCCAGTATAGATCAATCACTGCCAAAAACATGGATTAACAGAGTATTTTTTCTCTTTTCTTCTTTATTTCCCCTTCTTAAATATGTTTGTTTTTGATTCAGAATTTAGGCTGAAAAGAAAACAATAAACATAATAATTATGTGAAATTAAAAGTAAGTATTATTTATTGTCACTTCCTTCCCAGACTATACCATGCACATTTTATCAATTTTGCATATTGTTTGATAACCAAAATAAACCACCAGCTATAATTTCTCTCTGGAGGTTCTTTCTCAATTTATTATCCATGAGTTAGCAATGATATTTTCCTTCTCACTTGCCTCCAGGGTATATGTTCCATTCTGTTTATGACCATGGATATTATATTTGCAAAAAGGTTTAAACTATGTCTCTATCTCCTCTTATACAATGGAAGGGAATCATCACTTTCAGATTGTCATCACAGATCTCTGCTCACTTGAACAGAATATTTTATCTTAAAATAATACACTTCCACATCTAGAGAGCTAAATCCCAGAATGGATCTTAATTCATAGAAATCAAGCTTCCCCTTATTTGGTTTTAATATCAGGTCTGATTTGGGGTTTCAGAGTACAGAATTT
Organism: Monodelphis domestica; assembly: GCF_027887165.1. Taxonomy (NCBI): domain Eukaryota; kingdom Metazoa; phylum Chordata; class Mammalia; order Didelphimorphia; family Didelphidae; genus Monodelphis; species Monodelphis domestica. The sequence continues at coordinate 50,966,095 of NC_077228.1, read as the reverse complement.
GTCTAGCAATGATCTCTTATTCTCAAACATTATTTAAGGACCTACACACTTTAAAATCCCTACAAGTAAGTCAAAACTGTAAAAAGTCAGCACAGAGAGTAAGTCTTCTTTTGTGAAAGGACATGGCTGTTTCTGAGAGCTAAGATCTCTATATCATCTGTTATAGGTAAGAATTGCAATATTTCTTCTGTGATATGTTTAGACTATCCTAAAGAAGACTTCAATTATTATCAGTAATGGTCATTTTTCCCCTCTGAAATATTATGACTTTTAAAAAAAAGCAAATGTGTTTCTCCTTATTGGAGAATATGTTTCCAGTGCTTGAGACATTTTGATATAAATTCCCTCTTTGTCCAGTTAGGTAACAACAATTCTTTGGGGAACTTGGTTCATTGAAACACACTCTGACTTGTTGAACTGCCATATTGGTAATTTGGAAACAAACCAATGATGTTCATTTCAGAAAGACCAGGACTGGGCATCAGGAGACTTAGCCTGCTTCTGGAATCAAACATGGAGCACTTACCAAGCATCTACCTATCTCTATAGCATCATTGAATATTGTTCTCTTTGTTGACCTCAATGTTCCAGCCAAACTGAACTTTCTGTTGCTCCCACTGGCCACTCCATCTCCTCTCTCTTTGGGTTTTACTCTGGCAGAACCCACAGACAGAATGCCTTCCTTCTTCCCCTCTGCCTCCTAGCCTCCCTCTTTTCCTTCAAAATGCAAATCAACAATCACCTTTTAAATATAGCCTTTCCTGAAATTGGGACATCAATGCTTTGCTGGTGGAGTTGTGAATTGATCCAATCATTCTGGACGGCAATTTGGAACTATGCCCAAAGGGTGCTAAAAGACTATCTACCCTTTGATCCAGCCATAGCACTGCTGAGTTTGTACCCCAAAGAGATAATAAGGAAAAGGACTTGTACAAGAATATTCATGGCTGTGATTTTTGTGGTGGAAAAAACGGAAACTGAGGGGATTCCCTTAAATTGGGGAATGGCTAAACAAATTATGTATCTATTGGGGATGGAATAATATTGTGTTCAAAGGTAAAATGAACTGGAGGAATTCCATGTAAACTGGAACAACCTCCAGGAATTGATGCAGAGTGAAAGGAGCAGAACCAGGAGAACATTGTACACAGAGACTGATACATTGTGGTGCAATCAAATGTAATAGAATCCTCTACTAGCAGCAATGCAATGATCCAGGACAATTCTGAGTGATTTATGAGAAAGAATGCTATCCACATCCAAAGAAAGAACTGTAGGAGTAGAAACATGTGAACAACTGCTTGATCACATGGGTCAATGGAGACATGATTGGGGATATAGACTCTAAATGATCATCCTCCTGCAATTATCAATAATATGGAAATAGGTCTCAATCAATGACACATGTAAAACCCAGTGGAATTGCACGTCAGCTCTGGGAAGGGTTAAGAGGGGAGGGAAAGAGCATGAGTCATTTAATCATGTAAACCATTCTAAATTAATTATTTAAAAGTTTTCAATAAAAAATAACCTTCCTGATTCCCAAATTTCTAGTTGCTGACCACTCTTCCAAACGATCTTGATTTTAAATCATTTGTATTTGTTCACTTTATATTTATTCGGTATAATTGGCGAGGTTTTTTTGAGAGAAGGCTAGCACTATTGGATTGAGGGCTTGCTGAGTACGTTTCAGGGCTGCTCATTCACCTTTGGTGTCCCCCCTTTCACTAACTCTTCCCTGTAGCTCCACAAAGGTATAGAATGTGTAGTGGCCACATTCTGATAAAACCCTCTCCATGGGCAGGTCAAATAAGGTTGAGGATGATCAGGAAACCTTAATCTTATCAGTAAGTTAGGGGATGTCTTTCCCAAGTGGGTGAAGACTTCCCCTGACAGAAAGGGCAGAGAAGAACAATTTGTTCCAAAGACCATAAAGGTGTCTAAAGCAGGCACTGTGGAGGGCTTATGGATTAGACATCGAGGAAGCCTAGGTCCCTCATGGCATCATGAGGCATTATTAGTCTTACTGACTTGTCAAGACTTTGGAAAGGGAGAAGGTGGCCGATGACTTTGTACAACTCTGCCTCACAAATCCAATTTATCCTCAAGTCAAGATGTCAGCCCATGATGCCACTGGTCCTTCTCAAGAACAAAGCCTGAACAGCAGCATGTGTTTCTGTATAGACTTATATGCCACATGAGAATGTAAACTTTTGGCATGTAGACATTGTTTAACTCTCTTTATTTGTATGCCCAGCACCTCCACAGAGCCTGGCACAGACTAGCAACTTTGTGATTGATAGCAGATGCTGAGAACCTAGAAGGATGCTATGGGGAAAAGACAAAGGCAAAAGTCTCTGCCCTTGAGAAGATTACATTCAGTCAGGAAGAAAAGATGTACATTTGTAAATACAAGCAAAATAAGCACTAGGGGGAAAGTACTGTCTATTTGGGTAACTATCTGAGAAGGTGAGGAGTGAAAAGTCTGCAAAGTGCCTCAAAAAAGCACAAACATGAATCAAGCAGGTATTAAGTGGCTACTATACTGTATAGAAAGACCCCCAAAATTAGTTATTGTACTCAAGAGACTTCAATGCTAAGTAGGGAGACAACAGGTCTGTCAAAAAGTATACTCAGGAGGAATCCAGGTGGCTCGGTGGATTGAGAGCCAGCCCAGAGATGGGAAATCTTGGGTTCAAATCTTCCTAGCTGTGTGTCCCTCAGCAAGTCATTTAGTCTCCATTGTCTAGGCTTTAGTACTCTTCCTCCTTGGAACTGATGTTGATTCCAAGATGAAAGGTTAAAAAAATTACTCAGTTCAGCTAGGTGGCCCGTGTCAGGAAAACCCATCTTCCTGAATTTACCTTCAGCCTCAAATTCTTACTAGGTGTGTGACCCTGGGAAAGTCACTTAACCCTGCAAAAACCTGAGTTTTATCCTCTGTTAAATGATCTGGAGAAGAAAATGACAAGTTACATGAATATCTCTGCTGAAAAAACTCTAGATGGGACATGAAGACTCAGACACAACTGAAAATGACTAAACAAGAATATATACTGATTCTTTGGACAAAAGTTGATTCATTCTATGTGCCGGGCTTCATGCTAAGAAATGGGAACACAAACATATATATGAGAAATAAACTGTCCAAGTAGTTACCTGAATTAAGAAGAGATGATATGAGTTAGAGATCTAGGAAGTTCTTCCATTAAAAAAATCAATGATGAGGTTTGTTTGTTTTTTTTTTTTAATGTTTGCTATGATTTAACCATTGGAGATGATCAATCCATGAATAAACATTTATTAAGCACCTACTATCTACCAGGCACTGTGCTAAGTGCGGGGCTGAAGAAAAAATATATATAAAAAGGTCCCTAAAGTCCCAGAGCTTACATTACACAGAAAGAGAAAACATGTACATAGAAAATGGTAAATATAAAATGACTGATTCTTAAAGGAGGGAGAGATCTGCCAGTCAGGGATCAGAATCCCAGCTGGCAACATGTTAAATCTCAGCAGGTCTTTATTTACAAGTCAGAAAAGGTCTAAGATCTGGGTTGGATGGTTTGAGGGAGGAGATCTAATGGTTCAGAAATACCCCCAATGAGCTTGGTCCCAGCACAGAGGCTGTTTGCCCTCTGCCCTCCTGCACACTTCCTGCTGGGCAGGGGCAGTCCTCAGTTCCCAGGTGTGTAATTGCAGCCAAAGGAGAAAGTCCCAAGGACTGCAGGTGGCCTGACTGCTGACTGGGGCAAGGGCAGAAGTGCTCACGTTGCCAGGAGGTTCTCACATTTAAATACTGTTTAAATTACCAGAAGCACCCTTAATCTGTTCCACTGAGGTTCTTTTTTTTCTTCCTTCCTTCCTTCCTTTCTTCCTTCCTTCCTTCCTTCCTTCCTTCCTTCCTTCCTTCCTTCCTTTTCCTTCCTTCCTTCCTTCCTTCCTTCCTTCCTTCCTTCCTTCCTTCCTTCCTTCCTTCCTTCCTTCCTTCCTCCCTTCCTTTCTTCCTTCCTCCCTTCCTTCCTTCCTTCCTTCCTTCCTTCCTTCCTTCCTTCCTTCCTTCCTTCCTTCCTTCCTTCCTTCCTTCCTTCCTTTCTTTCTCTCTCTCTCTCTCTTTCTCTCTCTCTCTCTTTCTCTCTCTCTCTTTCTTTCTTTCTTTCTTTCATTCTTTCTTTCTTTCTTTCTTTCTTTCTTTCTTTCTTTCTTTCTTCCTTCCTTCCTTCCTTTTTCTTTCTTCCTTCCTTCCTTCCTTCCTTCCTTCCTTCCTTCCTTCCTTCCTTCCTTCCTTCCTTCCTTCCTTCCTTCCTTCCTTGATAGAAATGAGTGAAAGTTGTTCAAAATTCTCAATTGAATTTCTATGTGGCAGAAATGAAAACGATTGTCGAAAAGTTGTGGGTAGCAGGATAAACATTGCCAAATGTTGTTTTGCCCCTGGGAAGCTTGATATCCACTATTGAGACCAAAAGACAAAAATGTAGAGCCACATAACACAAGCTTTGAACATGCAGCTGAAAGGCAGTAGCAGCAGAATGAAAATGAAGAATAATTATGTTTAAAAAGAAAGAGGAATTTTGTCACAATGGGAATTCGGCATGGGGTTGAATTACTAGTGAGTTTTTGGTTTTGTTCTGATTTGTTTTGTTTGGGAAAGTGAGTTAGCAGGAAATGCAAAAAGTTAAGGTGGTGTTATTTGGGGGAAAATAGAAATTTGATACCATAAATTCTATAAGGATGGGAGGAGAAAAAATCGTTGACTGATGAGTAATTTTTTTAGGGGTGACAAATCTTGTGTGCTTTTGTGTGGTTGTTCTGCTTCCCAGAACCAATGAAAGGAACAGTGAGTGGGAAGCTTGATTATCTCAGCTAGGAAATGAAGTTACATATGGTGTGAACAGGAATAATGGTGGAGCACTGTGCAACAACACTAACATGACAGTTTGGGGCCCAAACTGAAGACGAGCATTGAATCCCATTGAAACGGCAGGGGGAGTAGAGGTGAGCAGAATGTAATTATTCCTATTGGAATCTGGCCAGGATGCTGAAACTGGAGTAAGAACTGTTGAAGCTTGTTGCTTTGAGTTTATTGGAAAATTTGAACTTCTTGTATCTGTATGTGTACTACCCCTATGGACATTTGTGCACATGTATGTGGGCTGCATGCTAGTTTCATTCTCGGTGAAATGTGGGAATCGTTCCACCCTTTTCTTTGTCTATAGAAATAACTGGAAATTTTTCCTTCATTTCTATTCTGCTGTATGGACGAGTGGGACCATTTCATGCTTCCCATCCCCAACCACCACCCATTTTAATCTCCCAAGTCGAAGTCATTCTCCTAAATCATTCCAGAGTTCCAGTTTTCTTGCTACAATATCAATGCCAGCCACATATACTGGCTCCTCTTTCTAATCCACAAGTGTTACACATGGGAAAGAAGGAAAAATAAGTAATGGAAAACGTGATTTTGAAAAGAGTACATAGCTGTGCCATTGTTTTCCTAGATAGTTTTCTATGTAAAGGTTACTTTATTAAAAAAAAAAAATCATCCTCTTTCAGACCACATTCCAAGTTGGCCCAAGTTGACTCTAGTGAATATGAAAATAACTAAAATAAATATATTTCCCTTGATTATCCTATATTAATAATGATGATGGTGATAACTAATATTTGCATATCATTTTTAAAATCCTTACCTTCTGCCTTAGAATCATCACTGTGTGTTGGTTCCAACACAGAAGAGTGGTAATGGCAAGGCAATAAGGGTTAAGTGATTTGTCCAAGGTCACAGAGATGGGAAGTGTCTAAGGCAAGATTTGAATACAAGATTTCTGATCTCTTGGTTTGACTTTCTATCCACTGACTTGTTATTCCATCATTTTAAAGTTGTAAATCTCTTTATAAATATGACCTTTTTATTCTCAAAATGATCCTGGGAAACACTTTCCATTATAATCCTCATTTTACAGATGGGGAAACTGAGTCCATAAAATGTTTAAATGACTTAGCCTTTTGACTCAAGTCACAAATAAACAAAATGAAGGTTGTGACTTGTGTAGGATCACATAGCTCGTATATGTCCAAAGATATTTAAACTCAGGTCTTCCCATTTACAGGTCCAGCTGTCCACTGTTTCACTAATAAAATAATACTATGCAAGGGAAGAAATATGGGTTGGCAGTCTAAAAATTAGTCCATGGTATCAGGAAGTCATGGGTTCAAGTTTTCCCTCTGATATTTAAAAGCCATGAGATTATATAAGCAGTCGACTTAACCTCTCATTGTCTAAGACTTGGTTCTGCCATTAAAGTATAAGCTTTCTGTGAACAGAATTTTTGTTTTTTTATTCTTGGTGTTTGTATCCCTAGTACCTGGTACAGTGCTTGCTATCTAATGATCATTTGATAAATAGTCATGCTTGACTGGCTCATAATAATTAGAAATATAATTGATGAACTATGCTGGTAGACAGACTTTCCTTACTTGAAGTTCTCTCCATTAAAAACATCACAAATCTAACCCAAAATTAAAAATCTGAAGAGCAGAAAATCTTCCTTAAAATTGAATGTCATGAAAATATGACTGTCTCTGAAAAAATGAGAAAATACCTTTCCTTTCTTTGACTTGTGGGAAATATGACTATGGTGTACATCACATGGTATTGTATTTGGTTGCTGAGTTGATTAGATTTTGTTTCATTTCCCTTTTTTAACCCCCTTTTTTGTTCATTGTTTCAAACAATTACTCTGAGTAGAAGAGGGGAAGAGATGTATTTGGAAATGAAGGTGATAAAAAAATAAAAGAACTATAGAGTTTAGGAATAGGAAATGTACCTGTGATTTCATTAGTATAGGGAACTCCCAGATGTGGAAACTCCCACCAATGCAGGCCAGCCCCTTTTTCTATAAATTACATTCTTAAAATTAACTAGCCCTCTCAGAAGTTAATTGACTCACCGTGGGTCCCTGAGTTGGTAGGAGTCAAAGGAAGAGAAGGGAATAAGCATTTGTTGTTGTTATTTAGTCATTTCTTTAGGATCCCATCTGGGGTTATCTTGGCAAAGATACTAGAGTGGTTTATCATTTCCTTCTCCAGTTCATTTTACAGAGAAAGAAATTGAGGCACATAGAGTTGAGTAACTGACCCAGTGTCTCACAGCTAATAAGTCTGAGGATTGGACTTAAGCTCAGTTTTCAACTCTGGTTGGATTTAAACTCAGGTCTTCCTGATTCCAGACCAAGAACTCTATCCACTGTGCCACCTAGCTTCCCTTAAATTACCTACTGTGTTACAGCCATTCTGCTAAGCTCTTTTAACCAATATTCTATTATTAGATTCTCATAGCAATCCTGTAAGAGAGGAACTAAGACTAAGGAGCTTCGAATCAAAGTCTTTCTGGATTCAAGGTCAACCTTCCATCCACCATACTAAAAAAATCTTAATTCGTACCAATCAATAATCTCATTTGGGATCCGTATAAGAAGAGAATTCCAAAAGCATTTTTTCCACCACCAAACATTCCTTTAAATCCATTTCCTCTGAAGATTCAAATGGGAAATGGGAGCCCGAAGTTCCCCGGACTCTTACAAGGATAGTGAAAATTTGCAGGGAAAAAAAAATCATTTCAAAGCAAGTCCCAGCAGCATCCCCCCATGAAAGTCCCCTGATCTGAGAGCCTGTGAGATAATGTCTGATTTAAGCCTCGATCCTAAGCTAACCAGGCCTCAAGCTGGGTTTCAAGTGTGCAGTTCCATGTCCGGACCCCGTAATGAGGTGATAAGACCCCAGTCACAGGCAGTCAGGAACAGGCTGCTGCAATTAGTAGGATTGCACTAACCTGGAGAAGTGCCAAGCGGGTGAAAAGGGATTAGAAAGTAAATGAAATGAACAGCTATGAACCAGCAAATAGGACTTAATGGTCAGTGAGGATCAGTGAGGCAAAAATGGACCAATTTGCCCTCATTGATTTTCACTGCCCATTGAGCTGTGCTCCTCTTTGGTACTCTAATGCGCTTATCCAGTTCTCGACAGTTTCCTTAGCAATATTGCGGTTATCCCAGGGCCAATCCCAATGAATCTGGTACCTCCGGGATGGCTGGGGTGGACACAAGCCATGGGGCTGCCCTTCACATGTACTGAAAATCTATGGAAATGATTTGGGAGAAGGGACAAGGCATTGAGAGGGAATTTTCCGTTAAGGTACTCATAGAGACCCCTAAAGCTAGGGCTCTTAGATTCTTGAGTGCTGTTGTGTGTGATGGAGCTCTTTGGCAATCTGGTGAAATCTATATGGACCCCCTCCCCAGAATATTTTTTGTAATTTTTATTTACACTATTTTTTCATGATTCCATGATTCATGATCCCCCTACCCCATGGATATTTTTTTTAAATTTATAACAGAAGGAAATGCTCAGTTTATTTTAAAGATCAGTGAAATGGAAAAAAAAAAAGGATTTTTTAATCCATTCAAATTCATTGACATTTTGAAATCTATCTTCCAACTAGAACCCCTTCCCTAAAGTCATTTTCAGGAGGACTAGAGGAAACATAAGCCTTCCAGGGTTGTTTCACCCACCGACATTTCAGAAGGAATCCAAAAGCTGCCCCTTATGCCCCTCTGAAGGTTCCCCACAATTGTCAAAAATGTTTCAAAAGGAATGAAAAGATTCTTTTTTCAAACTTGTGGTTTATTTTTGGTTTTCTTATGTTCTCGCTCCATTTTCCTTAAAAACGTGGTTCTAAACTCAACTTTGATCTAAAATCTTTTCTAAACCCCTTTGCCTCTCAACTCCTGCCTACCCCACTGCTATTTCATGAAGTACATGAAGTACAAAGAGTACTTAACTAAGACACAGGTTCAAACCCCTCCACAGACACTGGCTATGGGATTCTGGTCTGCTCGTTTAACTTCTCTTATCTTCGGTTACTTCAGCTGTAAAATGAGGGCCCTGGAATCAATCCCCCCTTAAGATCCCTTCGGAATCTGAATTTATGATTCTTATGTTTTCAAAACTACTTTGTATTCTTTCTACATATATGAATATTTGGCTAGCACATAACCATAGGCATATATACATACATATATATATATGTATGTATAGCTTTAAATGCACAAGGCAGCTAGGTATCACAGTGGATAGAGCTCTGGGTCTGAAGTCAGGAAGACCCGAGTTCAAATCCAGATTCAAACATTTACTAGCTGGGTAAATCACATAACCCTGTTTGTCTCTGTTTCCTCATTCATAAAATGATCCAGAGGAGGAAGGAAATGGCAAATCACTCTAGTGTCTTAACCAAAAGATGCCACTTGTGATCATAAAGAAGCAGGCACAACTGAAACTACTGAACAATAATAAATATTTAAATGTATAAACTATACATATATATATACATATATAATGTGTGTTTCCTTATCTAACTATATTTAGCATTTATCAATCTGTCAATTTAATCTCTCCATCTATCTAGATCTAGCACCTATTTATTACTTCCTCCCATTCCAATGTAAGTCTCTGAAAGGTAATGACTGTGAAAATTTTGTTAGCATTTTCTCAGTGATGAGCACAATGCCTAGAATGTAGTTGGTACCTAATAAATGCTTATTGATTGACTAATTCTATAGTAATTGGCAGCTCAGCTGGTTGTATCCTAAGCTATTCCCCAATAACAAAAGAAAAAAACCACTTTTTCTTTGATTTTCTTTGTCCTAATTAAGAGGGGAATTATTTCTATCCACACGGATAGGGTTAAAATGGCTCCATAATCATTTTGGTAGGTGCCATGACTAGTTATTTGTTTACTACATGGCAAAAGTTATGAAATACATAATCTGGTAGGCATGAGGCTGAAACTACATAAAATTAAATTATCAAATGTTTAACAAAATAAATACCACTACAGTAAAACATGCCATTGCTGTCATTTTCAGCTTTATCTGACTCTTTGTGATTACATTTTGGTTTTTCTTTGCTAAAGATATTGGAAGTGGTTCACCATTTCCTTCTTCACCTCATTTTACAAATGAGGAAACTGAGGCAATCAGGTTCAAGTGATTAGTCCAGGGTCACACAGATAATAAGTGCCTGAGGCCAGATTTGAACTGAGGAGTTCTTCCTGATTCAATGCCTGACACTCTTTTCACTATGCTATCTAGATGCCCATAATTAAAACATAGATGATGTAAATTTGTTTTGCTAAGTGAATGTGAAGTCCTCAGAGATTTTTTTCAATTTGTGTTTGACACCACTGGTAGAAGGCACACATAATGGGGAAACTCCCTCTACCCACTCTAATCAACCCTTGCTTTGCAACCCAACGTTTTATAGGATAATATGGGACACTGAGAGGCCAAATGACTTTCTCAGGGGCACATGACCAGAATATGTCAGAGGAACGATTTGAAACCAAAATCTCATGATTCTAAGGGCAGCAACTTCCTGCCATCCATCCAAGGGATTCTTAACCTGGGATCTATAAACTTTTTTAAAAGGTATTTTGATAGGGGACAGCATGGTGGCTCTATGGACTGAGAGCCAGAGACAGGAGGTACTAAGCTCAAATCTGGCCTCAGATTCTTCCTACCTGTGTGATCCTAGACAAGTCACTTAACTTCTCTTTTGCCTTGGAACCAATATATAATATTGATTCTAAGATAAACATAAGAGTTTAGTAGGGAGATAGATAGATAGATAGATAGATAGATAGATAGATAGATAGATAGATAGATAGATAGATAGATAGATAGATAGACAGACACATAGATAGATAGATAGATAGATAGATAGATAGATAGATAGATAGATAGATAGATAGATAGATAACTATTCCAATATAATTGCTTACCTTTGCAATCTATATTTTATTTTATGAACTTAAAACATTATTCTGAGAAAGGATCCAGTGGTTTTACCAGACTCCCCAATGGGTCCATGATATAAAATGTTAAGAATACCCATTTTGCATCATACTGATTTTCTTTATAAGTTGGCTAGGCCATTAAAGTTAATTACCAGAGGGAAAATGAGAATCTCTCTCTGTCTCTGTCTCTCTCTGTTTCCCTCTCTGTATCCATCTGTCTGTCTATCTCTCTGTCTCTGTCTCTGCCTCTCTGGCTCTGTATCTCTCTATCTCTCTGTCTCTCTGTCTCTCTCTGAGTCTGTCTCTGTCTTTCTGTCTCTCTATGTCTCTGTCTATGTCTCCCTCTTTGTCTTTGTCTCTCTCTCTGTCTTCCTTTCTCCTTCTGTATCTGTCTCTGTGTCTCTGTCTCTATCTCTGTCTTTGTGTCTATGCCTGTCTGCCTGTCTGCCTGTCTGTCTGTCTGTCTGTCTGTCTGTCTCTCTCTCTCTCTCTCTCTCTCTCTCTCTCTCTCTCTCTCTCTCTCTCTCTCTCACACACACACACACACACACACACACACACACACGCACCCCTTCTAAAACTTTCTAGCTGGCTGCCTCAGACATTGTACACACATAACCTCTATTGTATATCCCAGACTCCCATCTACCTTATTTCCTCTAAAACTATATTTACTGCTTATGTTACTTGTAAGTTAGGTCTTACATAAAACTAAGTTGAGTCACAAAAAAGTAGTTTTTTTGTGCCTTAGCCCATAACCATCCACAAGTTTTGATTCTTAAGAAAACCCCTCAAATCAGGCTTATTACATTTTAATATACTCTGTAGAAATGCTTGTAGTATCTTCAGAAATTATTGAAAATATTCCAAGAAGTATATGGAAAATGTATCTCCATCAGTTTTTTGAAGCCCTTAGGTTTTCCTTAGTTATGTTGGCAAGGTCATCTTCTAAAAACTAATGAATTTATGAGGTTCCTGTCTGATTCAGCTTAGCTGCAGGACCAACAAAAACTCCCCCATTTCAAACTAATTAAAGTATATTTTCAATAAGTCTGGTAAAATTATAATTTATTTATCTAGATGCTGTGCTAAACAAGGCCTCATTAAATAGCTAGGAACTAGAATTCAGAAAACGAGAAAGAATGGTGGATAACTGGGTTTCCCGCTTTCGTAGACATCCCGGTTACTAAAAGTTGATGAACTAATAGTTTGTTACTCAACTAGCAAACTAAAAAGCAAGAGTCACCAACATGGCTCATATTGGGCTCGTGCTTTGGATTGTCTGTTCTTTTCTAACCTTATGCTTTGCCTCCCTGTGGACTCATACCCATAACCCATCTCTTCCATCAAGCAGGTTTGCATTTTCTTGTTGAGATGCACCCTGGGAATCTCTCAGCCAGCTGCTAGGGCACATCACAGAAGGTACCTTCGTAGCCAGTAGAGGGGATCCTGGGGCAAACCAGACTTCAAAAAGTGCCAACTACAACTGTTAAGAGGAGAGAAGAAAAAAAAAAGCTATGAGGCTTATCCTCAGTTACCCAGTGCATGGCACATGCATTTGATGTTTTCTCATTTATTTTCAAATTAGTGTGTGCTACATAGCAGGTCCAAAGTGTCGCTAATAGAAACCCAGCACAGCATGGGCGTCTTGAGTACCATTTCTTGATACTCTGTCATCTTGGGTACCTAACCCCATGGCACACACATAGTCCATCCCCATTTTATTCAGAAAAAAAAACAGAAAATATTTCCGTTACATTTGTCTTCACTTTGTTATTTTCCTTCTATCCATTTTGAAACTTTCTGAATTATTATTATTTAAAAAAATATCTCTTGCCTTGACTGCTACAGTAGCTTACCAGCTTCCTTGTAACCTCTGCAAACCACTATTTCAGAATAATTCTGATCCCTCTGCTACATTGTTCCAAAATCTTCCAAGACTCCCTCTTTCCTATAGAATAAAAACTAAAACTCTCCCTCTTGACACTTAAGATCTTCTGTCATCTCAACCACAATCTGGTTCATCTTTCCAGACTTTTTTTTTCTTTCATCGCTGCCAAATAGAAAACTTCATCTCCAGCCAAAGAGGTCAACTCATGGTCTCTAAAAAAGCTTTTAACATTTGCATTGATGCTTCTCCTGTCCCATCTGAATTCTGATTTATTTCAACAAACATTTTTGAGGAGCACTAAAGAAATATCTCATTTTAAAAGGCAGCCAGCCGAAAATGAGTGTCAGCATGGCCGAGGAGATAGAGAGCTGGCCTTAATGATGGGGAAAAAACCTTGGCTTCATAACCCACCTGAGATGCCTCAAAATGGCACCCTGGCCAATGGCTCCCTCTCTCAGTGTGACTGGCAACTCTCTAAGGCCTTGCCTTGCAGAGAAGGTCCTAACCTGAATTAATAGAGGAGTCACCTCTCCTGAGGTTTCACCAAATGAATGAAAATGCAGAGCCCAGCCATATCCCTATTAAACTAAAACTCCTGTAAGATTATTTAGTTGAAGATGCTCCTCCCATGTATAAGCATCATTTTGAGTTGTTTTTTTTTTCTTTGAATCCATGTCTAGTGATAACTTTTACATGTGGCCTTAGCTGATTCCTGGTGTATATTAAGGACACAAAGATGAATGAGATGCCAGATTCTGAAAATGTGCTCCAATGGCTCACTGTGATCATTGAAATGAAGCCAGTTAGGTGGCTCACTGGATGGAGGAATAAACCTAGAGATGGGAGGTTCTGGGTTCAAATCGGACCTCAGGCACTTCTTAGCTGTGTGACCTTGAGCAAGTCACTTGACCCCCATTACCTAGCCCTTACCACTTTTCTGCCTTGGAACCAATAAATAGTATTGATTCTAAGATGGAAGTAAGGTTTTTTTTTAATTAATTAAGGCTATTTTCTACAAACATCCTCACATTCTACTTTCCTGATCATTCCAGTCTAATGTGATCTCATTATCTTTTCAATTTTTTTTTATTTAACATTTACTTTAACTGTAAGACAGAAGGTGAACAATGACACATGTAAAATACAGTAGATTTGCTCATATGAATATGGAGGAGGGGATGGGAAAGAACATTAATCACGTAACTATAGAAAAATATTCTAAATTAATTAATTAAATAAAAATTTCCAAATAAAAAAAGACAGAAAGTCAAGGTCTAGGCAAATGCGGTCAAGTCACTTGCCCAGGTTCACACAACTAAGAAGTATCTGAGATAAGATTCAAACCCAGGACCTCCTATCTCCATACCCAGCTCTATCCACTTTGTTATCCAGCTGCCCCTGTCTTTTGAATTCTGATAGAAGTGGTTTTCTGTACAACTCAGGGATCCTGTGTCATCTAGCATACCCTTTGTGGCATAAAGCAGTACTGACCAAAGGGTAGGGAGAGAAACACATTCATCTAAGGGTAGAAAAATTCCTAAATTCCTGCCTTGGCCCTCCCACTTATTGGCTACTTTAAATAAGTCCCTTAATGTCTTTTGACATGTTATATGTATCTCTCCTATAGAATGTAAGCATTTTGAAGGCAGGGACCATTTTATTTTTAAATCTCCCATCCTTCCACGATGCCCAGAACATCATAGACTCTTAGTCAATGTTCGGTGACTGACTGATACTTTATGAGGCCTGGAAAAGTAAAATGGCAATAAAACAAGAAACAAGAGAATTATGGTAAACAGGCTCTGTGCTTATGTTGCTTAAGGAGGCAGTAGAATGTGGTCAAAAATTCACTAGATCGAGAATCTGAAGAGAACTGTGTTTGACTATGACAGCTATTCGGTGAGTAACCTAGTAAAAGTCGCTGAGATTCTCAGAGCCTCTATTTCCACATCAATAAAATCGGGCCACAGACTAACTTGTGTTGCTGTTGTGAGGTCACAAATAACCTATTTCACTAGGCTGAATGCTTCACTGCCCATTGGAAATATGACCTCAATGAAGAAAATTATTATCAATAAAAATATCTGTTAAGCATTATACTTCCCTTTAAGATATGGAAAGCACTTTTTCATTATCTTCTTTCCTCATGATCTTCTTGAGAATAAGAATTTTTTCCATATTTTTCTCTTTCTTTTTCTAGGAATGATATATACATATAGTGCCTAGCAAACAGTGGGTGCCTAATAAAGGTTCCCTTACTGATAATGTAAAGGCTATCCATTTGAATAAATCAAATGGCAAATACAAAGGAAAATAAATTTCAGGTTCAGTTACAGTAAGATCATGTGTCTTTTAAATAATCAACCATTATTATAAGTGGCATAATTGGATTTCATTTTCATTTTATAACATTACAGCACCAGAAAACATAAGACACTAAACAAATTATAGTCCTATTTCTCTGTGTTTTCAGGTGAGAGTGTGGAGAATGTTTTCTTATCCACAATAATTACAGTTCTTCAATTTCACCATGTAGTCTTCATAGGGAATCCACTTTGGTTTGAGTAAGCTTCACTTTCAGCTCAGATTGTATGCCTTTTAGGTAATTTTCATTTAATTCTTCAACAAAAATCATTAGAAACTCAAAAGTGACATTCGATTCCTCTCTTCACTCATTCTTTACATCTAACTGAAGTTGTTGTCACTGCTGTGAATAGTTCATTGAGCAGTTATAGTAGATAAAGAGAAATCCTCAGAATCTGGAATAACTGAGTTCAAGTCCTACCTCTGACAGACACAGGCTATGTGATACCAGATAAGCCACTAAAGCTTTCAGGAAGTACTCTAGGAAAATGGCTTAAACTCAAGTTACAGAAACTGCTGATTTGCAATGGTAGGGAAATCACAAGTTTTCAAAGATTACATTAAAAAACACATAGATAGATAGATAGATAGATAGATAGATAGATAGATAGATAGATAGATAGATAGATAGTTAGATAGATAGATAGTTAGATAGACAGACAGACAGATAGATAGATAGATAGATAGATGGATGAAAAGATAGATAGATAGATAGATAGATAGATAGATAGATAGATGATAGATAGACAGATAGATAGATAGATAGATAGATAGGTAGATAGATAGATAGATAGATAGATAGATGGATGGATAGATGGATGGATGAAAAGATAGATAGATAGATAGATAGATAGATAGATAGATAGATAGATAGATAGATAGATAGATGGTTGTATACAGATAGATAGATATATCCAAGTGTGTATATGTGTATATTTGTAAGAAACTTGCATATATAAGTATCTATTCATGCATCTATGTGCTCATGACAAATATATATGGAAAATAATATTTAATGGATAATTGCATAATTCTTACTGGTTCCAAGGGCAGATCTCCACCCACAATACAACACTTCCTCTTTCAAAATAAACACAATTGGTAAAATCAACTTTTAAGGGTAAATATAGTGAGAGAAGAGAGTCCCTAAGGTACACTTAGTAGGTGGGGAGATGGAGGTATTGAGATATAATAAGGATGACTATTTCAGGGGCATCCAGAGAGAGGCAGGGAGTCAAAGACAAGGTTGAGCCATGGACGAGCTAACATGGGGTGTGGCCCCTTAGGGGAGGAAGAGCACCATCTGTTATCTTTCTATTTTTATTAATTATTCTTGCTAACCAGGTACTAAGTTGTTTCAACAGGATTGAAGGTATTCAAGTGTTGTGTGTGTTCTCAGTATCTCAGTACCTTGGAAAAAAAGGATTTAGGCACCCTAGCCTAGATGTCTTTCTCCAACTTCTCCATTGCATAGATAAAGTGAGTGAGACCCCTCAGAGGCACAGAGACTTCCCAAAGGTCACCCAGGAGATTAGTGGCACCATCTGGACTAAAACTCACCTAATTAAGCTTGGGACAGATGTGAGAGAGATTTTAAAGAAGGAGTTGGCAGGATTTGGTGAGTGATTAAATGTGAGGATGAGGAAGAAAGAAAAATAAAAGATGAGGAGTTCAAACCTGGGTCAAATAGGGAATTTGGAAGGAAGAGCTGGTTTGAGTGGGGAAAATGATTAAACAAAAAGATGATCCAGCAATCAATCCATAAATATTTATTTAGTCCCTACTATGCCACACACACTGAGCTGAATAAGCACTGGAGATATAAAGGCAAAAGCAAGGCATTTGCATTATATTTGTGACAGAACATGTATATAAATAAGTTTTTAAAAGTGTTATTAGTGGGGAGACAGACAGCTGGGGGAATTAGGGAAATACTTTACATAGAAGGTGGAGGCAGAGCAGGATTATGAAAGCAAAAGAATGGTAAGACACTGAGGTGTGAAAGGAATACCGTCTGGTCAAGAAGACCAATTAGAGCAAAGCAATGAAGATAGACAATGGAGTATCTGGCGTAAAGAACAAAACAGGATGTTTTAGATAGAAGGAAAAAGGCAAGGTCAGGGAACCAGTCTGAAAAACCAAACAGAAAAAATTGTATTTGATCCTAGAGATAAAATGGAACCATTGATATCAGTTGGGTTGGGAAGGACCAGCATTTATTAGGTCTTTCTAAGATAAATTCAAGAAGGAAGACTTTTGAGTCAAGGTGACCAATTTGGGATCTATTACAAATGTCCAGGAATGAGATGATGAAGGCCTGGACTCTAGTGGTGAGACTTTATGTCTCTTTATGCTGTTGGTTAGTTTATATATACTTTCTTTACAAAAAAGATTCAATAGAGATTCTCAATAAATTAAATAATCATGCAAACTGTCATTGAGATGGTTGTTGAGTACCTACCATCCTCATAAGGCATGATAAACCAGATCCATGAACCCATGACTGGTTCTTCTGTTGCTACTGCCATCATGTAGATTTTAGCTTTCTGAGGAAAAAAACATCCTGAGTATTTGCACTTAGCAGTATCATGATGAGATGCTGAATAGAAACAGGAAAGAAAAAAAATAAAAATTCCTATGCTGCTGTAAGGTATCTTTTAAAAGCTTATTAATATTGCTATTCTCATATCATCACCTACATTTCCCAACAGATCTCTCACCTCCCAGACAGCCACTGGTTAAGCAGAATTTAGAAAGAGCAAAAAGTACAACAAAATTAGCCAGCACATTGAAAAAATCTGATAGTCTATTCAGGCTTCCACATTCATATTCCCTCACCTCTGCAAAGAAGAAGTTGGGTGGGTGGAACTTAACTCTTTGGAGTTAAGATTATTCTCTAACTTTGAATAATTCAGTTTTGATCATTGTGCTTTTATTCTTCCTATTTACATTATTGTCTATATGGTTCTCCTAGCTCTGTTTACTTACTTTTTGCATAGATTCATATGGCTTCTCTTGTTCCTCTTACCCAGCATATTACTCAATTTCTCACAGCACAGTAATAGTCCATTATATTCAATTTCCATAACTTTTTAGCCATTCTCTAGTAAATGGACATCTTTGTTTCAATTCCTTTTGCTGCTGCAAATAGGGCTACTATAAATATTTTGGTATGCATGGAACCTTTCTTCTTATCATCAAGCTTCTTGGGATCTGTCTATGGAACTTTAAAGTTTCTGAAGTTCTTTCCTTCTAAAATTGTTGAAAAATAGATTTTTTGAAAGTATCATGAGGTCTGTTTTTTTTTCAAATGGGAACAGTTATTATTAAATTACTGAATATGATTATATTCACCCATCTAGTAAAATACAGAGAGGGTACTTAAATGTAGGTCTTCTGTTAATACATCCAGAAGCCAGGTTTTTTCCCTTTCCCTTCCCTTCTCCCTCCTCTAACGCAATTGCATGATGCCTCTTTTATGGCCATTTCTAAGTATAACAGTCTATGATTCTAATGATTCACACTCAGTGACAGTATAAAGTAGGACCCAAATCTGACACACAAAAACCAACATTTTTCTGTTTTTCCCACTGTAGCCCATGGCTTTCTCTTTCCACTGAAGAATACACCAGTAAAGAGAATCTACTCATTTCAGGGTCTATCTAAGAATAAAATATTTACCACCATGTCACTCCATTCTACCAAATGGTTGTTTTCGCTGATGAAAGCCAATTTCTCCTGAGAGAAAAGGCCTCAGTTTCAACTGGAGTGTGTGTTGGGAAATAATTAGCAGTTCAGTAACAGTGCATTTTAAAAGGAAAGGGAACAAGAGACCTGGAGACCTAAGCACCTCTTTTGAGGGTAGACTCTTTGACGACAACAACAACAAGTCTGTGCCTTAAATCTTTCATTATTCAATGGTGTACAGTGAATAGGAAAAGACACTTCATCGTCCTTAGATCTAAAGAGAGAAATGTGCTCAGCAGCAGACCAATTATGATATTCAAGTATTGTCGAGACTGCTGAATGGGAAACATTGAACTGGGATTGTGTGATTAGCTTCATTGATTTCTATAGAAAACACAGTACTTAACTTCAATCACTATGGCATCTTTTCCACGCAAGTTTACTGTTCTACTGAAATTTGTAAGTGATGTGCAATCTAAAGCCAGTTATGAAAGGGTCATCATGGCAAGCTGGAAAGAAGAGGTGATTCTGTACACACATCTTATGTGACCTGGCCCCAAATTGGAGCAGATGAGCCTGTCTCATAGCACGCCTGTGTGTTTTCAGTCGAACCTTACTTACAGATTATAGTGTGCAATTACTTGCAAACAACTATTGATTACTTTAAAAATAAATAGGAATCCATTACATGGGAGCCTCTACTATTTCTTGTGTTCAGAAATGTTTTACTGTCTTCCCGTTGAAATAGTGGTGTCTTGCGCCTGGAAGATGATATGCCATTCACTAAAAAAATATGGAAGCTTTTAACACAATGAAAAAGCTTAAGTAGAAAACTAGTGGTTAATGGATCTTCCACAATAACAGACTTGAAACTTGGTGAACCCTTAAATCAATCTATCTTTCCATCTATCCATCTAATTATTTCTATGGCGCCTATAATCATAGTTATTTAGGCGTGCTGACAGAGATATTAGAATTTAAACATAATAAATGACAGAAAGAGGCTCTTCCCCTGTCTGTACTTCGATGGAGCCATATTGGGGGTGTTTCGAGGATTAATGACATAATGTCTGTAAGCACTCTGAGCTCCTTGGGCGGAAGGTACTGCAAAGATATAAAGACTCCTTATTCCTCTTTGGTTCACATATTAGTTGGGTCTTTCCACTTTGACACCAATCAGCTGTCTTACATTACAGTATGATGTTGATGATCTGGTCAGTGGTCCTAGTTAGAGCTAATGAAGAGCAGGCTCAGGTTAGCTTAACAACCATTGGAGGGTTGAAGGTACTTGTTTTGTCTAAGCAAAATCAGGTGTTTATCAACAGACATAAAGAATGTGTTGATAATCAGATCTTCTGTTTCCATATCTTCATGATGGCACCTTCCCAAAGGTACTAGCTTGCTTCCACTTCTTGACATTGGTCCCCAAACCATGATGACTGTGCACAATGACATGGTGAGTAATTCAACCAATATATTTGATAACTAGTGGTGGAAAAGTATTTGCAAGAATAATGTGGCACATGAATCTCAAGCCATGGCTTACCTTTGTTTTCCTTGTGTGAAAACTGTATATAGTGCTGTCAGTTTGGAAGCAGTACTCATGAACTTTGTCACATTCTGCTTCCCACAAAACCTTTCTTCTAAGATCACTGCTGTGAATTTTCAGTCATACAACATTGACATGCAGCAATGCTGGTTGAAGCAGGGAAGTGATTGGTATTATAAGTACCTGGATATCATTTTCTTTTGTTTTGATTCTATTGCTCTTTCCAGATTATTGTTTCTATGTGTTTGTGTGTACCATAACTCTTGTTCTATCACAATATTGAGTCATTTTAAAATCATTTCAGTCCTCTTCTAGATTACATCAATTTAGATACTTTTAATAAATTATTAAATCCTAGCCATCTATGAAGGGGTCAGTCAAGGCTATTTTAACCTATAATTTAAGAATCAAAAAATCATTGAGCAGGCATTAAATGTGCACTATGTTCTAGACACTGTTATGATTTGAGAATTACAAAGTTCTAAAAACATCCCAGAACTTGGTATTGGGAAAAAAATCTACATTCAAGTTAACTATTTTGTTCCAACTATGGATCTAGCCATTATTTATGGTAAGGTTGTTTCTATTATCAAAAAAAAATCTTTGTGCCTCCCCTTTAGTTTCCCCAGTTTTAAAGCTAAGACATGTTAGCATTTCTCTGCCCCTAACTTTGAGCTCTCAATGCAACTGAAGAATTTCTTTCTTTAGCTTTTTCTAACAATGAATGACATGTATGACAGAGCATTTTGACTTGGACCACATGCTTGATCAATGGGCTGCTAAAAAGGGACGTTACTCAAAGAGAGAATTTCACTTTGGAGATAATCTTTCTGTGTGTGTGTGTGTTAGCATGCCAAAATTATTGATTGTGTTTTAGTTATGTGCAAGGGTGTGCCAAATATATACAAACACAAAATGAGATGCATCGATTTCTGGATTTCTTCCCATCGTCTTTTGCCTTCAGGTTCAAATCTCTTGTGTTCTGATATATTTTCTGATGATGGTTCTGAGAAGTTTCCAAAACTCTCTTATACACTGCAGGGTGTATATCAGAATCACAGCCTTCCCTAGTAGACCTATAAATATGGGGTATGCAGACTGGCCAAATTTCATATCTGGGAAAAAATGCTTGCAAAAATACAATTTTTCTTCCCCAACAATATCTTTTTTTTATTTCCAAAGAAAATAGAGTAACTTTGAAAACCACTTCCTTTTCTCATATGAATCCTTATTTTTTCCTTTAGCAACATGGGAATTAGTCAGTTGAGTTATTGGTTCTCAGGAAGAAAGACATACAGACAACTCTAATCAATCAACATTGATTGATCAATCAATCAGCTAACATTTAATAAAGGCCACCTGTGTGCCAGGCACTGTGCCAGAAACTGGTTTTAGAGAAAAAAATGAAACATTCTCTATTTGCAAGGAGCTTTCATCTCCAAAGCAGAGACAATAATAATTTATTTTAATATATGCAATAAATATAAAGAGAAAAAAGTGAAAATTAGTTATAATGTAGAATTAAATCGATCCAAAATGACTTAATGTAGAAGGTGATAAATTTTGCTACATCTTAAAGGCTAGTCTGTGCCAAGATAGACAGGAGAGAGAGAGTGCAATGAGAGAGTCGGTTTGTCTGAATTGCCAAACATAGAGGGGAGAGTAATGTAAGATATGTCTAGAAAGACACAATGGGGTCATGTGAAAAAAAAAAAAAAGCTCTAAAATGCAAGTTATTTTTTCCCTAAAAGCAATTGGGAGCCACTGGAGTTTAATGAATAAGGGAGTGATGTGTTCCGATCTCTGCTAAAACCAACAAACCAACAACAAAATATCTTTAGCAGTTTTGTGTATGTTGAAATGGAGTAGGAAGAGACATAGGGCCTGAAGGCCACTTGGAGGACCATTGTAGTAATCTAGAGTTTATGTAGTGCTGAAATAAGGAGTTGTCTGAATAAGTAGAGAGAAGACATCAAGTATGAGAAATATTGTGGAAAGGGAAATGGCAATATTTGTCAATTGGTTGAATATGTTAGGTGAGGGATGAGTAATAAGTTCATAATAGTGCCAAGATTACAAACCTAGGATGGTGGAATAATGGAGATATCTTTGAGAGGAAAAGGAGAATCTGAAAGAAGGAAGTGTTGAAAGTCAAGAGAATGGCGATCCTGGGTTTACATTGGGAAATGTTGAGTCTGAGATGTCTCTAAGTCATCTTGTTGGACATTTTTAATAAGCAAGTGCTGATATCCTACTGAAACAGAAAAAAAAAAGATTGGAGTTGTACTCATATTTGGATAGTACTCTAATGTTTTCAAAGGCCTTTAGGGACTTAATCACATTTGAGATTTACAATAACTGTGAGCTCAATGCATTTATTATCCCAAATTTACAAATAAGGAAACTGAGGCTGAAAAGAATTTCTTAACAGTGTCACTCTGCCCATAATTGTGGAATTCCCAGTGGCCTATTTTGTGTACCAAAGAGAGGACAAGGCTTATACTCAGAAGAAGTGGTTTTTAAGTCCTGCATCTGAGTTTGACCATGGACAAATCACCTAGCCTGAGGCTATTCCCTAAGCCTAAAAGTGACAGAGAAGTTATGTATCTACACTGTAGAAGCAGCTCTCACAATAAGAGTTTTCTGCTTAGATGAAATCATGGGAATTCCATGCTAATTCCTTTCTACAAACCTGAGCTTGTATACACCACTAACAGCCCTCAAACATCTCAACATCTCTCAGATGCCTCATAAAACCCATATACAAGGTACCTCAAGGTGAAAGGTGGGTAGGAAAAGGGTATGGATACCGGACCATGACCAAGGAGAAACTTAAATGATGAAAGCCCATCCTTGGGATCTATAGAAGATGTCGGCAAATACATCCATCACCTTAGTGTTTGTGGACTTAACAATAATTGCTCTCTTCTTCACTGCTCCTATAAAAGTATGTTTGCTTTCCTTTCCTTGCATCTCCTAGGTGTTGACATCTTCTGCTTTCATGGATTTCTTCTGAATGCCTATAGTTTTCAATTTAGTACTGTTGTAGCTTAAGGGATCCTTTAACAAATTTGTTTTTAGCTAACCTGTTGACCAAAGGGCTCAGCCATCATCGGTGAACCCAATATGAAACAAAGCTACAAGTGGTCACTGCAAAACTGTCCACTACTAATTTCCCTTACTTTCGCCTTGTTGCCTAGTGCCAATTAAAATGAAGATATCACCAAAGGGCACAGATCACACGGAGTCATATGTCCTTTTCAATCAAAATGAGATGCTTGCTTCCTGCCCAATTCAATTCAACAAGCAAGTATCTCTGCCGCTTGGAATTGTGCTAAGTGCCAGAGATACCAACAAAAAATATAACGGCCTTCCATCTGGAAGTTTGCATTATACTGTAGGGAACCAATATATCAATAGATATTTATTAGGAAGCTGGGTGGCACAGTAGATAGAGTACAGTGACTGGAGTCAAAAAGATTCATTTTCCTAAGTTTAAATGTGGTCTCAGACACTTACTAGCTGTGCCACTCTGGGCAATTCACTTAATCCTATTTGCCTCAGTTTCCTCACCTGTAAAATGAACTGGAAAAGGAAATTGTAAACTACTCCAATATCTCTGCCAAGAAAGCCTCCAATGGCATTACAAAGAGTTTGGATACAACCAAAACAAATGAATAACAATAACAAATATAAAATCTATAAAAAGTAAATAGAGATAAATTCAGGGACAGAGCTACTAACAGCTTAGGGATACGGAGGGAATTATTATGTAGCAAATTCTCTAATGTTATCAGTTTAATCCAGACTATCAAACCATGCTTCATTTTCATATCTCATCCAGTTGTCTACCTAAAACACCTTGCCATTTGTTTGATATGATGGCATGGGTAGCCTCCTTTCCACATCTTGCTTTGGGCAGAGAAATTAAAGCATACATTATTTCAGAAAGGGATATTTCAAATGACTATCCTATGAATTCATTCCCCAGAACAATAAATACTCCCTTCCCTTTTCTCTTCCAATATGTGTGTGTTCTTTTGTCAGAAAACAATCTCCTTGAAAGTAGGGATTCTCTTGCCCTTATAGTTCTGTTTTTAAGGGTTAGTATAGAACATGCCACCCAGGAAGCACTGGATAAATGTTTTATCATTCATGCGGTTGGAAACTGGCCAGATTTCCTGAAAAGAACAAATCCAAGGAAGGTATTGCCTTTGATTATTTTTTTCTTGAAGGGGAGGAGGAGGAAGTTGATTCATTTGGTAGCTACTTCAGCTACTTCCCATTGGACTTTCCTACAGGAAAGTTTAAAGGGAGAGCTCAGCAAGAGTGAACTAAAACTGTGTTAGGGCAACTCTAAACATCAATTGTTCTGTTAGAAGGAAAATGGAGTTTGATTTTTAAAAAGCCTCACTTTTCTATGAAAAATCAATACAAATCCATCTATTATCTACCACAGTGATGAAAAAGAATGAAAATGAGCTAATGCTATGGAAGAAATGATTTTTCCTTTCTCCCTCCCCCCCACCCCACCAAATGAGCAAAGGTACTAAGAAGAAAACCATCTCTTTCTTAAGCTATAAAGCGTGGTAGAACTCTGGTATGTCAAGTTGTTCCAAAATATAAGCAGGGGCCAGGAGTGATGATAGGCAAATAAAACCTTTTGGGGGCAGGTTATTATATTCCTGAGGCTTCAAAAAGCCAGCAAAGACATTGTGAATGCCTGTAATGGAGCTTTTGGGGTTGAAAACAAAAAAAAAAATTCAAGGTGAAAAGACTAAGCAGTATTATTTCAACCTCGAAATTGAAGCTTTATCTTATCACCGTATTAGCCTGTAATGGAAAACTGAACTTGTGTTAATCAGCTTCTCTGATTATATATATATGAGAACGGGAGGGATTTTTTTTCAAAGCTTCCTTTTTTTTGGATAATGAAATGTCATGGACATGGATTGAGACAGGCAAAGTTGGTCTAGGGGGAAAACGCTTTCAACTTTCTGATAAACTTCCTTTCTCTGACTTCTGAGATGTCTAAGCCATTGAGTTCTTTTTGCCAAGAACATGAAGTTTATTAACTTAAATAAATGATTAAATTTGGCCTTAACCTTCTGGATGCACAGCATCTGATGTGTCTACTTGGCCTTTCTCTTCCCTAACAATGAATTGAGTGAGTAGAGGAATGAATTTAAATCATGTTTCTGAAATGAGTGAGAAAACTAAAGAAAGACTACAATATGCAAAAGAGAGAGAGAAAGGACATTGGGAATTGAAGAGATAGGAGTTATCAGAATTCAATCTTATACTGGCCTTTAATGCTGGATAAGTGTATCTGACTATTTTTACTTGTTCACTGGCTCATATTCTTAACCAGGAGAAAAAAAAATCTTACATGAATATCTTTATCATTACAGAACATAATTGTTTCCATAACATCCTAGTAATCCCCAAGGGAGAGTAGAGGGTCCTTTTGCATACTGATGGAAACTCAGGTTTATAGAGGG
Source organism: Monodelphis domestica (assembly GCF_027887165.1). NCBI lineage: Eukaryota > Metazoa > Chordata > Mammalia > Didelphimorphia > Didelphidae > Monodelphis > Monodelphis domestica. Next base: position 50,940,251 of record NC_077228.1, on the reverse strand, counting down.
GCTTCCCAGAGGAGGCTATTCTATTTAAGGATACATCAGGCAAAACAAGGAATTGAAATGGAGAATGGCCTGTACTTAAATCCCCATCTATTTCTGGGTGCTCTGTGGTTAAAGCTCTTATTAATTATGCCTAAATATTTATGCAGAACTGTTAAGTCTGAAAAATAGTTCATGTGTTTGATCTTATTTGATTATCATAACTCTTTGAAGGAGGCTAGGAATCAGTAGCACCATTAATAAATAAGAAAACTGAGGTTCAGAGAGGGTGAGTGATTTGTCAGTGGTCACACAGTTAATGAAAGGAAGTAAACCAAAGTTTACCAAATCTGAATCTTTCCTCTATTTCATTTACCTGTTCATATCCAGATATGTGAGGGTCACTAGAATTTAAGTCTAATGTTTCATTGGCTCAAATCATCAACTATCCCTTAGTAAATAAGTTCTAGCCAAGAATTGTAATTAAGAGAATGAGAAGGAAGGTTAAAAATTGAGACTGGAAATCAGGTTCAAAGAAGAAACCATGAAGTATCAGATGGGTTTAGAAGTGGTCCTTTCTGTAAAAAAAAATTGTTCAAGATGGAACCACACATCCTACTGCCCCACCATACTGGTGCTTTTTATCTAGGTTCCTCTTTGGAAAGGTCTCCCATAACATAGGGAATCCTAGCAACTCACACAAATGAGGTCACAGAATTTGTGTTCAAGGAGATATGAAGCAACCTAATGACTTTTGTAGTTTCTGCTACTAATTGCTATTAACTGAATTCATTAGAACCAGGACTAGAATAAGACTCTGAGTTTGAATCCCAATCTACCATTCATTTCCTGCGTGACAATAAACAAGCCATTTCATTTCTCTAGGTCTCAGTTTTCTCATCTGTTAAATGAATGAATTGGGTTATATGACCACTAAGCTCTCTTCCACATCTGGATCTCTGACAAATACTCCTATGACTACTTGACATCAGTATCTTCCATAGAACCTGCAAAATATTACATCAGGCAACAAAACCTTAAGAAGTTACCCAAGACTCTCTCCAGAACTCATATAAAGCTACAGACAGGACTGAGAAACAAACAAAAAAAAACATTGGAATCATTTTTGTTTTCTTTTATACATATTCCCATTTAACTCTCAGGCAATTAATTAATCAAATATAACCTACAAGAAGAGGTGAAAAGTTTCATGTGCTAAAAATATAATGAGAAAATATTTGTGATTCAATTTTTATTTTCTTTATGTGGGAAAAATGATAAGTGATGAATTACACCTTCATAGATTCAGTGCCTATTTCTCAAGTTTCAGATTATAATCTGTTTGCAAATATTATTTACTTATAAGTGGCTTTATAAAATAACAAAATATTTGAGTTGGAGGAAATTTCAGAAGTCTAGCTTCTCAATTTTTTTCCATCATGTCTAACTCTTTATGACCGCATTTGAGGTACTAAAGTAGTTTGTCATTTCCTTCTCCAGTTCATTTTACAGATGAGGAAACTGAGACAAACAGGGTTACATGATTTATCTAGTGTCTCACTGTAAATGTAAATGTCTGAGGACAGATTTGCTAGAAGATGAGCCTTTCTGACTCCAAGCCTAGTACTTTATCTGCTGTGCCACCTAGCTGCCCCAACTTGTGTAAACCTTAAAATTTCTTAGACTTATGAATGTTGGAAATTTTTCCCCATTGGGAAATTTCATACTTAAAAAAATCTCCTACTGATAGTAAGAACTCTATTGGAATATGAAACTCCTTGGCATGGGAGGATCCTTCTCCTCTCTACTTAAGACTACTTTAGGACAGAAACCTTTTGCTTAACAATGGAAAGGGCTTTGACCTATGCTTAAACATAGAACAGGAAGTTCTTTGAGTTATGATTGATTTTAGAATTGATACAACAGAGATACTTGGAATGACAGAACCAGGTCTTGGAAACTACAATCTCCACCCCACTCAGAGTAACAGGATTTAGGAAGGGCTGCAGCAAAAACCAAGATTTAATTATTTGAGAATATGACCTTCAACAGATATGTGCAAAGGGGGCAGACCTCTGGGCGGTCCTGGGTTAAGCTAGAGCCACCATTGGCAGAGGGGAGAGATCGACAGTGATTCGTAGATGGGAGAACTGAGGGGAGGGAACTTAGATTTTTGGCTTAAAGATAGCTGGGGCTGAGGACTGAGGAGGTGGATGCTCTGGAGGAGAGCTGAGAGGAGAGAGGTCCTGGAGGGAGAGTCCTGGAGAGGTCTTGAAGGAGTCTGTGGAAGGAGAACTCAGGAGGAGGATTCTCTGGAAACATTTCTTGAAAGGAGGCTCTCTTGAAGGTGGAGCCTGAGGTTGGCATGAGAAGCCTTATCTAGAGAGATCTTGGGTGAGTGATAAAACCAACTGACTGATTTATCTCTTAAGACTGAGGTCTAGGCCTTATTGGCTTGAGGCCCCTCATTCTTATTCCTTTCTTACTTTCTCTCTTTTTCTATTGATTAATCAGTGTATTATAAATTAAATTTCTCTATAAAACCCAGTTGGCTTGGGCATATTCATAAATTGGGAATATATTCCCTGGCGACCATCTTATATTTATATAAAACCAAGACACAGTAGAAAACATATTTCAGTGGTCATAATTGTTATATATTTCTTTTGCTCCCAAACATTTTAATATCACATTTTATGGCTCCCACTCTCTTATCTACAACTACTTAATGCTCAAAACTATTTTAAATCTAATACTTGTCAGTGGTCTTCCTAAAATATGGTACCCAGAACAGAATATAAACTCCAAGAAGGAATCAAGTAGGTGGCTAAATGGATAGAGACCCATGACTAGAAATGTGATGTCCTGAGTCCAAATATGGCCTCAAACACTTCCTAACTGTGTGACCCTGGGTAAATCACTGAACCCCCATTGCTTAGCCCTTACTATTCTTCTGCCTAAGAATCCATATACAATTTCGATTCTACATTGGAAGTTGATTTTAAAAGAAAACTTCTATATACAATTGATCAAGGAAAAGAAAATGTGGTATATCGTATCCTTCATTTTTGACACAATGCTTTTGTTAATATAACTCTAAGACAGTGCTATAGGCTGCCATATTATATTATTGACAGATATTGAGCTAGTAGACCTCTGAAAGTTTCAGATTTTTTTATACAAAGTGTTGTGGAGTCAAGTTATACATCATCCAAACTATAGTTATATATAGTTGATTTTCTGAACCTACCTTAAGATTAGTTTTATAATTCTATAAAATTTGGATCTACTAGATGTACGTATTGTTTCCTTTGATAAAGAGAGTTTGGCAACTGCAGTCTCATTCTCTTAAGTCAAATTAGGAACCATTTATTAAGCTCCTGCTGTGTGCCCAGGAACTTTATTATTCAGTGTTAGGGATACAAAGAAAGGGAAGAAAACATGGTATTGTAATTCTTGTCTATTTTTTCCATACACTGTATTGAGATGATCTACCCAACATGGAAGTAGCTTTTTTTCCTGTCCTATTCATATTTTGTGGCTCCTAGAGAAGCACTTGTCCTGTTACCTTATCCTTTGTTCTCAGTATATAGTCTTTCTTGATGATGCACAAATTTGATGTCACTTATATCACTTCTTACTCATAAGTCATTACCAATCATAAATATTCCTAATGGCCCTTTGCCCAATAGCAGCTTTATTTCTCCAAAGGTATCCGTGACTCATGACCATAGACTACCACTGGGAGGATATTATATTGGAATGATGGACTTTGCAGCAGGGAAACAACTTGGAATCATTAATGGTTCTGAATAATTTCCCATATAGACGCTAGTCTCCTTTTCCCCTCTAATAACACATTTATTCCTATGCCATTCCATCTTAAAATCAGCCTTTCATTCTAGTCATTTGACATCTCTTTGAACCTCACTTCTAGCATCTAATATATTAGTTATCATACAGATAATTCCATTCACATATCTTATGACCATATTGCCCATGTGATCAAACATACCATTAATGGAAATGTTGGACAGAACATAGATCTGGAGATATTCCTAGATCTCTAGATTAAAGACCTCCTTCCTAGGTGACTTTGGTTCATGAATTACTATTTGTGAGTCATCTTTTCACGTAGTCTTGAAAAAAACTATATGTGTTATCATTTAACTCATTTTTTCTGCCTTTTACACAAGAGTGATAATAATAGCTACTATTTATATTTCAGCTTCAGGTTCGTAAAGTGCTTTACATAATCAATTTCATTTCATCCTCATAGCAACTCTGGCAGGTAGATGTTATTGATAATTTTTTTAAATCAAGAAATTGAGGCATAGAGAGGGTAAGCAAGTTACTGAGGGTCTTGTAGCTAGTAAGCATATGTGGTAAGATTTGAATTTAAGAATTCCAGACTCAATATTTTATCTTCTGGGGCCCTCAGCTGTTGTTTATATCACAAGAAACACTGTTGGGTGACTTGCCAAAATTCAGGAAAACCATGCCTATGGTATCCCTCAAGCTACCAGACTAACAATCCCATCAGTGAAGAAAATAATGTGTAAATCATATTCCTGTCCAATCAGCCTTGGCAGCAGTATCATTAATAATGAGACATCAAATTAACTTTTAATACAGTAGGGCTCAGAAAGGAGTGGTAGTCCTTATTTTATAAATGGAGGGAGAGACTTTCTAAAGAGATAATGTCATGGTGGATAGACTGTTCAAATTGGAATCAGGAAATCCTGAGACCATATCCAACCTTGGACATCTCTGAACCTTATAATCTTTGGTAAATTACATAACCTGTGTGTCTCAGTTTCCTCATATATAGTATAGTAGTAGTCTCTCAGTAACTGAGGATGACTATTGTCTTTGTGCGCTTTCACCTGTGATGTAGATGAGTTTGCACAAAAACACTTGTGTGTGAAGATTTAAGTGGAAAAGTTGATGCACAGAGACAGTCCCACTCTCAGCGTTGGAAGCCTGGGTCCATTGGCACGAAAAGTCATTATACCTGGAGACTTCCTCAGTTGCATTGGATGGCTGTGTTGTCTTTTGTGCTCCAACACGTCCTAAGCACTCCACAGTGCATTGCTGCATCGCCATCTCAGCCGTTGAACCTTTTTATTGGTTTCTTCTATCTGTTCAGCCGAAGCAGTCTTCACATGCTGGGTGAGCAAAGCCCTGGTTCACCAGGGGTCAATGACCTGATGGCTACCCTCACAAGGTTTAGCCGGCCCGTCAAAGCTGTTGCCTGGGGTATGGACGCCGCCACATGCTAGCAGCTACTAGGAGCCACAAGTGAGAGCTGGGTGTCAGGTGGGGGTCAGAGGCTGGAGAGCTGCCCTAGGAGGGCACGACAAGCCATACAAAACTGAAATAATAGTATTTGTATAAGCTATATGAAAAGATTATTGAAAGCATCCAATGAATTTGCATGTTGCAAATTTAAAGTACTAAATAAATTCTAGCTATATGAAGTTAAAATGCTACATTAATGCCATTCTAAATATTTTTATTATTATAATAGAATCTGGTTAGTTTAAAACTATCAGGTTACAATCCTTTACAGATTCACAAAATTGGAAAGATAGGAGGAACCTCAGACCAGTGGTCATTCAGTGGCTACTTGAAGACTTTTGGATCATAGGTCTAATGCAGAGGAAGGCAGCATTATAGTTAATTGAGAAAGACATCATCTATTCAAAACTCTTTCCTTAGCAGTGAGACCCCAACTCTATGGACATAAAAGAGATTGTCAATATTTCTTCAGGGATATCTATAATTCAATCAACCTTAGATCCTACCAACCAGTAACATATCTTATGACATATGACTTGATTGGATCAGAAAATAGTGGGACTTCAGGGCTCCTAGGTTGTTTTTTGTTTTAGTTTTAGTTTTTTTTTTTTTTACATTGCTCATGTTTGCTTTGTTTACTTTCAGTCCCAGCTAAAATCCAATCTCCTCCAGGAAGCCTCTCCCAAGCACCCTTAATTCTAGTGTTTTTTTTTTTTTCTTCCCTCAATTGATTATCTTAAAATTTATCCTGGATATAGTTTGTTTATATATCATTGCTTGCATATTTTCTCCACTAGAATGTAAGTTCCTTGAGATCAAGAATTGTCATTTGCGTTCTTTGCTAATGCTAAGTGCAGTTCGTGGCACTCAATATCCTTTTGACTGGCCAGCTTGTTGAATAGAGAAGAGCATTAGTTCGTTCTCTCTCTCTCTCTCTCTCTCTCTCTCTCTCTCTCTCTCTCTCTCTCTCTCTCTCTCTCTCTCCCCCTTCCCCCTCCCCCTCCCCCTCTCCCCCACCCCTGCTTCTCCCCTTGGGGCAAAGAGCAGTCCTGAATTCTTTTACTCTTTTCAGATAAATACATAGGAAGACTATTTGGAGTTTAGGATCCATCTGGATTTTTAATCCATTGCAAGAATAATTGTGTGTCATATTTTAGGACTATTGTTCAGAATTATATTTTCAAAAAGCAGGAGTCATTTGTATGCTATTTGTATGTTTTTAGTAAGCAAATAATTTAGTCTGATCTTCCAAGTAACTAATACATTTTAATTTTTATACTGAATCTATATATTTGTTATTGAGATGGGAATTCTCTTGATAGTCCATATATCTGATAATCCCCAAGGAATAGTTCTTTGTCTTCATCAAAACCACAGTTGATTTTACTAGATTCAGCTGTTGGTAACTATGATGGTTACTTCCTAGAGGAACCCTAAAGGGCTGGCCTCCAACAGATTTGGAAAGCAAGAACGTTTGACAACAGAGGTTAATCTGGCTTGGCTAGCTGTTCCTAAATGCCTCCTGTCTCCTAGTAATCACTACTTCCTTTTATAAAACCTGCAAACCACCCCTTTAATAATATGTTTGAGGATTTTTGCCATGAATCAAAGTCAAACTAGATGATCTCTTCTTCAAGAAACTTATCTTCTTATTCTTTTTAAGATGGGGGAAAATTTTGCCATTCTCTGACTGCATCAAATCTTCTTCTCTCCCTTATCTTACTGGGGTAGGGAAGGATGTTAACAATATATTTTGTTTTGACAAAGTAAACAATTCTTTAACAAACACCCTCATCCATCAACAAAACAAATTCCTGGAAAAAGTTAATCAATTGTTAAGAAGAGGAGGAATGTGTCCTATGATTTGGAAAGTATGATAATAACTGTGAATACTGTTATTCCCTTAAACATTATGCATTCTTTTCTCTGTGTCACTTTGTACAAGTTGGCTCATGTTTCTGAATTCTTATATCAGCCTTGTCATTTACTACTAAGAAAACACAGATAGGAAAGTTAGGAAGAGAAATTGTATTTAAAATATTAAAATATTTTGTGATTATTTTAAATACAATTTCTCTTCCTAACTTTCCTATCTATGTTTTCTTAGTAGTAAATGACAAGGATGATGAATTTATGGATTTGCTTATCAGTTTCTAACTAAAAAATTGAAATAGTAGTCATATCTAATTCTCAATATTCTGAGCATATGAGATATACTGTAAAGCATTTTGGAAACTTTAAAGAGCTAGGCAAGTGCTTATTATTATTACTGCTACTAACTATTTTTGTTCTGCTTATTTTACTACTTTTATTTATTTAAAGAAAATCTTCAATTGTTCTCTTAAGCATTCTAAATATACCATCATATCATTTGTAAATTAGAATGATTTAGATTCCTCTTTGTCAATGCTTATTCTTTTAATTTTTTGTTGCCTAATTTCTAGAATTATGTTCACTAATAACAAAGAAAGTGGCCATTATGGCTTTTCCCTTAAACTTACTGAAACCATTGTTTATTGTTTTTCAATTGCAAATAATGTTCAACTTACGTTTCAGAAACATACTTTTGATAAATATTTAACACATTAAGAAGAGGTCCTCTTAATGTTTAAAAAAATTAATGAGTTATTTTTTAATCAAAGGCTTTTTTATATTCATTGATCTAATGATATGTTTTAAATATTTATGTTGTTGATTTAATCCAGTTTAAAATTGCCTAATTATCCACTATCTTTGGATTGTTGGCATACATCCAACCTACTCTTTCTAATATTTTTTGTCAATGTTTCCTAATGATATATGTCTATTATTTTCTTTCTATTCTTTATATCTGTCTGGCTTAGGCATCAGAACTATCTTCAAATACAGAACAAGTTCTTAAGGTTATTTTCTGTTACAATTTTTACAATCAACATCTGTAAAAAAGGAGTTATTCTTTTAATGGCTGATAAAACTCACTTGTAACTGATCTGAATCAAAGCTTTATTCTTTCAACATATGTTTCCTAATTACTTGAATTCTCTTTCTGAAAATAGGTTACATAAAATATGATTCCTACTTAGTTCATGTCCTTTATTTCTGTGGCTCTTTTTGAGTGCATTCTATGATGTTTCTAAATTTTTGCCTTTATTATGAAGTTATTATGCCTAAGAACATGATCATTTTTTAAACATGCCATACTATGTAGAAAAAAGTTACATTTCCTGATTATCACCAAAGTATAGTATATTAAGTTTCTTAAAATAACATTTTATAAGTATGTTCAATATTTAGATTTCAGCAAGGTTGAAGTTTGTTAGGATCAGAGATGTTGAAATGTGAAAAGGAAGTACTTTTTTAAATGCAAAGGAAGCTGTTCCCACTTTTGAAATGATCAAGGACAGAAAAGCTCAAATGTATACAAACAGGTCAGAAGACAATGCATTTTCCCCAGGACAGAAAATGCCTCAATAATTTTGTGTCTCAGTCATGTACATAAGACCCAACAGGAATCTTGGAAGTGACAACTGAGTTAAGTATCCTAAGAAAAAGCCAGAGTACCTCACTGATGGAAGACACTTTTGAATAAGGTGAAGCTGCCCCAGAAGAGAAACTACAATTTCTATTCCCTCCTGCCTAGAGGTAACATATCTTAGAGCTAATCCTTTAAAGTAGTAAAAAGGCAGAGTTTTTTGTTCTGTGAAAGGCTGGTAAATGTTTACAAATAAGCAGCATGAGGGGAAAATGTGTACATGAAACACTTTTAAATTTAATATACATTAATACGCCAATTTTAAGCTGTATCATTATCCTTGATGGAAAGGTCACCAGCACCAGAAAAGTTCTGTAATACCCAACCAAGCCAGATCATAGAAGTGGGGAAAACTGTGACTGCCTATAAAGACCAATTGTAAGGAGTCCAGTGCATTTGCCTGTCTAACCCTTTGGGTAGCCCCAAAGAAAAGAAATCTTCCTCATCCATCAGCATAGGCAACCTAGATAATGATGGACTGATCTCGCCCAGTCTAGAAGTAATGGAGACTGATGTGGAAGTAGCCTAGCAGCTAAGCAAATTTCTTAGCCCAACCTAGAAGCAGAACAACTCTACCAACAGATATGTCATTCTTCACAAGAAACTGGCTCAAATAAAGCAGCAGATTTATTTATCACTGAGATGTCTTGAAGTGAAAATAACAAGGACTCTATAGAGAAAGAAAGGATATTAGAGCTCTGTGATCTTGAAGTCCTGAGTTACCTTGGCTTTGCATGTTCCCTACATGTATGTCCACATGCCTCATTACCATTCCCTGTTCTTTCCCAATAGATTCTATCTATGGCAAGATTGTGCCCTAGGATAGGTACGGTGAAAGTGGAGAATCTTGGATCTACTTTTTTCACTGTGCCATTTGAGAAAATTTCTTTGCTCAATAACTGTCTACTAAATGATTGTTAAGGGGAAGCACAACAATAGGGACTCATGATCTAAAAGAATAACCAACCACAGTGTTACCACTTAAAAACCTGAGATTAGAAGTTGCCATCCTTCTGGGGACTAAATCTGTAAGTGATGATTAGAATTAGGGGAATCATTCCAAAGGAGGTGTTAAAATGTGTGAGAGTTTTAGTTTCTTTCTTATTTCTCTTTCTGTAAGAGTTGTCTAAATCTGAAAAAAAAATACACATTGAAGTCAACAGTAATTATAACTTTATGGGTCTTTTTCTGATTCATTTAGTTTCTCCTTTAAGTACTTAGATACAATGACAGTGGAAATGCATTTAATATTGATTTTGTTTCATTACCTATGATGACTTTAAACTAAATGGAGTTTCTCTGCTTAAATTTTTTTAACATTATTTTATTTGGTCATTTCCAAACATTATTCACTGGAAACAAAGATCATTTTCTTCCCCCCCCCCCACCTTTCCCTCTCCCATAGTTGACGCATGATTCCACTTCCACTTGTTATCACATGTGTTCCTGTTTCTAACCCATTTCCATATTGTTGGTATTTGCATTAGTGTTCATTTAGAGTCTCTCCTCAGTCCTATCACCTCCACCCCTGTAGTCAGGCAGCTGTTTTTCCTCGTTGTTTTTACTCCCACAGTTTATCCTCTGCTTGTGGATAGTATTTTTTAGATCCCTGCAGATTGTTCAGGGACATTGCATTGCCACTAATGAAGAAGTCCATCACCTTCGATTGTACCACAGTGTATCAGTCTCTGTGTATAATGATTTCCTGGTTCTGCTCCTTTCGCTCTGCATCACTTCCTGGAGGTTGTTCCAGTCTCCATGGAACTCCTCCACTTTATTATTCCTTTTAGCACAATAGTATTCCATCACCAACATATACCACAATTTGTTCAGCCATTCCCCAATGGAAGGGCATCCCCTCATTTTCCAATTTTTGGCCACCACAAAGAGTGCAGCTATGAATATTCCTGTACAAGTCTTTTTCCTTATTATCTCTTTGGGGTACAAGCCCAGTAATGCTATGGCTGAATCAAAGGGTAGACAGTCCCTTATCACCCTTTGGGCATAGTTCCAAATGGCCCTCCAGAATGATTGAATCAATTCACAACTCCAGGAGCAATGAATTAGTGTCCCCACTTTGCCACATCCCCTCCAGCATTCATTACTTTCCATAGCTGTCATGTTGGCCAATCTGCTAGGTGTGAGATGATACCTCAGAGTTGTTTTGATTGGCATTTCTCTGATTATAAGAAATATAGAGCACTTTTTCATGTGCTTATTAATAGTTTTGATTTCTTTGGCTGAGAACTGCCTGTTCATGTCCCTTGCCCATTTATCAATTGGAGAATGGCTTGACTTTTTGTACAATTGATTTAGCTCTTTGTAAATTTGAGTAATTAAACCTTTGTCAGAGGTTTTTATGAAGATTGTTTCCCAATTTGTTGTTTCCTTCTGATTTTAGTTACATTGGTTTTGTTTGTACAAAAACTTTTTAATTTGATGTATTCCAGGTTATTTATTTTGCATTTTGTACCTCTTTCTAAGTCTTGCTTGGTTTTAAAGTCTTTCCCTTCCCAAAGGTCTGACATGTATACTATTCTGTGTTCGCCTAATTTTCTTATAGTTTCCTTCTTTATGTTCAAGTCATTCACCCATTTTGAATTTATCTTGGTGTAGGGTGTGAGGTGTTGATCTAAACCTAATCTTTCCGACACTGTCCTCCAATTTTCCCAGCAGTTTTTATGAAATAGTGGATTTTTGTCCAAAAAGCTGAGATCTTTGGGTTTGTCATATACTGTCTTGCTGAGGTCACTTACCCCGAGTCTATTAAACTGATCTTCCTTTATGTCTCTTAGCTAGTACCAGATTGTTTTGATGACCTCTGCTTTATAATATAGTCTGAGATCTGGGACTGCAAGGCCCCCTTCTTTTGTATTTTTTTTTCCTTATTTCCCTGGATATCCTTGATCCTTTGTTCTTCCAAATGAACTTTGTTATGGTTTTTTCTAAGTCAGTAAAAAAATTTTTTGGAAGTTCCATGGGTATGGCACTAAATAGATAGATGAGTTTGGTTAGGATGGTCATTTTTATTATATTGGCTCATCCTACCCATGAGCAGTTAATGTTCTTACAATTGTTCAAGTCTAGTTTTAGTTGTGTGGAGAGTGTTTTATAGTTGTGTTCATATACTTCCTGTGTTTGTCTCGGGAGATAGATTACTAAGTATTTTCTTTTGTCTAAGGTAATTTTGAATGGGATTTCTCATTCTTGTTCTTGCTGCTGAGCTATGTTGGAATTATATAGAAATGCTGATGACTTCTGTGGGTTTATTTTGTATCCTGCAACTTTGCTAAAGTTGTTGATTATTTCGATTAGCTTTTTGGTTGAATCTCTAGGATTCTTTAAGCAGACCATTATGTCACCTGCAAAGAGCGATAATTTGGTCTCCTCCTTGCCTATTTTAATGCCTTCAAATTCTTTTTCTTCTCTAATTGCTACTGCTAGAGTTTCTAGTACAATGTCAAATAGTAGAAGTGCTAATGGGCATCCTTGTTTCACTCCTGATCTTAATGGGAATGGATCTAGTTTATTCCCATTGCAGATGATATTAGTTGATAGTTTTAGATATATACTGTTTATTATTTTTAGGAACAGCCCTTCTATTCCTATGTTTTCCAGTGTTTTTAATAGGAATGGGTGTTGTATTTTATCAAAGGCTTTTTCTGCATCTATTGAAATAATCATGTGATTTTTGTTGGTTTGCTTGTTGATGTGGTCAATTATGTGGACGGTTTTCCTAAAATCGAACCAGCCCTGCATCCCTGGTATGAATCCTAATTGATCATGGTGAATGATTCTTCTGATCACTTGCTGGTGTCTTTTTGCTAGTATCCTATTTAAGATTTTTGCATCTATATTCATTAGGGAGATTGGTCTATAATTTTCTTTCTCTGTTTTTGGCCTGCCTGGCTTTGGAATTAGTACCATGTTTGTGTCATAAGAGGAATTTGGTAGAACACCCTCTTTGCTTATTATGTCAAATAGTTTGTATAGTATTGAAGTTAGCTATTCTTTGAATGTTTGATAGAATTCACTGGTGAATCCATCAGGCCCTGGAGATTTTTTCTTAGGAGGTTCTTTGATGGCCTGTTGAATTTCTTTTTCTGATATGGGATTATTTAAGAAATCTATTTCTTCTTCTGTTAGTCTAGGCAATTTATATTTTTGTAAATTTTCATCCATATCACCTAGGTTGGTATATTTATTGCCATATATTTGGGCAAAGTAGTTTTTAATGATTGCCTTAATTTCCTCTTCATTGGAGGTGAGATCCCCCTTTTCATCCTTGATGCTGTTAATTTGCCTTTCTTCTTTCCTTTTTTTAATTAGATTGACCAGTACTTTGTCTATTTTGTCTGATTTTTCAAAGTACCAGCTTCTAGTATTGTTTATTAACTCAATAGTTCTATCACTTTCAATTTTATTAATTTCTCCCTTAATTTTTAGGATCTCTAGTTTGGTTTTCTTCTGGGGTTTTTTAATTTGTTTGTTCTCAAGTTTTTTGATTTGCATTTCCAATTCCTTGATCTCTGTCCTTCCTAATTTGTTAATATATGCACTCAGGGATATGAATTTTCCTCTAAGTACTGCCTTGGCTGCATCCCATAAGGTTTGAAAGGATGTCTCCCCATTGTCATTTTCCTCGGTGAAATTATTAATTGTTCCTATGATTTCTTCTCTAACCGATTTTGGAGTATCAAATTATTTAATTTCCAATTAATTTTTGATTTGGCTCTCCATGTACCCTTACCAATTAAATTTTTTATGCCTTGTGATCTGAAAAGGGTGCATTTATTATTTCTGCTTTTCTGCATTTGAGTGCCATGTTTCTGTGACCTAGTGTATGATCTATTTTTTGTGAATGTGCCATGTGGTGCTGAAAAGAAGGTGTATTCTTTTTGTACCTATTTATTTTTCTCCATATGTCTATTAACTCTAATATTTCTAAGATTTCAATCACCTCTTTTACTTCTTTCTTGTTTATTTTTGGTTTGATTTATTTAAATTTGATAGTGGTTGGTTCAAGTCTCCCACTAATATGCTTTTACTGTCTATTTCCTCCTTCAGTTCTCCTAGTTTCTCCATTAAAAAATTTGGATGCTATACCATTTGGTGCATACATGTTGATTAGTGATATTTCCTCATTGTCTATACTCCCTTTTAACAGAACATATTTACCTTCCCTATCCCTTTTGATCAGGTCTATTTTTGCTTTGGCTTTGTCAGATATCATGATTGCAACCTCTGCCTTCTTTCTATCAGTTGAGGCCCAAAAGGTCTTACTCCAACCTTTAATTCTAACCTTGTGAGTGTCAACCCGCCTCATATGTGTTTCTTGAAGACAACAAATGGTAGGGTTTTGGGTTCTAATCCAATCTGCTATTTGTCTACATTTTATGGGTGAGTTCATCCCATTCACATTCAAAGTTATTATTGTCACTTGTGGATTCAATGGCATTTTGATATCTTCCCCTAGTTCTGACCTTTCTTCTTTAGCTATCTCCTTTTGAACTAGTGATTTACTTTAGGTCAGTCCCCCTAGTTCCCTCCCTTGATATGCTTCCCTTTCTATCCCCTCCTTTTTTATGCTCCCTTCCCCACCCCCCTCAACTTCCCTCCCCTTTTATACTCCCTCCACCTTCCCCCTCCTTAATTTTCCTTTCTTTCTTGCCCTATTGGATAAGAGAGAATTCAGGATCCCACTGGATCTAGATGTTCTTCCCTCTCAGATTTGATTTCACTGAGAGTGATGTTTAAGTAATTCCACTTCACTCTCTCTTCCTCCCCTTCTCATATGAGAGTTCTTCCCCTCCCCTTCACATGTGTATCTTTATATGGGAAAGATTATTCTATTAAGTCCCTCCACTATTTCTTGAAGTAAATCTTAGTGTTATCGACGGTTCCCCCCTCCCTTTTCCTTTCTTTGCCCCCACTTTCCCCAAATCTTCTTGATGCCCCAATCTTTCCCTATACATGTTTCTTCTAACTACTCTTATGATACATACAATTTTTGAGAGTTACACAAAACATTTCCCCCACATATTAATATATATAATTTGATGTAAATGTAGTCCTTATAGAAGAGAATTTGACAAATAAAAAGATAAGATTTATCTCCTTTTCCCTTTCTTTCATATTTACCTTTTCATGTTTCTCTTGCTTTCTGTGCTTGGATATCAAATTTTCCACTAAGGTCTGGTCTTTTCTTAGCAAATGCTTGGAAATCTTCTATTTTGTTGAATGCCCATAATTTCCCCTGGAAGTATATAGTCAGTATTGCTGGGTTGTTGATTCTTGATTGGAGACCCAGCTCTGTTGCCATTCTAAATACCGTGTTCCATGCTTTGAGGTCTCTTAGTGTGTTAGCCGCTAAGTCGTGTGTGATCCTTATAGGAGCCCCCTTATATCTGAAGCTCCTCTTCTTGGCTTCTTGTAGGATTTTCTCCTTTTCTTGGAAGCTCTTGAATTTGGCAATTACATTCCTGGGGGTTGTCTTTTGGGGATTTAGTATAGAGGGTGTTCTATGAACCCTTTCTATTTCTATTTTGCCCCCTTGCTCCAGAACATGTGGGCAATTTTCCTCAATAATCCCCTGTAGAATAAGATCGAGGTTATTGTTTATCTCTGGTTTTTCAGGGAGACCGATAATTCAGAGGTTTTCTCTTCTTCTTCTGTTCCAAGTCTGTGACCTTTTCAGTGTGATATTTTATGTTTTCTTCTAATTCATTAATTTTGGGGGTTTGCTTTATTGATTCTTGCTGTTTTATGATCTCACTTTTTTCAAGTTGCTTAATTCTGGTCTTAGGGACTGGTTTTGCTTTTCAGCTTTGTCTTCCCTTCTATTGGATGCTTCCAGCTCTTTCTCCAATTGTGCAATCTTATCTATCAGACTGCTGATCTCTTTCTCCCATTTTTCTTTCCAGAAGGTTTCCATCTTTTGGGTAAGCCCCAGTTTGAGATCTTCCAGAGCTTGTTGATAGTTTCCATTTTGGGAGGCATGTTTTGATTTTTTTTTTTGGATTTCCTCCTCATTCTCTTCTTTTCCTTGGGTACTTCCACCATAAAAGTTTTCAATAGTCACCTTTTCCCCTTTCTTCCTGGAGGCTTGATTTTGGGCCATGTGAGCCATCCCTTTGGTGGTTTTATTCCCCTTTCCTTTTTGGTCTGGGGTCTGGGTGATATGGGCGGGTTTTTTGTGGATTTAGGTTGCCTCAGACTAGTTCTTCCCTGCCTCCAAGGTTTCTTAGAGAGCTGGGCCCCTGATCACAGCCCAACTGCCCAGGTGTTCAGCTCCGCCCAGATAATCAGCGCGTGGTCCGCACCTGGTGTTTAGCTCCGCCCAGGTGCTCAGTGCAACCTGAGTACAGCTCCTTGGACCCCCTATGATCAGCACCGGGTTCTCCTGTGAAACTGCCCTGAGATGTTGTTTCCTGGCAGTCCCCAGATCCCAAGGACCCTGAAGTGCCCCCCCCCCCAGACAGAGGCGTTCCCCACTCACTTGCTGTCCCAGTGAGCACTCCGGTAGCTCACTCTGGTTTGGTGGGAGAGGTGGGGGGGAGGGCAGCTCAGTTCACATTTCTGTGCAAGCTTTTCCTCCTTATTATAGTGTGGAAATGTTCAAACCCCACATACCTTCGCCTCTGTGGGGTACTAGGGAGTCTTTCTGTTCCTCCAAAGGTGATTTTTATGCTCCTTTGATGTAGTCTATTTCATTCGGTGCCAGGGAGAGGAAGCGTGTCATGTTTAGATTGTAGCCATGTTTACCCAGAAGTCCTCTCTGCTTAAATTTTATGCCTATAGATAGATAGATTGATTTTTTTTTAGTTTGTATTGTTATACTGTCTAAGATTACACTAAAGGTTTCTATTCCAAATCCCTATATAAACTTAATCTGAATATTTATTTTAAATGTACTTGTGAGGTTTTCTTTCATCTTCCCATTCTTAGCTGTTTTTGCTAGTAGAAATCTTAACTTACTGTTTTTCCAGGTTTGCTATGACTTGATTTTGCTTGTTTTATCATTGAATTTCACTGCTTATTTTCATGGGAGTATAGGTGAAAAGTATTAGCAACTGCTTTACTAAGGTTTTTTAACCTGCTTTTATATTTCATAAATAACTCCAATTTTAGTCTTTATCTCTTCCTTTATTTCCTTTATTAGGCCTTTCAACCACTCTTCAGATTCTTTGTGGACACACCATTCCTTTTTCTGGAATTGTAGTTGTAGTTCTAAGAGAACATTTTCCCCTAAACTTTGTTCCTGGGATTCTATTTCCTTTTTTTCTTTTACTCAAGAATATTTCTCCATTTTATTAGGAATTTGCTTAAACATTTACTTAATATCTGCTAAATTTTATTTACCTAGTTTCTTTTACTCCCGCAACCTCATATCCTTCCATTTTTCCTTATTTTGGAGTGTCTCTTGTAGCAGTCCCTTGTCTTACCTCCTTTTAATTTCTTTGATTTGTTTGTTCAATATACTTCTAGCATCTGAGGAAGTAAGGAAGTCCTGAGCTTGTCCACTTCTCACTTAGCCTTTAGAATTCTTCCTTTCCTCCCTTATTTTTCAAAGATCTACCACATGCTCAGTAATCATGTTTGCAAGTGTTTTAATTAACCTCAGATGAATAAATTGTACTGACTGAAGACAACTATGTGTTTTTTTACTCTCCCTAAATTTGTTTAGGTTTTTGCTTCCATGATTGCTTTCTATTTCCTTTTCCTTTAGAATATAATAGAAGGAGGGTAGAGTTTTTGACTGTTCTTTAATATGTAAGAAAAATCTACATGTCATATTTTAAGCCAACTTGGTAAAAAAAAATAAAAGAAACATCAATTTGAGATTAAACTTGGGCATTTACTAGCTGTATGTCCCCATTAAATCATTTGATGTCTCTGAGCATATTCGAATTTCAGTGCTCATGAGGAAAGTCTTTTTGTAGAACCAATGTATTCTTATTCTATCTTTCACATTGTAAAGAAGAAACATTAATAAATGAATTATCATGTAGTTATGCAGCAGTCCTTTCTTTAATCTTCATCTTGGCTCCAAAGTAGCCCATAAAGCCCTCATATTGCTGTTATTCTTCTTAGTATTTAACCACAGCTCCAACTCAATCCATATTTTAATTGTTTCAATTCCATTAAAATTATTCTTATAAGACCATGTCCCTTCCTTTTGCTATGTGCCCTTTTTTGAATCTTCTTCACAAATCAATATGACTAAGATTTTAAAATTTCCTTGATATGGGAAATCCTTTCAACCACAGACAATACCTAGTGTATCTATAACTTAGTTTATAAATTCTGAAGATTTGCCTGGGGCTCTGAGAGATTAAATGATTACCGTGTACCCCCAGTATTTCTAGACATCAAGTCCAAAACTCTATCCATTTCTAGTCTCTTTTTGTCTTTCAGATATGTTTGTTAAATCAAAGGTAGCAGATGGGTTCCTTGTGTATCCACATCATTCTCTTTAGACAACTCCCCATTTTCTTCCTCATTGAATTTGTTTGTATTTATGTCATCAGAATTCCATTCTTGAAAGAATCAGATTACTTTTTCCTCCCTTTCCCAATGGAATATAAAGAAGGAAGAGAGAGGTCATTTTTTCTCTATACAAGTAATCCAATCTCATTAGCAGATTGTTGCCTCTATCATCTTCATTTTCTTTATTTTTAATTAATTTATTTAGTCAATTTAGAACATTATTACTTGCTTACAAGAGTTACATTATTTCCCTCCTTCTCCTCACCCACTCTTCCCGCAGCTGACATGCAATTTCCTTAGGTATTACATGTGAGCTTGATCAGAATTTTTTTTCAATATGGTGGTGTTTGCATTAGGATATTCATTTAGAGTCTACATCCCCAGCCATATCCCCTCCACCCATGTATTCAAGCAGTTGTTTTTCTTCGGTGTTTCTACTCCTATAGTTTTTCCTCTGAATGTGGATAGTATTCTTTCTCGTAGTTCCCTCCAAGTTGTTCAGGATCACTGCATTGCTACTAATGAAGAAGTTCATTACATTCAATTGTACCACAGTGTATCAGACTCTCTGTACAATGCTCTCCTGGTTCTGCTCCTCTCACTCTGCATCAATTCCTGGAGGTTGTTCCAGTTCCCATGGAATTCCTCCACTTTATTATTCCTTTTAGCACAATAGTATTTCATCACTAACATATACCACAATTTGTTCAACCATTCCCCAATTGAAGGACATCCCCTCATTTTCCAATTTTTGGCCACCACAAAGAGTGCAGCTATGAATATCTTGTGCAAGTCTTTTTCCTTATTTTCTCTGTGGGGTACAAACCTAGCAGTGTAATGGCTGGATCAAAGTGCTGACAGTCTTTTAGTGCCCTTTGGGCATGGTACCAAATTGCCCCTCAGAATGATTGGATTAATTCACATCTTAACCAGCAGTGCATTAATGTCCAGACTTTGCCACATCCCCTCCAGCATTCATTACTTTCTGTTGCTGTCATGTTAGCCAATCTGGTAGGTGTGAGGTGATACCTCAAAGTTATTTTGATTGGCATCTCTCTGATTATAAGAGACTTAGAACACCTTTTCATGTGCGTATTAATAGTTTTGATTTCTTTTACTGAAAATTGCCTATTCATGTCCCTTGCCCATTTATCAATCGAAGAAGGGCTTGACTTTTTTGTACAATTGGTTTAGCGCTAAAATTTGAGTAATTAAAACATTGTCAGAAGTTTGTTTTTTTTTTTTTATGGAGATTGTTTCCCAATCTGTTGCTTCCCTTCTAATTTTGGTTGCATTGGTTTTGTTTGTACAAAAATTTTTAATTTGATGTAATCAAAATTAGTGATTTTACATTTTGTGATTTTTTTTCTAGTGCTTGCATGGTTTTAAAGTCTTTCCTTTCCCAAAGATCTGACATGTATACTATTCTGTGTTCACCTAATTTGCTTGTGGTTTCCTTCTTTATATACAAATCATTCACCCATTCTGAATTTATCTTAGTGTAGGGTGTGAGATATTGATCCAAACCTATTCTATCCCATACTGTCTTCCAATTTTCCCAGCAGTTTTTATCAAATAGTGGGTTTTTGTCCCCAAAAGCTGGGATCATTGGGCTTATCATAGACTGTCTTGCTGAGGTCACTTACCCCAAGTCTATTCCACTGATCCTCCTTTCTATCTTTTAGCCAGTACCTAAATGTTTTTATGACCACTGCTTTATAGTATAGTTTGAGATCTGGGACTGCAAGACTGCCTTCCTTCGCATTTTTTTTCATAATTTCCCTGAAGAGCCTTGATCTTTTCTTCTTCTAAGTGAACTTTGTTATGTTTTTTTTCTAATTCAATAAAATGTTTTTTGGTAGTTCCATGGATATGGAACTAAATAAGTAAACTAATTTGGGTAGGATTGTCATTTTTATTATGTTAACTCATCCTACCCATGAGCAGTCAATGCTTTTCCAATTATTTAGATCTAGTTTTAGTTGTGTGGAGAGTGTTTTGTAGTTGTGTTTATATAGTTCCTGTGTTTGTGTTGGCAGATAGATTCCTAAGTATTTTGTATTGTTTAGGTGATTAGAAATAGAATTTCTCTTTCTAATTCTTGCTGCTTAGATGTGTTGGAGATAAATAGAAATGCTGATTACTTGTGTGGGTTCATTTTATATCCTGCAACTTTGCTAAAGTTGTTGATTATTTTGACCAGCTTTTTGGTGTTTAAAAATTTTTTTAAAAAAAAAGGAAAGGATGTACCCCTGATGAGAGAGACTTGGGACCCAAGGTATGGAGAGAGAGAAAGAGAGAGGGGGGAGAATCCCTGTAATATTTATTGGGAAAGGAAATGGAGGATTTAAAAACTGGTGGATAATGGGAGGTTTGTATGGGGATATGGAAGAGTAGAGGGAAGAGGGAATATTGCTTGGTGAGGCAAAGGAGAGAGATGCCCCCTGCTGAGAGGAAACAGCAGGGTTTGGATAAGGACTATTTGTCCTGGAATGACTGAACTGAAGTTCAGCTCCCTCTATGACCAGAAAGGATAGCCCACTTATCTGACTGCAAATTCAAATAATATAAAGTTTAATAACCAGTTAGAATTGGAGTTCTTTCCTCAGCTTCAGAGTATAAGGCCAGGCCCCAGAGGCTGGCGGAAGGTTCTCCCACTCCCCTCTACTCTATATCAGTCCAGTTTTGTCTAATTCAGAATCTTAGGAGTAGACAGAAAGCAAACAAGAACTGTTCTAACTTTCAGAAGTGATTGGGCCTGAATCTTCGGGCTGAACCAAGAAGAGGCAGCACACCACACCAGACTGGGCTGAACAAGCTCCTCTCTCCTCCAACACCAGGCAGGAAGTCCTGCCCCCTCCCCCCCCAAGGAAGGAAGTGCTAGTCACAAGACTCAACTGCCATTCCCAGTTGCCCCTTCCCCCACCGACTGTCAGTCTTGTTTTCTTTCCATACCCCTTACTCCACCAAGCCGGGTTTGGGGGATAATGGGAAAAGGAAAGTGGGAGAAAGGGGGTGCCTGTCTCTATCTAAACCCTTTTCTTCCATCCTTGAGTTTTGGGGGGAACTCAGACCTTGGCAGCCTGAGCCCCAATGAGAGAAAATCAGGTTGACTCACCCCTGGGCAACAGAAGCTGAGGTAAAATCTGTTCAGGTTTTTCTTCAGAAAGTCCCTTCAATTGGGAAGTGTTGGGGGGGTATTTCCAGTTACCAGCAGGAAAAGTGGGTAACCCTCAGGAGAAAGTCTTTATCCACCTTCTCTCTTCTAGGTCTCCAGACTGAGAGGCCCTCACTGCTCTCCTCATCAGATTCTTCTCTCCTCAGGAAATTCACTTCTGGGGCCCCTCCCCTGTCAAGGTGATCAATTTTATATACTCTTCAGTCTGGTACTTTTTCTTTAGTGCTGATCTCTATCACATTGGTTATTTTCTAGGATTCTTTAAGTAGACCATCATATCATCTGCAAAGAGTGATAGCTTGATCTCCTCATTGCCTATTTTAATACCTTCAATTTCTTTTTCTTTTCTAATTGCTAGAGCTAGTGTTTCTAATACAATGTTAAGTAATAGAGGTGATAAAGGGCATCCCTGTTTTACTCCTGATCTTATTGGAAAGGCTTCTAGTTTATCCCCATTGCAGATGTTTGCTGATGGCTATAGATATATAATGTTTATTAGTTTTAGGAAATGCCCTTCTATTCCTAAGCTTTCTAGTGGTTTTAATAGGAATGGGTGTTGTATTTTATCAAAGGCTTTTTCAGCATCTATTGAAATAATCATATGATTTTTCTCAGTTTTCTTGTTAATATGGTCAATTATGTAGATGGTTTTCCTAATATAGAACCATCCTTACATTCCTGGTATAAATCCTACCTGGTCATAGTGAATAACCCTCATAATTGCTTGCTAGAGTCTATTTGCTGGTATCCTATTTAAGATTTTTACATCTATATTCATTAAGGAGGTTGGTCTGTACTTTTCTTTCTCTGTTTTTGACCTTCCTGACTTCGGAATCAGTACCATATTTGTGTTGTAAAAGGAATTTGGTAGAACTCCATTTTTGCTTATTCTGTCAAATAGTTTGTTTAATATTAGAATTAGTTGTTCTTTGAATGTTTGATAGAATTCATTTATGAATCCATCTGGACCTGAGGATTTTTAATAGAGAGTTCTTTGGTGAGTTGTTCAATTTCTTTTTCTTATATGGAGTTGTTTGGGTAGTCTATTTCTTCCTCTTATTGTAGGCAAATTATATTTTTGTAAATATTCCTCAATATTACTTTGGTTGATATGTAATTGGGCATAATAGTTTTAATTATTGCCTTAATTTCCTCTTCATTAGAGGTGAGGTCTCCCTTTGTGGAAGAGGTTTGAAGAAAGAGAGGAGTTGCAGGAAGCCAGGCATGCAGACCAAGGTGAAGAGCCTGTCTTTCAATCAAAGAGGTGATTCCAAATGGAATGTTCCCAGGAGTTGGCAGTTGGGGAGCCTGGTCAGAGAGAGGAGAAATGGGGACTTTGGCTCTCTCTGGGGTTGACTGACCAATAAAGAAGAGAGAAACCACTTCTCTGGGGTTACTGGTCAAGGGAGGCAAGCCTGACTGAAAGGGGAAGAAGCTGAACTGATCCTATTAGCTTCTGTCCCAGGCTGAAGGACCCTTAAGTGGGTGGGAGTTATGCTGAGAGACCTTGGTGGCTTTGTGAATTGAAAGAACAAAAGAAGACTTAATAGTTAATCCTCCATCTCTCTGACTGTCCCCCTGTCACATCGGTGACTTTCCTAACCCTCATAATCCTCATTTTAGATTAGGGAAACCCTCATCCTTCTCACCTCAGTTTCCTTGTCCTGTTATACCAATAAACCCCTTACCTAAGAAAAGAAAGGAAGAAGTTTTTCCTCATAAATATCATAGTCCACTCAGGGGGGAGGGGCTAAGCCACAAGCTTCAGAAGAAACTGGGAGGGAGATGGTGGAGAAAGGGAGGGAGTGAAGGGAGGAGGAGATTAGGAAATATATTGCTCCATTAGGCATCAAATAGTGATCAGTATGCAAACCCCAGAGAATCCCCCTGTAGCATCATCTCTCTATCTCTCAGTATCTCTCAAGGTACATCTATCCCCATTGAAGCCCTCAAGTATCATACTAGCAGCTCTCTCTAGTCACAAGCCAGAGTATTCAGTTACTGCAATAAGAAATAGTTACACAGGGATCATCTTTTCTATTACATTTTTTCATCTTGGATACTGTCAATTTGGTTTTCTTCTAATTAGATTGACCTGTACTTTGTCTATTTCATTTGTTTTTTTCAAAGTACCAGCTTCTAGTCTTATTTATTAAATCAATAGTTCTTTGACTTTCAGTCATATTAATTTCTCCTTTGATTTTTCGGATCTCTAGTCTTCTTCTGAGGGTTTTAAATTTGTTCACTTTCTAATTTTTTTTTAAATTTGCATGGCCAATTCATTGACCTCTGACATGTCTAATTTGTTAATATATGAACTCAAGGATATAAATTTCCCCCTGAGTACTGATTTGGCTGCATCCCACAGATTTTGAAAGGGTGTCTTATCATTGTCATTTTCTTCAATGAAATTATTAAATGTTTCTATGATTTGTTCGTTAACTAACTGATTTTGGAAAATCATATCATTTAATTTCAAATTAATTTTTGATTTGCCTCTCCATGTACCCTTAGTAATTATTATTTTCATTTCATTGTGATCTGAGGACATTGCATTTATTATTTCTGCTCTTTTGTACTTGTTGCAATGTTTTTATGCCCTAGTACATGGTCAATCTTTGTGTATGAAACATGTGCTGCTGAAAAGGTATATTCCCTTTTTGTCCCTATTTATTTTTCTCCACATGTCTACTAACTCTAATTTTTCTAATTTTTCATTCAATTATCTTACATCTTTCTTAATTTTTTTTGGTTTGATTTGTTTAGTTCTGATATAGGAAGGTTCAGGTCTCCCACTAGTATAGTTTTTTTATCTATTTCATCCTTGAGCTCCTCTAGTTTCTCCTTTAGAAATTTGGATGCCATGCTATTTGGTGCATACATGTTGAATACTGATATTTCCTGATTGTCTATACTGCTTTTTATCAGAATGTAATTACCTTCCCAATATCTTTTAACTAGATGTATTTTTACTTTGGCTTTGTTAGATATCATGATTGCGACTCCTGTCTTCTTTTTATCAGTTGATGCGCAATAGATTTGGCTCCATTCTCTTACGCTTACCCTATGGGTGTCTACCTTCCTCATGTGTGTTTCCTGTAGACAGCATATGGTAGGGTTTTGGTTTCTAATCCAATCTGCTATTTGCTTGCATTTTATAGGTGAGTTCATTCCATTCACATTCAGAGTAATGATTACCAGGTGGGTCTTTCCCAGCATTTTGATTTCCACTTCTAGTCCTGTCCTTTCTTTCACTATTTCCTTCTATACCAGTGGTTTGTTTTTAATTGGTCCCCCTAATTCCCACCCTTATTTTACTTCACTTTACACTCCCCCCTTCCAATCCCCTCTTATTTTCTTTAAAGTCTTTTTAAACTACCCCTCCATTCTCTCCCTCCCTTGTCCTGCTTCCCTCCTCACCAATCCATTTGTTACCCTTCTATACTTCCCTATAGGGAGTAAATCAATTCTCTGCCCCAACATATTTGATTGTTCTTACCTCTTTGAGTCAATTTCAATGCATGTAAGAATTGAGTATTTCCTAAATCCAACCTCTTTACCCTTCCAATGTATTTGGTGTTCTCCCCTTCCTGCCATGAGATTCTTTGTGACATATAAATTTACCCCCTTTTGTTTCTTTTTCCTTTTTTTAAATATTAACCTCTTTTTAGCTCTAGTTGTGTATATATATATATGCATATATACATATATGTGTATTTATGCATACATATATCTATATACATATTCACATATTGGCATTTCACCCTATACAGTTTCTCACTCTTCCTTCTAAGTGTAATCTTTCTAGCTGCCCAGGTGATGATAACAATTTTTAAGAGTTATCAATGACCTCTTTTCTTATAGAGATACATAACATTTTAACTTATTGGGTCTCTTAAAAAAAGAGTTGCTTTTTTGTTTCATTTTGTTTTTAATTTTTCCTTCTTTCTCAATTACCTTTTGATGATTCTCTTGAGTTCTGTGCTTGTGCATCAGATTTTCTGTTCAGGTCTGGTCTTTTCTTTACAAATGCTTCAAATTCTTATATTTTGTTAAATGACCATAATTTCCCCTTTAAGTATATAATCAGTTTTGCTGGCTAGTTGATTCTTGGTTGTAGATCTAGTTCCCTTGCTTTCTGGAATATCTTATTCCATGCCTTTCAGTCCTTCAGTGTGGATGCGGCCAGATCCTGTGTTATCTTCACTGTGGTTCCATGATATCTGAATGACTTCTTAGCAGCTTATAATATTTTTTCATTGGTTTGATAGTTCTTGAATTTGGCTATAACATTCTTGGGTGTTGTCAGTTGGGGATTAAGTAGAGGAGGTGATCTGTGTGTTCTTTCAATCTCCACTTTTCCCTCTTGTTCTAGTATATCAGGGAAGTTTTCAAGGGTAATTTCCTATATTATGATGTCCAGGCTTTTTATTTTGTCATGGTCTATGGTCTTCCAGTAGACCAATGATTCTTAAGTTCTCTCTCCTGGAATGCTTTCCTAAATCTTCAGTTTTGTGAATGAGGTGTTTCATATTTTCCTCATTTTTTAATTCTTTTGATTTTGTTTTATACTGTCCTGCTGCCTTGTGAAGTCACTTGCTTCTAATTGTTGTATTCTGGTTCTTAAAGACAAGATTTCATCCCTGGATTTTTGGTCATCCTTCTCCTTCTCATCTGATTTTCTTTGGAGGCCATCTTTCATCTTCTTTGCCTCATCTTTCATCTCCTTTACCTCATTTTCAAGCTGATTAATTTTGGCTTTCAAGACACTGTTTTCTGTTTCCAGATGACTTAACTTGCTTTTTAAGTTATTTTCCCAGTTGCCTTCAGCCTCTCTTATTTGTGTTTTGAATTGTATTTTCAGTTCTTCCAAAGCCTATATACAATTTGCTGGGGTTTCTGTTTTTTTGCTTGGTATTGCCTCATACTTCTCTGTTTGCTCTTTGTTCTTGCCTGTATAGAAGCTGTCGATTGTAATTTCTTTTTTTTTCTTTTTCTATTGTTTGCTCATATTTCCCCCTTCTTTACTCCCTGCAGTTGCCTGAACTCTTGCTCCTCTCATTTTTTTGTTGTTGTATATGTGGGCTTTTCTGTCAGCCTTCACCCTTGGAGCTTAGTCAGCAAATCTCTCAGTGCAGTCTGTGCAGAAGGGATGCTGGAGATTGAGCTTCACTGTCCTCTGAAGACTTTGATGGGAATAAGTCCAGCTGTTTTTAGCTGGATGTGCCCTGAGGCCAAAACCTCAGGAAAGGGTGGGGGAAAATATGGAGTGTCTCTGCTGCTGCAACTAGGCTGCCTGCTCTGTGCTCTGCTCTTCTTCTCCAACTGCTTCCCCAACACCCATGCTCAATGCTCTGAGCCTGGCACAGCTTGGCCCACAAGGTACTCCCTCCAGATCAGTGCCTTTGCCTGCTCAGAGGTTCCAGCTGCCACTGGAGGCTTTGCATTCTAGTTGGGGAGTGGTTTTGGGACCTTTCTTCTTCCTTCCCCTTAAACCCAAGTATTCTCAAATTCAGGCTTTGTGGGGGGAACATACCTTTTGAATTGACTTGATTTTCATTCCCCTAGGAGCATTTAGTTTGTAATCAGTAAAGAAGGGTTTTCAGAGGTGTGAACTTTTGCTGCTTCTATGCCGCCATATTGACTCTGCCTCTCATCTACATTTTCTCATAAATCTTTACTTGCCCCTTGACATACTGTATAGAAAGATGTCTATGTCTCCCCCATCCTGAAAAGATTGACTTGAGCTTTCTATTCTCACAAGTTATAGCCCTATATCTCTTTCTTTTCTGGGATAAATTCCTTGATAAGGTCATTTACAATTGGTATTTCTGCTTCCTTTTCCCTTACTCTCTTGTTGTTAATCATGTAATCTGTTTTACAATCTCATAATTCATCTAAAATACCTCTCTCTAAATTAAAAATGAACTTTTTTTTATTTTTTATTTTATTTAAATTTATTTTAAGTCAATTTAGAACATGATTCCTTGGTTACAAGAATCATATTCTTTCCCTCCCGCCCCTCCCCTCCCCTACTCCTCCTGTAGCTGATGCTTAATTTTACTGGGTAACACATGTGTACTTGGTCAGAACCCATTTACATGTTGTTGATGTTTACACTAGGATTTTCACCCATAGTCTACATCCCCAATCATATACCCTTGACCCATGTAATCAAGCAGTTCTTTTTCATTGGTGTTTCCACTCCCATAGTTTTTCCCCTGAATGTGGATAGTGTTCCCTATGATAGATCCCTCCGGGTTGTTCAGAATCACTGCCTTGCCACTAATGGAGAAGTCCATTACATTTGATTGTCATTCCAGTACACATGGAATTCCTTCAGTTCATTATTCCTTTGAGCACAATAGTATGCCATCATTAACATATACCACAATTTGTTCAGCCATTTCCCCAAATGAAGGGCATCCCCTCATTTTCCAATTTTTTGCCACCACAAAGAGTGCAGCTATGAACATTCTTGTACAAGTTTTTTTTCCTTATTATCTCTTTGGGGTACAAACCCACCAGTGCTATGGCTGGATCAAAGGGCAGACAATAGTTTAGCGCACAAATGAGCTTTTAATTGACAATTTAATTGTTTTTTTTTTTCTCAGTCTTCATCCTGTTGAACTTTCTCTAGCCTGTAAAAGTCCATCATACTTCTTCACCTAAATAATCTCTTCTCTATAGATTTTCATGCATGACTCTACTCTCCAGGATCTTTCTCTGTCAGATTGCTTCTTCTCAGCCTCTTTGTTGGATCTTCATCCAAGTTATACCCGCAAACCATATATTTCCTCCAGTGCTCTGTTCTGGACTCTCATCTTTTTTTTTTTTATTTCACTTGGTAATGACTTTAGTTCCTCCCTGGTTTCAATAACCATCATCATGCACATAGTTCTCAATATAAGAATCCAATCATAATATTTTGATCTCTAGTTTTCATATCCACCTGGCTCTGAGATCTTGAACTGAGAATTACATTAACATCTGAAACATAACAGGTCCAAGTCTTATTTCATTATCTTTCCTCCAATATCCTCTCTTTACTTTCCTCTTATTGCCTAGTATACCACCATTATGCCACTTAACTAAACTCACCTAATCTTTGACTCCTTACCTTCCTCTTTTCTCATTTCCAATCAGTTGCTAAGTCCTTTCCCCCCCTACTTTTCCAATATCTCTCATGTGTGCTCTTTTTTTCACTTGGTATACTCCCTGCATGCAACTCTTCTTCATGTCATGCTTGGTCTATTGTGACAGCTGTTAATTGCACTTCCTACCTCAAGTTTCTCCCCACTCCAGTCCATCCTCTGCTCAAATGTAAAATCGATTTTCCTTAAAACAAAAATCTGACCCTATCATTCCCTGCTACTTCAATAAACTCCAGTGGCTTCCTATTCCTTCTGAGTTCAAATATAAAATCTTTTGTTTTTTTAAAGTCCACTCTGATATTCTCTTCTTATACTTCAGTATAGATATAGATGAATACCTATATATTTCTGTGATCCTTGCTTTCTACTTTTCCAAAAACTCTGTTATGTTTTCTCTTCTTCAATTCAATTCAAATCAACAAGTATTTGTCATGAATTTACTGTAAGTGAGGCATGGTATTAAAACTCAACAACCTTTGTCCTCAGGGGACTTCCATCTTACTTTCATATGTTATATGCCATAAACTCTTCCTTAAAGTGAAACTCTAATGCTATTTTGTCAACTTAATAAGAGTCAGATGTAGGATAGCAACCATATTCTTCCCTCTCTCTAGTTCTTTTGCAGTTTAAATAAACTTAAATTATTCTTGCTTCTCACACTCTATTGTTCCAATAAAACTTCATTATTAGTTATTCCTTCATATAGTCCTGTCTACTTCTCTCTTCATGTAGCACTTCCATCATGCTTGAAACTCTCTCTCTCCTCACTTTTTCTCTAATTTCAGATATTATATCTTCCCTGAAACCTTCCCTGACTCTTCCCAGACAGAAGCATTTTTTTCCTCAAAATTTCACCAAATACTTGGTCTAGATTTCTTCTTTGCCTCTACCATATTCTAACTTTTATCAAAGTTGTATACATATTTATTTAGGTATGGCATCTCTCTCTCCAAATAGATTGGAAGTGCCTTTAAATCAGAAATTGAGTTTCATTTTGATTTGTCATCAGGCAATTATTAAATTCCTACAATGTGCCAAGGACTGTAGTAGATGTTGGATATATGGAAGGAGGCAATCTTTGTCCTTAAGGAACTTGACTATCATCTTCCACATAGCAGGTACTCAAAAATAAAGTGACATAAATAAGTTTGAAAAAAGTGATAAAACATATGGAGAATGCATCATATTTTCTAAGGTACGTGGGTCCAAGGGCAAGAGGTCCTAGTTTTTTCTTTAGAAACCTTAAATTCTTCTCTGCCTCTCTTCCTGGCTTCCTACCCTCTCCAGTTACTCAAGGTTAGAAACTCAATTTAACTTGAACATGTCTGGCACAGGGGGACATCTGACTAGTCTGTTCTAATGATTCTTTTTTGGATTGTTTCCTATAAAGTGTTTGAGTTCCTAGTAAATTGGAGGCATACTCTGACAATTATACATATCTGAGCCATTTTTATATGACTTTGTCTCCTCCTAAATAAAACTGTGAAAGCACATGCACTGTGATATTATATTTACTCATGTAGGGGATGTTATTTTTTTACAAAATATAATTAGTTCTCACTATTGTGATATGTTGTTAAACTTGCTTTGAATAACTGCAAAAGCACCTGAAGGAACCTTTTTTTCCCTCCCATGTAAAATACATCTCTAAGTTTATATTGTTAAAAGAAATAAAAGTGTCAGTTACTAATGGGAGAAAGACAGAAAGGCGGGGAGAGTGAGAGAGAGAGAGAGAGAGAGAGATAGATAGAGAGAGAGAGAGAGAGAGAGAGAGAGAGAGAGAGAGAGAAAGTTTAAAGTCCTACACCCAAAGGGCTATAATTTTACTTGGAAGATTTTAGAAAGGGTCCTCTGGAGAAAATTCTCCTAACAATGGAATAAAGATGATCTTGGAGAAGGTAACAAAAAATACTATCCTCCTAAGAAGGGACTCTATTAAGTTTACAAAATATTTTAAAATTTTAAGTCTTTTGATGCAGATTAAAATAATATAAATTGATGGATTTACTGTTTGCAATTGGGGTGGGGCTCATTTTTTCATCTTCGGAAGCACTTTTAAACTTCCTGAGCAATGGGATCAAATGTTCTAATAACTTTATATTGTCACCAAACATTTATCCTCAGTAGTATTTGACAAATGCTATTGGTACTCATCCTCTGATTCCATCATTATAAATCAGAAAAAATGTGCCTCTTTTAAAAATATCCCTATTGCAGATGATGTTTGCTGAAAGTTTTAGATATATACTGTTCATTATTTTTAGGAAAGGCCCTTCAATCCTTATACTTTCAACTGTTTGCAATCAGAATGAGTGTTCTATTTTGTCAAAGGCTTTTTCTGCATCTATTGAGACAATCATGTGATTTTTGTTGGTTTGCTTGTTGATGTGGTCAATTATGTGGATGGTTTTCCTAATATTGAACCATACTTGCACAAAGGAAAGTAATGAATGTAGGAGGGCTGTGGTAAAGTTGGGACATTAATGCATTGCTGGTGGAGTTGTTAATTGATCCAACCATTCTGGAGGGCAATTTGGAACTATGCCCCAAGGGCGCTAAAAGACTGTCTGCCCTTTGACCCAACCATACCACTACTTGGTTTGTACCCCAAAGAGATGATAAGGAAAAAGACTTGTACAAGAATATTCATAGCTGTGCTCTTTGTGGTGGCAAAAAAATTGGAAAATAAAGGGATGCCCATCAATTGGGGAATGGCTGAACAAATTGTGGTTTCTGTTGGTGATAGAATACTATTGTGCTCAAAGGAACAATGAACTGTTGGAATTCCATGGGAATAGGAATGACATCCAGGAATTGATGCAGAGTGAGAGGAGCAGAACCAGGAAAACATTGTACACAGAGACTGATACACTGTGGTACAATTGAATGTAATGTACTTCATTAGTGGTAATGCAGTGATCCTGAACAACTTGGAAGGATCTACGAGAAAAAACACTATCCACATTCTGAGAAAAAAACTGTGGAAGTAGAAACACAGAAGAACAAACAACTGCTTGAATACATGGATTGTGGGGATATAATGGGGTGTAGACTTTAAATGAACATCCTAATGCAAACATCAACAACATGAAAATAGGATATGATCAAGGACACATGTAAAATCCAGTGGAATTGCACATCAGCTATGAGAAGGGGTGTCAGGAGGGTTAGGAAAGAATATGATTCTTGTAGCAAAGGAAAAATGTTCTAAGTTGACTAAATAAAATAAAAAAAAAAGATCCCCAAAAGAATGGATTGATTCAAGTGGAGAAGAATATATATGTCTTCAATTTAGTTGAAAATCACAGAATTTCAGAACTGGAAGTGAACTCAAATATAGTCTAACCTATAAGAAGAGTATAGATTATTATGTGCAAAGATTTTTATTAGTATAGGAATTTCTGGGTGAGGAAACTTCCTTTACTATTAGGTTGATAATATAACAGATAGATTTGATAGAAGGAACATTCATTTATCTCTTAGTATGAGCCAGACACTACATTAAAGACTGAGAATAAAAATAAAAGCAAAAAGGAAGATAATCCCTGCCATCAAGAAATTTATATTCTTTTGGGAGAAAACAACATATAAAAGGTGAAAGTGGAAATATAGGAGAAAAAGGAAAATGGGGTATGGTACCCAACTCACTTTGCCAATGTGAAAAGACCTGGGGCAAAGTTAGGGAAGTTATTCAAAGAGTATTGAAGTGAGATGGGTTTGAAATGAAAGCGTTAGCATGAATACTTCCTCAAAAATTAAAAGAGAGAATTTTTTCTGTTTTTTTTTTATTTGTTTCATTGGAGGGGGAGATGAGAAAGATTTGAGCCAGAAACTACTAGAGGTGATAGTCTAGAGGTCAGGAGTGGGTCATACATTTTTTGAACTTAGGCAATGTTTTGTTTTGTTTGACTATATGGATTACAAAGGAGGTCTATTTTGTTTGAGCAACGAGGAAGAGTTAGAGATGAAGGAATAAAGAAGCATTAATAAAACAGTAAAAATAACATGGTAGAAAACATGAAAGAAGTAAAGAAGGGGACACAAACAAGATAATTTAATTATTATTCTGTGAAACTTTATATATACTTTATTTTAAAAAGAAAACTGCATAAGGGTACAGTTTCATTTACAGACTTCTTTGTTCTTGAAATGTCCATATTTGTTGGTCTTCAGAAAGAAAATGTAATTTAATTTTTAAAAAATTTAATTATTATTATTAAGGAAAATGTAGGATAGCATGCAAGGAAATGATCCATAAACAAAGATCCTGCTTTCCATGTTAGTAATCTTTTCTAAAGCTACTCTTTTGCCTTTTTCAAAAATTCCTTCTCATTTTTTTCCCTATGCATTTAATCTATGACAAAATAAGCTTACCTAAGAGATCTGGGAATATTAGATCACATTCAAGGCCACTTCCTAGGTACAATATGGTTACACATTCAGATTGAAATGTAGATTTTTAATTACAAATATATCTCCTCATAGCTTTTAAAACTTGAGAAAGAAATGCAACTTCATCTGAGTATCAAAATCCTTTGAGTCAGCTATCTTGAACTAGGTTTGAATCCTGCCTAATAATCACTTGTGTACATTTGGGGATGTTACCTCTCATTCTCAATTTCCTCATCTCTAAAATGGACATAATTCCTGAAGACCTTGTATTTCTAAAACCCTGTATGAAGATAAACTCAGAATGAGTGAATGACTTTAATATAAAGACTGAAACTATAAGTAAATTAGGTGAACACAAAATAGTAAACTTGTCATCTTTGGAAAAGGAAGATTTTAAGATGAAGTAAGAGTTAGAAAAAATTACAAAATGTAAAATAAATAAGTTTGACTACATCAAATTAAAAAAGGTTTTGTGATAAAAGACTTTCTGCCCTTTGATCCAGCTATAGCACTGCTGGGTTTGTACCCCAAAGAGATCATAAGGAAAAAGACTTGTACAAGAATATTCATAGCTGCACTCTTTGTGGTGGCCAAAAATTGGATAACAAGGGGATGCCCATCAATTGGGGAATGGCTGAACAAATTGTGGTATATGTTGGTGATGGAATACTATTGTGCTAAAAGGAATAATAAAGTGGAGGAATTCCATGGAACTAGAACAACCTCCAGGAAGTGATGCAGAGCAAAAGGAGCAGAACGAGGAAATCATTATACACAGAGGCTAATACACTGTGGTACAATCGAAGGTAGTGGACTTCTCCATTGGTGTCAATGCAATGTCCCTGAACAATCTGCAGGGATCTAAAAAATACTATCCACAAGCAGAGGATAAACGGTGGGAGTAAAAACAACAAGGAAAAGCAACTGCCTGACTACAGGGGTGGAGGTAATAGGACTGAGAGACTCTAAATATACACTCTAATGTAAATACCAACAACATGGAAATGGGTTAGAAACAGGAACACATGTTATAACCAGTGGAAACGTGCGTCGGCTATGGGAGAGGGAAGGGGGTGGGGGGAGGTAAAGAAAATGATCTTTGTTTCCAGTGAATAATGTTTGGAAATGACCAAATAAAATAATGTTAAAAAAATAAATTTAAAAAAAATTTCTAAAAAAAATTAAGGTTTTGTACAAACAAAAATAATGTAACTAAAATTAGAAGGAAAGCAACAAATTGGGAAAAAAATCTTCATAACAAGAAACTCTTACAAAGGTCTAATTACTCAAAATTTATAAAGAGCTAAATCAATTGTACAAAAAAATCAAGCCATTCCCTAATTGACAAATGGACAAGAGACATGAATAGGCAATTTTCAGTAAAAGAAATCAAAAGTATTAATAGACACATGAAAAAATGTTCTAAATCTCTTGTAATCAGAGAAATGCAAATCAAAAAAAAAATTTGAGGTATCAACTCACACCTAGCAGATTGGCTAACATGACAGCAAAGGAAAGTAATGAAAGCTGGAGGAGATGAGGCAAAGTTGGGACATTAATGCATTGCTGGTGGAGTTGTGAATTAATCCAACCATTCTGGAGGGCAATTTGGAACTATGCCCAAAGGGTGCTAAAAGACTGCCTGCCCTTTTATCCAGCCATAGCACTGCTAGGTTTGTTCCCCAAAGAAATAAGGAAAAAGACTTGTACAAGGATATTCATAGCTGTGCTCTTTGTGCATGCAAAAAAATTGGAAAATGAGGGGATGTCCTTCAATTGGGGAATGGCTGAACAAATTGTGGTATATGTTGGTGATGGAATACTATTGTGCTCAAAGAAATAATAAACTGGAAGAATTCCATGTAAACTGGAACAACCTCCAGGAATTGATGCAGACTAAAAGGAGCAGAACCAGGAGAACATTGTACACAGAAACTGATAATACTGTGGTACAATTGAAAATAATGGACTTCTCTACTAGCAGCAATGCAGTGAACCAGGACAATTCTGAGGGATTTATGAGAAAGAACACATTACAAATCTGTGGGAGTAGAAACACAGAAGAAAAACAAGTGCTTGATCACATGTGTCAATGGGGTTATGGTTGGGTTTATAAACCCTAAATGATTACCCTAGTGCAAATATCAATAATATGGAAATAGGTCTTGACCAAAGACACATGTAAAACCTGGTGTAATTGTGTGTCAGTTATAGGAGGGGGTTGCGAGGAGGGGAGGGAAAGAACATGATTTTTGTAATCCTGGAAAAATGCTCTAAATTAATCAATTAAGTATTTTTTTTAAAAAAAGAACTTTTATTTCCAGATCGCTATGAGGCTTAAATAGGATAATGTATACAGAACAAATTAGAATCCTTAAAAGTCTATCATTATTTTATTATGACTGCTACCAAAGAAATTTCAAAAGAACAGCATCAGCATTAGCTAGTGCTTCTCACTGAAAGAGATTCCTTTATCATGAAACCTTAGAACTATTTGTAATTTTCAGCCTTGTCCCTACCCAGTTCTCATATGTACCATTCAGCTGCTTAGCACATGGGGCTGGTGGAGGCAGCTGAGTAGCTTCTGTTTTTCTCCTGAGATTGTAGCCTAGGAAAAATCTAAGAGCTGGGAAGACAGAAGCATTTACATCACTTTTTAAAAATTGTTTAACCACATGTACCATGAGTTCTTTCTTAAGTTACAGCTATAAAATCTATCATTTAAAGATATATTAAAAACAAAAGGATAAAAGAGTAAAATTGATAAGTCATAATTAGGGAAATCTATCAAGCATATCTCAAAGATTTTCAAATAGCAAAGGGACTCTACAAAAAGACTAGTGGAGAAACGTTCTTAAACTACAAGTAAAAAGGTATATAAACAGATAGGAATATAGCAACAGAGATATAAAATTAATACCCATCATCCAAAATAAAGAATCCTTAGATTTCAAAGTTAAAATATAAGCTCAAAAAGTATTTTAACAATGACCAAGTGATAGTTTTAAATTGTTTCTCAGTTGAGTTTTTATACTAAACATATCTTCCAAATAAGCTTCCAATACTTTCTTTTCTTCTTTTTTAACCCTTAGCATTTTACTTAGTATCAATTCTTAGGCAGAAGAGTAGTAAGAATTAGGCAATTGAAATTAAATCAAATGCCCAGTTCGAAAGTGTCTGAGGCCAAATTTAAACCCAATTCTAGCCTGGAGCTCTATCCACTGTACTGCTTAAATGCCCCTCCAAATTTCCCCAAATCCATGACTGTTATCTTCAACAAAATCTTTAGCTACCTCTGTTTTGATCACACCAATATGACAAACTTTATTTCTAAACTTTGTCATAGAATTTGTTTTTCAACTGACTCATGTGGCTCTGTCCTAATGATAGTTATAATAAACTGAACAATCCAAAACAAATCTTTTAAGATTTCTTTTAAGATCTGAGATCAATATAGCACTTAATACATAAAAGCTAAGTATTAAAAAAAGGTCCTGAAAAGGAATCAGACACTTGTGTTCTCTCCCTCTGTGTGTGTGTGTGTGTGTCTGCCTCTCTCTTTCTCTCTCCATCCACTACTCTGTCTACTGAAAGAGATTTATATCCTATTATATATGTGTATATCCATGTATGTGCATGTCTAAAATATTTGTATATATATATATGCTAGCCTATATACATGTATATTTATATACATGCATACAAATGTATGTATATATGTATTAACATCTAGTTGCATTTTTGCCATTCTTTTTGACATATATAAAAAAAATACATAAGAGCAAGAAAAAATATAGAAATATACAAGTAAAAGACAGTGAGATGTCTATATAAGAATAAACTCTAATAGAAGAATCAGTGAGCATCACTGAAGTTGTGTGATCAGAACAGTTCTGGACAAAGCCCACACGAACTTGTTCACCTAGTCAAGAAGTAATAGGCTAAAAAAGGAGTGAGCTTATGCTCGTACTGATAAATGAAAGTTTACTTTGGACAATAGATAGAAAACAGAATTCATTCCAAGAGGTGGATAAGCTAAATAGAGCCATAACTAGTGCTGGACAACTAGCATTAACCCAAAGCGCTGAAATGAAAGGGTACTTAGAGCATTTACAATCCCACAACAACACAGAAACAACTGTTTTTACCATCTAGTTAGCAAGATTAATTAATTAATGTAAGAAGCTACTAGATGAATGCCAGAAGTACCAAGTAACCAACTTTTTAGCCACTGATACCTGTAGAATTTACGGGTAAACTCCATTCCTTTTGCCCTACATGCAGAAAAATTTACTAGTTATTTATGAGTTAAAGTCATAAAAATATAAATTGTTTCAAGGAAAATCTAATTTCATGGGATTTTTTTCCCTATGATGAATTAGTAACAAACTCGGAATATTTAGATGTATAAATCATAACCATTTAAATAAAAGCAAATTTCAGTTCTTTGTTAACTGCTAGAAATATAAAATATAAAGTGAAATAGTACCTGCCTCCAATGGAACTTACATTCTAAAAGAGACAGCTAGAACTAGAAGTAACTTCAGAGTACATCGAATTGAATCCTTCTATTTTATGGATGAGGAAATTGAGGTCCAGGGAGGCTAAGTGATTTTCCCCCCAAAGTCAAACAAGAAATAAGCATTAGGGGTAGATTTGAACCACTGTGTTCTATACTCAATTAGTAGTATATAGACTCAATACTCAATTAACTGTACCACAAGGAATCATAAGATAGTATAGGTAGGTTTTCATGGTTGGTTTATAGGACTTCCCATAGAAAGGTTTCTGGGTACACATAATACCAGACTGACCCGGTATTGTAAATAATAATTGATTCTGGAGCTAGAAATAATTTTATATTTTGTTTTACATCTATGTTATGCAATATAATATAATACAAGCTTATTGAGCACCTATTTTGTGCCAGGCATAGTGTCAAGTCCTGACATTCAAATAAGAAAAAGACAGTCCCTGCCCTCAAGAAGCTTATAATTTAATGGTTATAAAGCCGTTTAAAAACATGTAAACATGCAAAAAAAAGAGAGGCTGGGTAGTGAATGAAGCCAGGGGACCTAGATTTATATTTTGATTTTGTCACTAATTATCTTACTACCATTGGACAGAATCTCTCTGGGTCTCAACTTGTTCATCTATAAAATGAGAAGATTTTATGAGAGAATCTCTAAGGTCTCTTCCTACTCAAAAATATTTTAATTTATTTAATTAACTTCTTTGAGCTTCAATTTCCTCATCTATAAATGAGGTTGGATTTAATGACCACTAGGAAGAGTCTCTTCTCACTCTAAATCTATGGCTGATACATAGTAGTTGCTTTTAAAAAAAATGTCTGTTAATTATTCTATCATTTTGACACTAGAAAATAGTAACCAGCACTCAAACTCAATTCATATACCTCCAATTCAGTACTTCTTCCCTTTTGTGTGAGGGGTTCAGGAAGACTAACATTTCTAGTGTGGGGGCTTGCCAAACTTTTTTCAGGGCTGCCCATCCACCTTTGGTGCCCATCTTTCATCCAACTCTCACCTGTGGCTCTAAGAAGCTATAACATGTACAGTGCCCATACTCCAATAAATCATCTAAGGAGGGAGGCTGAACCAGGTTGAGTTTAACTGATGAGTATCAAACCTTCCAAGCATGTGAATACTTTCCTGCAGAATGGGACCAGGAGAACAAGTTGCTCCAATGACCATGAATATAGCTGAAGCAGGTACTATGGAGCACGTAGGGCATGGTTGGACATCAAAGACACCATGTCTTCTACTGCATCCTAGGGTAAAGCCAATTGTCTTGACTTTTATCTTACAACTGGATTTCTATGACTGGGAGAGAGAGTAAGTCTGATGACTTCATGCAACCCTGCCTCATTTAAATTCAATTTAAATTTAAGTCAGAACATCACACCATGATGTCACTTTTCCCCTTTAAAACAAAGGACAAACAAGTCTCCTCATTTAAAAAAAAAGTAATGATTTCATATACACAGAAATCAATGATTCAATTCATCTAATATTTGGCTTAGTTAGATCAAATAATGCTAAGTTGGACCAAATCCTGCTTAATTTAACAGCTATTAAGTTACTACATAAGCTTCATAAAATTGCTTAAAATAATGTTTTGGTATGCCAAAACCTTTACCAAGTGGTAACATTTGTTCCTAGTTCTTGCCATGGTTACTAATGTATATAATAATCTGTCTCTATGCCTAGAGGACCATTAGACAGTGAAGTCCATGAGTGTGAAGAACCATAGTATTAATGATGAGGGCATTAATTTTAATTGTTATTACAATCCACACATTCCAGAGAAAATTTCTTTTAGCGCCAACATAATTGCTTTGGGAACTTAGTCTCAAGTTAATTTGCATAACTCTACCCATCAAAGATAAAATTTATTTCTGTCTCTAGTTTATGTCCTCATATGGATAACCAAAAAAGAGTAAGATGTAATGGCTCTGGAAACAGGGTGCTAGACTCTGAATAGAATGAGTAGGGAGTCCTAACATCTTGAGTTCAAGTCTAAGCTTTGATAGTTTGTAATTGCTGGCAAATTTACCAATTTGTTGTTGTTATTCTGTAATTGTGACCCCGTTTTGAGTTTTCTTGGCAAAAATTCTAGAGCTTTTGGCTATTTCCTTTTCTGGCTCATTTGACAGATGAGAAAACTGAGGCAAATAGAATTAAGTGATTTGCTTAGTGGTCACACAGGTCGGTTTGAACTCCTGAAAATGAGCCTTCCAGATTCCAAGTCCAGTGTTCTCATAGCTAGCAGTTAGGAACAATATTAGCATGATTATATGGAATGGGCAAGTATCAATGGGTTGTAATCTGGGTTCTTGAAGGAGTTCCATGACCATAAGATGAAGGAACCATTAGAGTATTAGAATCTGCTGAGAGTTTTACATGTCCATTATTATTATAATATATAAAGTTTCAACCAAAAAACAGGAAAGTCCAGTGTCTCAAGGGCCAGAAAACCTAGTCTTCCATCTCACTTTTGGCAAATCATTGAAACTTTTCCTCAGTTTCCTCATCTGTAAAATGAAGGAATTGGCCTTGCTGATAAGGACCTAAAAGATCTCATCAATAAAATCTATGACCCTGAGATCTTTATAACAACCCTATGAAACAAATACTCTGATAGCATGGACTGCCTCTCTTTAAAGATCAGAAAAATGAACCTTGGGGAAAGTAAATGGCTTGCCCATTGTCTCACAAGTAGTATTAGTGGCAAGATTCTAATGGAGGTTTTCCTGATGTCCATTATCAGTCAGTCTTTTCCCTATAATAGCATTCTGCCTCCCACTGCAGAGCTGTTATTATTGCCTATTGATCCCTTTCCCCCACGTACTTCGCCAAAAATAATTCCAAATCCTTTGTCATTACAATAGTCTCTTCTGAATCTCATGACAGTCCATGACTCAGAAATCAATGTTTGGGACATCCACATCTTGATTGTGGGTTATTGATGGCCAACAGCTTTTAGCCCCAGGCTTTGATCTAAGCTAAGCTTATTGACTCAACAGAGTATGGCCTCCCCTTTCAAGGAAAAACAATCAAAGAAAACTCTGGTGCTAAGGAAGTGAAGTCAGTAATTCCAGGGGCAACCCGACCTTGTGCTTCACTGTAGAAGAAATTCCCAGCAGGATAATAAGATTTACTATAACACTGGACTAGCTCATTCCTTTCTCAAAAGAGATAGAGGTCCAACAATACTGTTCTTCTAAACATCCCAGAATGACATCATCAGACACACGTACAAATATTCTGTTCCTAGAAAAGGATTTCTGGTAGAATAATTTGGCCCACTTCTCACAATCCAAACAACTTGTGGATGCATTTCAACATGTCGTTTTCAATCAAGACAGGTGACCTGTTGGCTCTTCGTACAGGAACCTTGGATAACATACTGGAGCGAAATGTAAGCTGAAATTTAACCATGGCTCTCTGTAAAGCATTTACAATGCTATAAACCAGAGACTCTCATAGACTTTCTATCAATCATTGCTATTCTCTACACACTTCAGAGAGTTATAGGCCACAGCATTTTTTTCTAGAGGATTTATATTAAAATTTGAATCAGCTACAGTTATAAGAGTTATGAACTTTAAAAAAAAATTGCAAGAAAGTGAATTAAACAGGAAAGCTAATGCACAGATAAGCTGGGCTGTGTTCTTTTTCTGAGGCTGGATGATCCCCTGTGTAACTTTCATGTTTGTCATTTTTCCTGGGATCACTTGTAGATTCATATTCTTGCAGCACTTTCTGAGAAATTTCTTAGCCTGAACAGCCAATGAAGGGGAAGAGACCAGTGGGGGCATAAGCATTCCAAAGGTAGTTCTGTAGTTACGGGCCAAATTATTCTACCAGAATTTTTTTTCTAGTTTTCAGTAGACACTCATTGTATATAATATGGAAAATTAATATGGGAAGAGAAGTTTCAGATTTCTAAATGCTCCAATGATACCTACTCTTATATGGTTGAGTGACATTACCATTTTCCTGAGGAATTTTGAAAGTCCTTTAGATTCACTATATATATATATATATATATATATATATATATATATATATATATTCAACTGTAAATACTTCCTTCCAACTAAGCTGTTGCTATTGGTTGAAGAGGAGACCATGCAACTTGTCAGAAAGCGATGTGATGGAGAGAGCACTAGCAGAGGATGGAATCTTGAAATTTTGACTGGATAGCTAAACTTCTTATCGAGTTATTGATTTTTCAGCCCAAAGAGGTCTTGGAAGGGATGAGGATACTGAAGAGCACTGAGGTGTCCACCAGTGTTGTCACATATGAGAATGCAGATCCTCTGGCCCCCAAATCTTGCATCCTTTCTATTCTAGTCCATTGCTTTCTCAGTGAAACTAAACATGTGGTCACAAAAATTAGGTTCAGTTTTTAAAATAAGGATAATATTTTATTACTCTATACACAAATGTAATCTAATTAGCACCAAAAAGAGGTTCTCAGAGGTATAGAAAAGAGACTTTGTGTGTAAGATTTTGTGGCCTTGAAACTCTTGCTGCACAAAAGTATTGCCATACCAAGAAAAGGAATGTCTTGTTTTTGTTAATATCATGTCAGTAACTTTTCCTTTCAAATTGTATATAATTTATGGTACAAGGCAAAATGACTGGTTCTTCCAAAATTTTTCATATATAAACACCAATTTCACCTTTTTTTTTCTTTTGTGTAGGAAAAATTGTTTTTGTTTCATTTTTTAGTACTATAGAAAAATAATTTAAATCCTTACCTTCCATGTTAGGATAGAAAAATTATTTCAATCCTTACCTTCCATGTTTGGATCAATCTTGTGTATTGATTGAGGCAGAAGAGCAATAAGGGGTAGGCAATGGGAGCTAAGTGACTTGCCCAGGGTCACACACCCAGGAAGTATCTGAGATCAAATTTGAACCCAGGACCTCCTGTATGTAGGTCGTGCTTTCAATCCCCTGAGCCACCTAGATGCCCCTGAGCCACCTAGATGCCCCTTTAAAACTAACCTCATGTCACATATTGAGATCCAGAAGGTTCAAATCCTGCCTATGTCATTTATCACCTCCATTAATTTGAAGAAATAGATTTGTTTCCTCAAATGTCAAATGTAGGTGATTTGACTAGGGGTTCCTTTTATCTGAAAAATCTGTGACCTTAGTAAAGTCTGAGTCTTCTGACAATTTAACATGATCCATGAATTCCAATCTTATTCCCTCTGAAAACAACTTGCTCCTAAGCCCATAAATGAAGACACCCTCTATTAGTGGTAGAATGGTGCTTGGGAGACTGGTGACAAAATAGCAGAAATGTTGACATGACTATTCAATTTCAGATTCCATTCATTAGGTTCTTTTTTTTTAAATCCTGACCTTCCATCTGTGTATTGGCTCCAAGGCAGAAGAGTAGTAAGGGCTAGGCAGTGGGGGTTAAGTGACTTGCCCAAGGTCACATAGCTAGGTATTAGGTTCTTTTTACCTATTTCAACAATGCCTCTTTTTTTTTCTCAAATCAATGGGAGTCTAATGGTAAGAATGTTATATATGCTGTCATTGTCATTGTATCAATTATTGTTAACCCAATGTCTGTTTTCCTTTATTAGAGGGGAGCATTTAATTATGGGAGAGAAGAGGAGGTTTTGAATAAATTATAATTTTAAAAAGGCAACAACAAAGAAAATATCTCCATTTATAAAAATATATGTATATATGCTAATTATATTATATGCACAATCTGTGGTTACTATATACATATATATAATATTCATGTATATAATATATTCTCTCTAATAAAGTATATGTGTATATATATATATATATATAATTTTATTAGTAGTATTGGAAACTCCAGTATGGAAAACTCAGTCTATTGAGTTCACTTTCTCTGTGAAAGTCTAAGAAAGCTGCCTAGAAGACTTAAATGTTAATGGCTGGGATATTCCTG
The DNA here is from genome assembly GCF_027887165.1 of Monodelphis domestica. Lineage (NCBI taxonomy): Eukaryota > Metazoa > Chordata > Mammalia > Didelphimorphia > Didelphidae > Monodelphis > Monodelphis domestica. The sequence continues at coordinate 50,896,777 of NC_077228.1, read as the reverse complement.
ATGTTGTTCAGTCAAGTCTTCCTGGCTTTAAGATTTGCTCTCTATCCTGTACCCCATCTCTTATGTGTATCCGTGTGTGTTATATGCATATATGTAATGCATTTATGTGGTATGTGCATGTTTGTGTACATATATGTATATATACATCAATGTTTATATACATATGTGACTAAGTATGCATACATATGTATGTAATAGTATATACTTACATTTATATGCATTTATGTATACAAACTATATGTAAGTTTATATATGCTAAATAAACAAGTACAATCTACATGTATGATTGGGTATATGTATTTATATATGTGTATATGAGTTGGAAAATGGAAAACAGACTGGAGAAGGAAATGGTAAAGCACTCTCAAATCATTGACAAGAAAACCTCCAGTGGGGTCACAATGAGTAGAAAGTAACTGAAATGATATATACACATACATGTATTCATACATGCTTATATGTGCACACATAAAAGACAGCATGTTATAGTACAGAAAAGAAACCCCAAAGCCAGGAAGAGTTGGCTTTTTGATGCTTGACATATCCAAAGCATTAATACTTTTTGGTCTTCTAGATAATTCTCTAAGACTGTAAGTTACAGAGATCTGGGCATTTCCTATCTGAATGAAAGAATAGTCAAAGAGAGAGAGACAGATGGACAGGGAGACAGACAGTTTGACAGACTGATCGGCACATGAGTAACAGTGTCTGAACCTTTCTCTGGTTACATGTCCTCTACCCCTACCCCTTGGCTTCATAAATGACTCTAAGTCAAGACTGAATTAAAACAATGGATGGAAATAGGTGCGATTTGCCAAGGGTTGTGATGTCCCAAGAACTACTATCATTGGTAGATGGAAAAATAGTTGAAAACCACCAGCACTTATATAGAGCACTTAAATGTTTGTAGACTTCTTTAACATATATTAAATATTAAGTGTGTACTGTGGACCAGGCACCGTACTACACTCCAGGGATACAAACACAAACAAACAAGACTGTCCCAACCCTGGAAGGGCTCCCTTTCTTAGAAGAGAGGATGACATTCGAAGGAGAGTTCGAAAGGGGTTTGGGAGGGTCCTGAGGATAGAGGAGGAGGGAAAGAGGTAGGAAAGTCTGGAAAGCTGATGTAGCATAGCAGGCAGCAGAGTTAACATGACTGGTGCCCCTCCTGAAATCACAGAAATGGTTTCTTTAACGAGAATTTTTTTTAAATTCCGTTAAACTCCCTCCTGATCTCTTTTTCACACACCATTGCTCAGTGGTCCAGCATTCTCTGTGGGGAACAATTGTAGTCATTCCAAATCTCTGCTGACTAGACTGAGGTCTTGAATGGGTCTCTCTGCTTCTGTTGATGCCCACAGCACACCCGAGATTTTTCAACGGGGCTTATTCTCACTTAAAATGCTTTTGGATCTAAACTCCCAAAAAAGCATGTTGTCTAGACACAGCAGGATTTCCCACCGTACCCAAAGCACACTTTACCAGCACTGTAAAGCTGACAAGTTCCTTCTTGAGTGTCTTCATACACAAAGCATAATTCAGTCCTGTTGTGAGCTTATTACATTTAGCCATCCCAATAGCATATGTGAGACTTATGTGAGTCTGTCCTTTTCCAACATTTAAAAACTGATATCTATCTCTTTAGGAGGATAAATGTTTTCCTAATTCCAAAAAAAAAAAAGAAAAAACAAAAGTCATTTCAGGCTCAGGCTGCATTCAACTTTATTGAGTTCTTCAAATACATACCAGGTTAACGAAGGCTAAACCATGGTGGGCCATGTTTTGTGATAAATATCGTAGGGCTCTTTGATCCTGATAACCCACAAATGTTCAGCATGAGTGAGTTTTCACGGTCAGCATGCAATGATTTTGATATTTGACTTAAGCTGTAGCTGAATGTGGTTTATTTTACTTATGGGGATGGTATGCTTAGAACTAAGAAAGCAAGAAAAATTGGAAACAGCACAGGGGCCCAAAAATGACACGGACAGCCCATTTCCCCATTTTGCTAAGACTTCAAGAGCTCTTTGTGTGAGACACTTTTTGAAGTAGAGCCATCAGAGTTCAGGGAAGCCTTTCCCACCTCACCGACCAGACCTGGCTGCCTTAGGATGGAAAATGAGGGTCTCTCTTTTACATTAAACACACCTGACAGCAGAAAGCAGCTCCCCTTACCAAGCAGAGAGCACTCCCCAAAGGATGAAATGAAGCACAACACCGAGTGCTTTGTCTGGCATAAACTAGGTGCTTAATAAATGGCTTTTGATGGATGGATTAGTTGCCCACAACATATGATTAATTTTGAGTGACAGCACTAGGAAACAGAATACATAAAGAAAGAGTATTTCTCTAATGAACCCAAATCAGAGTTTCTTAGCTCTCTCTTGTGGGATACTGTATACACACAGAGTATACATTCATGATACATGTATACATACGTGGTGGATATGGAGTATATATACATATAATCAGTAAGTCAGTAATAAAGTTAATTAGGCTAGAAGTTGATTGGCTAGAAAAAACTATTAAAGGTTCATTTTCTGTAATGGATTGAGTCTTGGATTTGGAGCAAAGAAAGCATATATTCAAAGGACACAACAAACATTTACTAGTTCCTTGACCATAAATAAGTCAGTTAGCTTTTATGAGCCTCAATCTTCAAATCAGAAAATGGGGATAATAATAACTGCAGTACTTGCCTCTGAGGTTTATTGAGAAGCTAAACTAAGGTGATACATATACTAAGTTCCTGGAGAATGTGGAAGTGCTATATGAGAAGCATTTCTTGTAGATGATGATGCCAACCAAAAATGGCAGTTCACATTGGAGAAGTACTGTCTAGTTTACAAAGGGCTTGCACAACAACCCTGCAAACTCGAGGGGAAAGGTCATCCAATCACTATTATACAAATAATGCCAAATATGGTGTATTCTCTTTTCCCAGATCTTTTCATCCAACCTTAATTGGGACAAACTCTTCACTCCCTCCCCATCTAGCAATAGGTTCTACTCCTGGAACCATCCTGGCTTTAACCTTACTTCCCTCATTTGCAGACCCCTAGTCATTGGTAAAACATCTCTAGTCAATACATCACAGTACGACACCCCTTTGTCCCAATCTTCCCAGTTCTCTTTAATATGTTGTCTTCCTTCAATAGAATATTAGCTCCCTCAGGGAAAGGACTCCCATTTTTTTCTGTCCCAAGAATTTAGCTAAATGCCTGGTATAGAGTAAGTACTTAAAAAGCACTCTATCTGCAATAAATATTTTGGAACTTTCAAGACCCTTTCCTTTTTCTTTGATTTCTTTGAGATATTGACTTAGTAATGGTATTTCTGGTTCAAAAAGGTCATATGTAATTTAATAACTTCTGGGGGAAAAGTTCCAAATTATTTTCCAAAATGCCAATATTAATTCATAGCTGCATCTATATATATGTCAGTTTTTATAAGACCCTCTTCAGTTTGTTTGTTTTTTTTGCCAACTTAATGGATGTAGGATAGAACCTAAAAGTTGCTTTAAATTTTATTTCTCTAATTGTTAGTGATTTAAAGAAATATATATGTATATTGTGTACACACACACACACATATATATATACATATATACAGACAGAGATCTCAGATCTCCTCCATTGATTCCACCCTTGTTCATATCTTTTGACCATTTATCAGTGGAAGAATATGGGATTATTGTCTAAACCTAATTTCTGCCAGATTTCTGACCAATTTTTTCAGCAGTTCCTGTCAAAATGAGTCTTTACCTAAGTAGCTAGTAAATCATCTATCTTTTCAACATAAATTCTCTCCCAGAAAGATGTGATTCTGAATCTTATAACACCACACACTTTGAAGAGTCAAAATTGCAGATAAATAAGGAAAGAAGTACAGTAGAGTCAGAGGACTTAGGTTCAAATCCTGTTTCTGTCATTTCCTACTTGTGTTATCTTGAACAATCACTTAATCTTTCTAAGACTCTGTTCTCTCATCTACATAAAAGGGAGTTTGGACCAGATGACTTCTAAGATCCCTTCCAGCTCTGAATCAATGATTGTATGATCTTAGGCTTATGATGGACAGGCTAAAGAATATTTTCCATAATGAACTTTACTCAAGAAGTATTCTTAGGAGATATTATTAAGGAAAGATATGAACAGAAAAAGGAAATGGAGCAGTCAAGAGGTGAGAATTTAAAAATCCATCAACAAATTTAATTTCCAAATTAAGTTTTATTTCTGCTTTGGTTTTCCATTACACAATTAGACTAGTTTCATTCACCTTGAAAGTGACCATCCTCAAATGGCTTTCTGTAGACTGAGTAATTGATGATCCATATCAATTGGGTTTGGGAGTTTAAAATGGGAAGAGAAGTCATGTTCTTACTATAATATTCAAATTAGAAAAGAAGAAAGATACAACCCTCCTAATCTGAAAAATATACCAGGTGGCTCACATCTCTGAAATAATAAAAATACGAGTTTCCCAATGGTGGTTGGGGCTGACTAGTTGGTAATTGAAAAGGATGAGAAGTGCCACATCTCTGGTCATGAAGAATTATGGACCAAAGAGCCAATTGTATACCACCTATGGTAAAATTAGTAGTAATTAGGTTATTAAGGAGACAAGCCAAACAACAAGGAGCTCTGAGATAAAGAGTGTGGATAAACATTCAAACTAAAAGATGCAGAGGGAAAAAATGAGCATCTACCATCCAGGTGATCTGTCTAAAGGGTGACATGCCAAACTCCAAAAGAGCAATGTATCTTGAGAACTCTTTTTATGAGGACATATTTTTATGAGGACAAAATGATTTCTGCTTAAAGGGCATCCCATCATGCTTTTAAAAAAATAGCTGACTTATGGCTTGAAAAGGAAATGATGCTGTCCAAATTCACTGTTTAAGCAAGCACTGTTTGTCAGGGTTTCATTCTGTGCACCAAGAACATAAATGCTTTCTTTTTTCCTGGGGCCAGATTTGGATCACTAACTTGAGCTGGGCCTGAGGGAGAAACACAGCGTGTATGATGAGCTGATTAATTACCAGAAATCAAATGCCTTGCAGTCAGGAGCACGGGGCTTGAAAGAAAGCATGAGTAGTAGAAGAGCCGTGCATATCTACATGCATGCATGGTCAGGCAGGAACACCACTGGGGATTAGGTTTCACTGTAGCCTGAAACAAAGGACTTAGAAATGATTGTTTATCCTTGACAGTGTGACCTGTGCCAATCTTTATTAACAAGGGCTTTCTATCTATTACTTTTAAAGTCAAAGAACCCTCATTAAATCAACCTCTGCTTTCTTAAAAAAAAAAATAAATCAGCAGAATTTCTCACTATTTCTTCCCAGGTCTCTCCCTTCCCCACCCTTCAAGGAAGCGCAGTAATAATTCATAATTAAAGGTTAGGCTCTGTCTTACTTCAAGTCTTGTGTGCATAAGTATAATCCTTTGAGGCTGTCTCTTAGGATGAGTTCCTCATTTAAAGTGAAGTGGATGCCTACCAGGGAGATATAAACGGATACAGAAGGATAGGAAATGTTGGGAATGCTCAAGAATTATAAGAAGCTCTCATAATGAGAAAAGGGTAAATTGGCTTTATTGACAAGGGTTTGGGATTCTTGAAGATCACAGGAATGACTAATTGAGCTCCCTTATTCCTTCTATCACCTCTGTCTCTATGTGCAGATTGTCTCCCATGTCTGGGAACCATTACATGCTCTTCTCCACCTCTTAGAATCCCTCACTTTCTTCAGTGGTCACATCCTAGGAGATGTTTCTTGCATGCCAGCACCCAAGTACAGGACCCTACGTCCTCATACCTTTATTACTTTATTAGCTTGCTATTGGGTTTCTCTTCCTTCAGTCTCTTTCCACTCCAATCCATCCTCCATTTAACTACCAAAGTGGTTTCTCTGATCATGTATGCCATCCTTTACTCAATTAACTTCAGTGCTTCTCTATTGTACCCCGCCAACCCCAATTAAATACAAAATCCTCAACTTGGCTTCCAATGCCCTTCAAAACCTCCTACCACTCCAGTCTTCTTAACAATTTACTCCCTAATAGGTACTCTTCAATCCAGGAACACTGACTTCCTTTCTATTCTATGGACAGGACTCCATTTTTCAACTTTAGACATTTGCTGTCTAGAAAGCTCTCCAACTTCATTTCTACCCCCTGACTCCACTGCCTTCTTTCAAGTCCATCTAAAATCCCATTTTCTCCAGGAAGCCTTTCCCCATTCTTAATTTTAATGACTTCCCTCTCAATTTTGCATTTATCCTGAATGTAGCTTCTTTGTACATATTTGTTTGCTTGGTGTCTCCTCCATTACGTTGTTAGCTCCTTGAGGGCAATGTCAACATGGAATCTAGAAACCCCAAACCTGTAGCCTAGTAAGTTCTGATGAACCCCAAGTTTTAGTACTAGATTGTAAGTTGGAGACCCCAAAGTTTGTACTTGTTCCTTTTTCCCGTGAGAATCCACCCTGAAGGGAATCTCAGGCTAGAAGTTTCAGACTGAATAATGGACAATAAGGTAAAGACAATCTACTTTGAGTTGGACACTAAGCCCAAGCTGAGTGACTCTTCTTGTCTCCAGAAGTCTCTCCTAGTATATCACACTCTCCTTCTGAGCATCAAACTCAGGACCTTCAGCTTTTGAGATGGATGCCCTGCCTACTGTGCTAAAGAGTCAATCAGCTTGGGTTAGCCTCCACCTCAAGTGGATTGTCTTTTACCTTATTGTCCATTATTCAGTTAGAAATGGCTAGCCTGAGATTCCCTTCAGGGTGAATTCTCACGGGAAAAAGGAACAAGTATAAACTTTGGGGTCTCCAATTTACAATCTAGTCCTAAAACTTGGGGTTCATCAGATCTTACTAGGCTACAAGTTTGGGGTTTCTAGATTCTATGTTTACAGAAGAGACTGTCTTTCTCTTTTTTTGCATATCCAGCAGTTAGCATATTGCCTTAAACATTAGTAGGCTTTAATAAATGCTCATTGACTGGTTGATCATACCCTCATGAGTTAGTTCTACCTTACAGTCATTGGTTTGGGGTCAGGTGATCGGGCTTCAAATCCTAGTCCTGCCAATAATGAACATAAATGTCATCTGTGTCATCATCATTGTCATCACCAACATTTACAAAGCACTTTAAGAATTACAGAGAGCTTTCTCTGGATTATTCCATTTGAGGCTCACAATGGCCCTACAAGGTAAATGTTCTTATTATACCAGTTTTACTTATAAGGAAACTGATCTTCAGAAATTTTGATATTTTCCAAGGGTAACAATGCTATGAGGCAGGATCAAAATTCCAGTATTCATGGGTCAAAATCTAGAACTCTGTTATCTAACTGCCTCCTATATTTACTAGCTTTATGACCCTGGGCAAGTCATTTAACTTGTGTCAGTCTCAGTTGCCTCATATATAAAGTTAGGGTGTGGACCAGATGATCCATCTAACTCTAAAACAAAGGTGCTATGATTCTTATTCAAATGAACATGGATATTCATCTCTTATTACATTTTGCATTCCCCTAATAGAATGTAAGTTATGTGAGAGGAGTCTATTTCTCCATGGAATGCAACCTTCTCTGAAGAAATGAGAATAAAATTTCTCACCAAGTATATATAAATGTTTATTTAATGGACTGAAGCATATAATTAGTAAGGAAATATATGATAAAAAGAGAAAATGTGTTTGGTGAAGAGGCAAGGTCTCTACTATTTGATTAATCTTTCAACCAACATTTATTTAAGTGCTTACTATGTGCCAGAATCTGTGTCACTTAATGTCAAGAAAAGAGCAAGGGGGGCAGTGAAGCAGTCCAGTAGATAGAGAGTTATCCATAGGGTAGAATTTCTTTACGTTATCCTGTACATAGGATAGAATTATACATAGGGTGATCCTGGGATCAAATCTGGTCTCATATACTTCCTAGTTGAGTGACCCTGGGCAAGTCATTTAGCCCCAATTGTCTAGGCTTTACTGCCTTTCTGCCTTGGAAGTGATATTTGAGAGAGAGAGAGAGAGAGAGAGAGAGAGAGAGAGAGAGAGAGAGCGAGAGAGCGAGCAAGATAGTTTCAGCCTTGGAAAGACCTCCATCAAGGAACCCAGAGAAAACTAGGTAGTATGAGGATGAAGCACACAGGATAGGCAGGAATGGATATGTCATGATTAGCATTGTGAGTAGAACAACTAATGGTATGGAAGCTCTATTATAGATTGTATGTATTAGTCACAAATAGAGTACTTAAAAACTGCTTTTTGGTGTGAATCAAATCAATTGATCAAAAAGTATTTTTGTACACCAGTTGTATACATTGTTGGAACTGTGCCATACCATTGGGATAACAGAAAAAACAAAAGGTTTCTGGCCCCAAAGAGCTTACAAGGTATATGTCTTGCTCTTCTGGGTTCACAAGGTTCTCTTATCTGTGGCTTGGAAGAAAATGTGAACAGATATCTCTAGAATCATGCCCACTACTCTTCAAGGAGACTTTTATTCCTGCCTAGAGGAGAGCTGTAAGAGCCACATGGTTGGTAATAGTCTCTCGGTAACCGAGGATGACGATTGTTTTTGTGCGTTTTTGTACACAAAGACACTTGTGCACAAAGATTTAAGTGGAAAAGTTGATGCACAGAGACAGTCCCACTCTCTTGGCATTGGAAGCCTGGGTCCAGTGGCACAAAAAGTCGTTACACCTGGAGACTTCCTCAGCTGCATTGGATGGCCGTGTTGTCCTTTGTGCTCCAACACGCCCTGAGCACTCCACAGTGCTTTGCTGCGTTGCCCTCTCAGCCGTTGAAACTCCTTGTTGGTTTCTTCAGCCTGTTCCGCCAAAGCAGTCTTCACATGCTGGGTGAGCAAAACCACATATGGAGTACTATACTCAGCTAAAGTTACATCTATATGTCCCCTAAAATATTGTTAGTCTAGGAGAAATCTAGGGATAGCCAGAGGACACTTTAGATGGAATTCCAAACCTGAAATCAGGAAGACTCACTTCCTGAATTTAACTTTGGCTTCAGGCACTTATTACCTTAAATAATACTGGGCAAATCATTTAACCCTGTTTGCCTCAGTTTCCTCATATGTAAAACAAACTGGAGAAAGTAATGGCAAATCATCCTAGGATCTTTGCAGAGAAAACCACAAATGGAATCACAAAGAGTTGGACATGACTTAAACAATTTAATGAGAATAGCAAGGAGAAATTTAGTCTATGAATTAGAGTATATAAGAAATACAAAAAGTTAATTGGGAGTAAGATATTAACTTAAACAAGAGAGTCCCTGATTTCACCCATAAGGAAAATCTCCAGACTCTCTAAGATATGAACTCGAAGTCAGAGAAGAGTTGATGGGGTTAACATATATTCATGTCACTGCCTTCCAAAGTCTACTCTCTTTTTGTGTGTATTCCTCCCCAGAGTGGGTCAAGGACTATTCTTCATCTCATGAAACTAGGAAGAAGAGAATCTTTTCCCCAAAATCTCCCACCACTTGAACCCTCTTATAAGCATTAAATGTTAACCAATCTTCATCTCCTTCGGAGAGAAGAGCCTTATGCCAACTTGCCAGATAGAAGAGATACCAAGTAGATATAAGGTAACCTTATAAAGGAAGCCAACAGTATCTGGAAAAAACTGGGAAGGACCTCCTACACAAGGTTGTACTTTAAAGGAAATTAGGGATTCCAATAGACAGACATGGAGGGAGAGAATGAAGGTCAGCCAAGGCAAAGACGGAAATGGGAGATGCAGAGTCATGTGTGAGAAAAGGCTAGGTGGATTGGTTATGCAGTTGAGATTCTTTTCTAATCCTAATATACATAGAACTCCAATTACAATCATAGCTTCATTTATATTAGAAACTCAAGGTCACCAGACCTAGCCTTCATTTCTCATCTGGGGGCATTTCCATATTATTTTAATTCCTATTTATATATTTTTTGCTGATAATGATCTCCCCAAGGGTAGCAGAAATTCATGGTATATTTTACGTCCCCAAAGCCAGAAACCCACCTCCAAAGCAGATATAAAGTATTTCAATGTCTCCAGGGTAAGAATTCTTCTCCTAAGTTTGAACAATCTGAGGCCAATGCTTCTCTAACTCAAGTCACTGAAACACCAGATCCCATTCTAACTAAGACTAGTAGATTTCTTAAAAATCTAAGCTATTGACTAACAAACAACCTCAGCAAAGATGTTTTAAACTAACCAAGTTTGTCTGCCTTAGAAAATTGGACAGCTTTTGGAGTTTCTGAGTCAAACATTTAATTGTTTGTGCCTTCATGCTGGTTTTCATCCCTCCTTGCCCATGTTAGCTTAGCAGGGGAGGAAAATGGTCTGGAGAGACACAATGAGATCAGGTGCTCCAAAGACTCCTCTCCAAACTGAGGAAAACTGGAACCAAAGTGAGCCTGCAAGCCATACATATGCTGTAGGTAGCAGGTGGCTTATGTTAGGGTTGTATTTAAATACCCTTTTGGGGGGAAAAAAACTACCATCAGTGGGAAGAAGAAAAAGAAGGGTGGTGAAAAGTTTAGGTAGAAATTCATTATCTAGTTTTGTGCCTAGAAAAGAATCTTTGGCTTTAGAATTCCAATTCTTTGCTGGCCAGAAAAGCTGGCATTTTCGGAAACTATGGGGCAATAGAGAAAAACCATCTTTCTCTTCTGGCCATTAAGGATTGAATCATTCCTCTTTGACAAATCATTTATTAAGAAATCAGCCATCTGGATTGGCTAGTCTTTGGTTTCTAATTAGAAAACAACTCTCATTCCCAGACTAATTTGGGGATTCAAAAACTCATCCAGCCATAGGAATGCCTAGAACTTCAGAAACAGAAAGTTGCCTGTCCTACCTAAATAACCACAAAATTAGCAACTAAATGATAACACAAAATCTAAGACAAGTCATACAAAGAAACTCAATAGGACTCCAAAAAAAGTTGATTAAAGTCTGTTTCACAATTTGCTTCTATTCTTTGAAATGTTGTTGTTTTTGGGTCATTTTTCAGTCATGTCTGAATCTCTGTGGCCCCATCTGGGGTTTTTCTTAGCAAAGATACTAGAGTGGTTTGCCATTTTCTTCTCCAGCTCATTTTACAAATGAGGAAACTGAGGCAAACAGAGTGAAGTGATTTGCCCCTAGTCACATAGATCATAAGCATTGGAGGCCAGATACAAATGTAGAAAGATGAGTCTTCCTTGGTTCTAGATCTGGCATGATATCCATTGTGGCACCTAGATGTCCTATTCTTTAATATACTTTCTGTTAGTTCTCTATCATTCTCAATTCTGCTTTGTTCAATCTCTCTGCCAGTACTCTGATTCCTTCCATGGCATCTACATTACTGACTGATTAGAGGTCATTACATCTAGGCATTGCCATCAATACCACAATATACTCTATATTTTTAATATCATTCACACCCTTACTTCCACCACAAACACACTTTTTTTTAGATTGATTCCATTTATTGTGGTATTTTCATTCACTTTTTTTAATTTTATAATATTTTATTTGATCATTTCCAAGCATTATTCATTAAAGACAAAGATCATTTTCTTTTCCTCTCCCCCTATCCCCCATAGCCGACAGGTGATTCCACATGTGTTCTACATTCGAACCCATTGCCATGTTGTTACTATTTGCATTAGAGTGTTCATTTAGAGTCTCTCCTATGTCATGTCCCCTCAACCGCTGTATTCAGGCAGTTGCTTTTCCTCAGTGTTTCTACTCCCACAGTTTGTCCTCTGCTTATGGTTAGTGTTTTTTCTCCTAGATCCCTGCATATTGTTCAGGGACATTACACCTCCCCTAATGGAGAAGTCCATTCAATTCGATTATACCACAGTGTATTAGTCTCTGTGTACAATGTTCTCCTGGTTCTGCTCCTCTCTCTCTGCATCACTTCCTGAAGGTCGTTCCAGTCTCCTCGTGATTGCCACTCCTGCCTTATTTCTGTCAGTTGAGGCCCAGAAGGTCTTACTCCATCCTTTAATTCTGACCTTGTGGGTGTCTACCCACTTCATGTGTGTTTCTTAAAGATAACATATGGTAGGGTTTTGGATTCTAATCCATTCTGCTATTCATCTACGTTTTATGGGAGAGTTCATCCCATTCACATTCAAATTTATGACTGTCACTTGTGGATTCGCTGGCATTTTGATATCCTTCCCTAATTCTAACCTTTTTTTCTTCTGCTCTACCTTTTAAGCCAGTGATTTACTTTAAATCAGTCCCCCTTGTCCCCTCCCTTGTTATGTTTCCCTTTCTAGTCCCTCCCTTTTTGTTCCCTCCCCCTCTCCCCTCTTCTTCCCTCCCTTTTTTGTATTCCCTCGCCTCTACCCCCCTTGGTTTTCCCTTCTCCCTTCCCTTGTTGGGTAAGATAGAGTTCAAGATCCCAATGGATCTGGATGTTTTTCCCTCTCAGAGTTGATTTCCCTGAGATTAAGGTTTAAGTAAAAAACCCTCTCTTCCTCTCCTTCTTATAGGAGTTTTCTTCCCCTCCCCTTCCCATGTGAATCTTTGTGTGAGAAAGATTATTCTATTTGGTCTTTCTTTTCCCCCTATTTACACATTATGTTTTCCTCACATGTTAATATACATAGATTGATATAAATGTAGTCCTTATAGAAGAGAGTTTGAGTAAAAGAAAAAGATAACATTTTTCTCCTTTTCCCTTTCCTTCATATTTAACTTTTCAGGTATTCCATGTTCTTTGTTTTTCGATATAGAACTTTCCACAGAGCTATGGTCTTTTCTTTGCAAAATCTTGGAAATCTTCAATTTTGTTGAATGCCCATACTTTATATAGACAGTTTTGATGGGTAGCTGATTCTTGGTTGAAGGCCCAGCTCTCTTGCCTTTCTGAAAATCATGTTCCATGCCTTTTGGTCATTCAGAGTGGAACTTGCAAGGTCTTGTGTGACCCTGATTGGCATTCCTTTATATCTAAATTGTCTTTTTCTGGCTTCTTGTAAGATTTTTTCTTTTGCTTGAAAGCTTTGGAATTTGGCAATTACATTCTTGAGAGTTGTCTTTTGGGGATTTAGTATAGAGGGTATTCTGTGAACTTTTTCAGTGTCTGTATTACCCCCTTGTTCTAGGATCTCTGGGCAATTTTCTTTGATTATATCTTGTATTACGATGTCGAGTTTGCTGTTTATTTCTGGCTTTTCTGGTAGTCTAATTATTCTTAAATTGTCTCTTCTCCCTCTATTTTCCAAGTCTATTACCTTGTCGGTGAGATATTTTATGTTCTCTTCTAATTTCTTGGTCTTTTGGCTTTGCTTTATTAAATTTTGCTCGTTGTCTTCCAGTTGCCCAATTCTGACTTTTAAAGCCTGGTTTTCCTTTTCAGTTTGCTCAAACTGGTTTTGTAGATGCATGAATTTATTTTGCATTATTTCCCACTTTTCCTCCCAGAAGGCTTCCATCTTTTTGATCATTTCCAATTGAAATTCTTCATGGGTTTGTGGAGAGTTTCCATTTCCTTTGGAAGGTTTCGGAGCATTTCCTTGTGTTTCCTCTTCTATCTCCTCTGTATTTTGCATTTTAGCTCCATAAAATGTGTCCAAAGTTGCCCCCTTCTTATTATTTTTCTTGGACTGTTGAGACTTTTGTACTTCTATGCTGTTTGTCATCTCTAGCTGAGTGGGGAGGAGTAGCTTTTCTTATCTCTGTCTAGTGTTCAGAGGCTTTAGCCCTAGGCAAATTGTCCGATCTCCGCAGCTGTTCTGTCTTCCAGAGGAAGCCAGGAATTGCTGGTGTTTTGGTGTTACTGCCCTCCTCAGTTCCCTCCTGATGCTTCTCCATTGCCTTATTTCCACACTCTGAGCTTGGCTTGGCAAGGAGTTTCAATGCCTTTGCCGGCCAGAAGACCCAGCACTCTGAGGGGGGAGGGGCCGCAGCTTCCAGGAGCTCCAAGGGCTCCTGATAGGATTAACTTCCACTGGGTTGAATTGAGTATGCCCTGAGGCAGGGACATTCCGTGAGACTCAGATGGAAGGATCCAGCCAGGGGGCTACAGGCTCCCCCCTTCTCGCTCTGTTTCCCTGCTGTCTGTGTTGGGTACCCCCGTGACTGAGTCAGGTTGTTTTCAGGAAGCGGCCTTCAGAATAGCCGGCCCTGAGGCTCTGAGGTTCCCTCTGCTGCCTCAGACTCAGCGCTCTGGGTTGGGGGGAATGAGTTCTCGGACCTTCCTTCTGCCTACCCCTTAGGTCTGAGTGATCTCAGGTTCTGGCTTTTGGGGAGGCCATACCTTTTGATCCAGGTCCAGGAGGAGGGTTCCTGGGGTCTATGCTGTTGTTCGTTTTAAATTTTGGTGCCCTAGGAGCATATAGTTTGAGATCGGTAAGGAAGGGTTTCAGGAGAACTGAACTTTAGCTTTCTCTAAGCCACCATCTTGACCTGACACAAACACACTTCTTACTCTGAGAACAGTAAACAAATGAACACTATAATTCCTATTAAGCATGTAAATTCTGAGACCAAAATTCTCCTCTTTTAGATTGCCATTTCCCTATGTCTGTTGCCTTCCACATTGGCCTATGAGTTTCTTGATCATAGAGACTATCTTAATTATATATATATATATATATATATATATATATATATATATATATATCCCCAAAATTCATCACAATGCCTGTTACCATGTGAGTACTTAAGAAACTTTATTTCATTTATTTAATTTTAGAAAAAAAATGTAGGACTCACCCTTCTCTCTCTCTTAACTCTTGCATTTACCTTACTTGCACCTATAATAGTTGAAAATGGTATCCAAAAAAATCCAGCCAAAGTGTTTTAACTCATTCGCAGGCTTCTAGCTCTGGAGGAGCCATATATCTGCTCATCTCAATAGTAGTTTCTGACTTTCTATTAGTTTACTTATAGCTTCAAACAAATCAACCAGAATGGTATTATTAACTCTAAATCATAAAATGTTTATTAAGCAAGAAAGAAAATATAAAAATAATCATAACATTTCCCTTTTAGAGATGGTCAAAAACACATGGTATCCATGGATTAGATATTATAGAACAGCAAGCAGAAAAGTGCAATAATTTCATTATAGTGCAACCTTTTCATCAACTCTTTCTGCATAACTGGCATTGATGTCCTAGATTGCTTTTTTAACTGATCTATACTACCAGTAACCTGCTAAGCAAGGTCCCTTCAAAGGTATATTTGATGTTTTAACAATTTGCCTTAAAATTAACATATGACACACTTTTAAATTTAATCTGAATTACTAACATGTCGCCATTTCTTTCTTAAGTCTAAACAGTTAAGGAAATGATATCAATTCCTGACTTACAGTTCATCAGTTTTCAGAATGTTCACTTTGAAAATTTAGCCATCAACAGTCAAAATGAGCTGACTCCAAGCACATCCCTGGACCCTTCCATTTCTAGACTATTCCATTCTCCAACAGCACAGAACCACTTTCTCTGCTGCCTGGAACAGTCAGGCATTTGAGGCTGTATGAAGTTATTTTAGTGAAAATGGGGACCACAATCCTGAGGTCTGCAGGACTATTCCCAGCCACTGTCTTGGCTGGGCTCTGCAGTGACATTAGCTCTCAGTCAAAAACTTCCCCAATATCTCTGCTCACTCAATTCTGAAGGGCTTTCTTTCTTCTCAAGTCATAAGAAGTAAAAAACAAGGCAGATAAGTTTCTGATGGCCTTCTATATTTTAAACTACAGGGAGTAGTAAAGTACAAAATAGTCTTGTCTCTCTCTCCCTTTCTCTAAAGAATGCTTCAAATCAAAGAAGTTTCTCATTTTTTGTTTTAACCAATTCACACTTTTGAATAGCAGATCATCCTTCTAAGCAGATCAGCTCCACACAATGATCAATAACCCTAAAAAAGCAAAGAATAGGAAAATATAGAGATAGATGCATATATATATATATACATATATATGTATATGAGTGCATAAACACATACGTGGCTTTTAGAATCTTTCTTCCCTCTACCCCAGACCCCAGGAGAAGGTTGAACTTGCTCATTATATTTACTTGTTTTTAAAGTTTTTATATGTCAATACAATTGTTTTCTGACATTTTGTGCTCTATTTTCTATCCCTCCCTCTTACCCTTCTCCTTTCCCCAAGATGGAAGATAACATAATATTGATTGTACATATTTTATCATAAAATACATATTTCCATGTTTGTCATTTTTGGGAAAAAGACAAATATCACTTAGAATTGAGAAAAGTTCTTGGGGGAAATAAAGTGAAAATGGCATGTTTCCAACTGCATTCCGACTCTGTCCCTTCTATGGTGGCGGATAGCCTTTCTTGTCATGAGTCACTTAAAGTCCTAGATCCTTCTATTGCTGATAATAATTAATTCATTCAAAATTGATCATCATATAGTATTGGATACAACATTCTCCTGGTCCTCCTCACTTCCTTTTATGTAATTTCACATGAGTCCATTTTTATAATCATCCTGTAGAATTCCCTTCCAATCATATACCACAATTTGTTCAGCCTTCCCCCAACTGATAGATGTCCCTTCAGTTTCCAGTTTGACACCACAAAAAGAGTTGCTCTAAATATTTTTGTACAAGTAGATTGTTCCCCCACCTTTCATCTATTTGGGATACAGAACTGCTAGTGATATCAATAAGTCAATGGGCATGTGCCTTAGCCTAATATTAATACTAGCTTATATAAGAGAATAATAAGAAAAAAAGGGAAAACAGAGGATTGGCCTACGTTGGCATGGGGGGAATTTGACCTAGGTTTAGAATTTTGTTTAAGGTGTCAAAGAAAGTGGACAGACTACAGAAGAATAAACATGGGTTTATTCTGTCATAAAAAAGTAGTAGAAATTATGCTTAAACAGGTATTAATCTATTTTTCCTATTACCCCACACACACACACACTTTGGTTTATACTTATTCAGTGAGCATTTTGAAATCAAATAAGTAATAAGCATTTATTAAGAACCTACCACTGCATTGCCAGTTACTTTGCTGGACTCTCAATGCAAATGAAAAAGTGAGATGCCCCAGGACCACAAGGAGTACAATCAAGGATTGGTGGACAGGGAAGAGAAATTTGGTCTAAGTAGTCACAGGAATTATGAATGGGATCACAACAAAGTTAATTGTAATTCCTGTTCCAGTAGCAATGGTAGCATTATTTTGATAATTATTGCCAAAAGCAAGAAGTTAGAGGGGAGTGAGGGGAGGGTTACTTCAGTGGGAGGACAAATGGCAAGATGCCCGGACTGACTAGGCGCTGGTGTCCTGGTCTATTGCAGGACAGAATTAAGCACAGTATGATCTTGGCATGTACTACCTGACCCATATATAGGCATGAAGTAAGAACTGACTCCTTCACTTTCCATTCCAAGATTTGATCCTCCCCCAACTTCTAAGTCTCAAACCTGAGTCGATGTACTCATTTATGCCCTGTTGGTAAGGGAGAAACATCCCTTAAGGTCTTGGATCTGAATGTTGCTATTTGCTTTTCTTTTCCCCTAAAGGATTGGCTTTTTCTTTTTTTACTGAATACATGTGTATATATGTGTGTTACTGATGCAAAGAAATTATCCCAATTTTGGTAGCATTGAATATTTCTTCTTTTAATCAGTTTCCATTGTGTCCTGAAATTTCATAAAGGCTCCCTTTCTGCAATCAGAAAATACCTAAACTCTTTTCCACAAAATTTGGACTGGATTTCCTCCTCATCTTCATCATCATTAGTTCTCTCCAAGAAATATCAATTATAATTAAATAGTGCTTTCCTCCTATGAGCTCTAAGTGAGTCTAGGCCATTATGTCATTTATATTCTGAACATTCCCTGCAAGATAGGTAGGGGGCAGGTATTATTATTCTCATTTCACAGATGGGAAATCTATGGCGTAGCGAGGTTAAATGAATTGTCCAAGGGCACACAGAAAGTCAGTAATCAAGCTAGTGACAGAAACCAATCATGAATCAGAGGTCAGAGCTCTCTGCTATCCCAGCCTCAGGGCACCAGTGTGTGTCTGACCTGCTTCAAGTCAATAAACTAAAAATCATATAACTTAAAAATATATAAATATTAAAAGGAAGATAAGTTTATGGTTATCTCATTATGTGCACCTTCAACAACACCTAACTAAAATTCTTCTTCCCACCTGCAGCCCTTCAATCACCAAGCTGTGGTCAAATGTAAAGATTGCTGAGAAATATGGGAAGATTCCCCTATAAGAAAATGAGGCAGAATCAAGAACACATGTGATACCCAATGGAATCACGCGTGGGTTATGGGAGAGGTGGTGAGAGGGGGGAGGGAAGAAAAGAAAATGATCTTTGTTTCCAATGAATAGTGTTTGGAAATGACCAAATTAAAAAAAAAGAAAATGAGGCAAACTAACAGACCTTAAAAAAAAAAACAGAATCCAAAGAATAACAACTAAAGGCATGTGAATGAAGAGATCCCCAAATGAAAGATAAACTCTGAAGCAACTCCTACAAGTCTAGGTGAATCAAACATATCTTCCTCCTTCATCAGATAGGCACAAAGACAGAATGGTGCACCCCTTGTTAGATGTACCCATTCTATGTTTTTTGTTTGTTTGTTTCTTTTGCTTTGTTATAAAAAGTTTCATTCCAAGTGGAGATGGAGGTATATTTTTGTGTATTTTATATGTATGTATACATGGAGATACATGTATGTACATAAACATATAAAAGGACACAATAATATATATGTTTGCATGTCAGCTTGGGGTACATATGTGTACCCCAAAACTTGTTTAGAACCAAAAGGCATCAATTATTTAGAGAGAAACACAAAAATATTTATTTAACTATTTAAATAAAATATGATCCTTTCTGACTTCTAAACAAAGGAAAAACCATAGTTTATCTCTCATCCTGGTTCTCTGTTCACTGAGTCAGCTAGCAGTTCCTCATCCCATCCCCTGCAATATTCAGAGGAAAACGATGTCTTCTTTTTCTAAGAATCAGAAAAAAAAATGGTATCCATGCCTGCCCATCCAAAAGTCAAAGAGGTCCAGGTTGTCCAAAGACACTGCTATTGTCAATATGTGGGCAAGATAGCAGAGGTTGAGACCAGCAAAGATAGCAAACATAATCACAAATTGTGACATCCTGCCAAATAGGAAAGGGAAAAGGCCAATATAAAGATGGAAAAAATGTAAGAATTACTATTCAAAATATGTCAATAATTAACTGTTAAAATGGAAAAGAAAAGAAAATACACAATAATTATATATCTTTGAGCAGTTTGCAGGAGGAAGATTTAAATCTTTTATTTTCATTATCTGGTTTTTTATATTCTTCTGCTACCTGAATCACCAGAGTAAAAATTCCATGGGAAATTCCTGCCATTGTAAATGTGGAAGAAACAAGCCTACTGCTCTCTGATCTAGGGAATGAGGAGTTTCATATAAGTAACTTTTCTAGATGACCCCCTTTAAACAGCAACACACTTTTTAAAAAATCATTACTATGCCTAAAAATTAAAATAAATCCCAAGTTTGTAACATTTGAAGTTGTTGACATATAATATAAGGTCAAAGTCACAAAGGCCTTACATATTCCAAAATATTCTTGAAAGAATATTTTTGTTGGGATTTTTTAGATGTGGCAACAAATAACTGGAAACAAAATGATTACCCATCACTCAGGGAATGGCTGAACAAATTATTGGAAAATGAATATAATGGAATGCAATCAGTCTGTCAGAAATAATAAATATCACCAATTCAAAGAAACATAGGAAGTTTTGCATGGACTAATATGTATTGAAGTAAGCAGAAGAAAGATTACAATATGCCTAAAGATTACAATCAAGTGAGCTAAACTATCACAAAAATATGAAGCAAATGCTGAGTAACTGTAATGATTAATCTTGACACTGAAAAGAGATAAAGACATGGGATAGGTATTGGGTAAGTATCATATTTTGTGTTCACAATCAGAAGCAATCAATGGTTTTGTTTAACTTTTTCCTTTATTACAATAATAGCTAGAATTTATATAGCAATTTAAGGTTTGGACATCTTTTTACAATTATCTCAGGTGGTGTTCACAACCACTCCAGAAGGAAGCATATGTCATTATCCCCTTTTCAGATGAGGAAACCGAAGATAGATGATGTTAAATGGCTTGCCCATGGTCATACAATTAGAAAGGATATGAAGTAGGTTGAAATTCAGGTCTTTCTGATACCAACTTCAGAACTATATCCATTAGACTACCTGGTTGCCTGAAACAGGACTCATAGGACTGGAGATGAGAGGATAGCCAAAAAGTAGCCATGACATTCAAGGAAAAGATATCAATAAAACATTATTTATGTATATCACTACTTTGGAAATAGAAGACACTAGACATAATTTAATCTTCTTTTCTTATGATTATCTACATCAATAACTGTGCTTTTTGTAGAGTAATAGGCCAAAAGGTTCTAAAGATAGACTAATTGCATTTTATAGTCTTTATTCCTGGTTTTCCTTGCTCTTTCTTCCCCCACAGGTTTTACCTGGTCCTAGCATCTAACCACAACTCACCAATGTCTCTCTTGCTTTTTCAACGTATCATATCTGAAATTGATTTTTAAAAATCATTAGCAAAGCATATGGAAACCATTAAAGAAGGTTATATTACTATGCAAAAAAATAAATGAATAAAAAAGAATATTCCCGAGACCAGAAAGAAATGCAGCCATGGGGTTAAATCTGGTTTCCTAAGTTTTCTTCTCCAATGCAATTTTAGTCTTTTTCTCAGGAAAATGTATATTTATAGATGATTTCTACAAGACAGACAGTGAGGGGGATATGAAAAACTTGGAGAAACACAAGAATCCAAAGGCTACAACTACAGTCCTGGTTCTGGTGCTTATAAGAAAAATCCTTGAGTGATACATCTGAGGGAGGCATTGAACATTTGAAGGGAGAACCACAGAGAAAGATGGAGAATGGCATAGAGAGAATAAAAGAGAGAGAGAGACAGAAAAAGAGAGAGAAAGAGGAGAAGAAGAAAAAGAAGGAAGACTGAGACAGAGACAAAGAAAATGATGTATGTCTGTAAACAATGTCTATGGATACACATGTATATGTGTCTTAATAAATAACAATATTTTAGAACATTATCTATATAATATCTACATATATTGGACATATTTAGATATCTATGTGTTTTTTCATCCATTTCTTATGAGCCCATTGGAGTTTTCTAGGCAAAGTTACTTCAGTAGTTTGTCATTTATTCTCCAGTTTGTTTTACAGATGAGGAAACTGAATCAAACAGGGTTAAGTGATTTTCCCAGGGTCGAGCATTACTAAGTGTCTGAGTCTACATTTGAATCCAGAAGGACGAGTCTTCCTGACTCCAGATCTGACACTTTGTTCACTGCCCAACCTAGCTTCACAAATTCTTCACAAATAAATAGCATAGAAAAAGTATATTATAAATATATATAAAAGGATAGATACATCCACATGTTTATATTTTTATCTGTCACTCTCCTATTGAAAAAAAAAATTCTTGGAGGCCAGAACTATCCCAATCATCCTTGTGCATTAGACAATTGAACACTTATCAGTTTATCTTTTTTTGCCTGTGTGGACATCGTACTTTAATAGAAGGAATTTGGAGTCAGAGGTCTTGGTTTCACTCCTTGCTCTCCCGTTTCCTACCTGGTTACTTTGGACAAATCACTACACATTTCTGGGACTTGATTTCCTCATTTATAAAAATGTGTCCATTGACCTATATGTCCTGTTTGATCCCTTCCTTACTAAATCTATGATCCTATGATATTGCTGAAATCAAACTTAGTTTGCTGAGAATTCTAGTTTGATGCTCTTCTCCCTTGTGAATGTAATAAATATTGACTATATTGGTGCCTTCACTTTTCACAATAAATTAATCGTTCTCAGCCCTGGGGACAATGTACCTTGTGATGACTATGGCT
Organism: Monodelphis domestica; assembly: GCF_027887165.1. Taxonomy (NCBI): domain Eukaryota; kingdom Metazoa; phylum Chordata; class Mammalia; order Didelphimorphia; family Didelphidae; genus Monodelphis; species Monodelphis domestica. The sequence continues at coordinate 50,874,803 of NC_077228.1, read as the reverse complement.
GCAAACCATTGTGCAAAGTGACTATCAGGAAAAGAGCTTTTCGTTCTACTAAGATGAGTCTGTGAGCTTTGAGCTAAGAGGTTGTTGGTATATTCATCAAACTATTCTCCCTCCTGGGAGAAAAAGAGACAAGTGGAAGAATATCAAAAGAAGCTTTCTTCATGGGCTTGTCCAAGAACTCATTGGAAATTCTGGCCTTTAGTAGGCCATTTCTATTCCCTAATGCCTTTCTCTATTTTTTCCACTGCAAATATTTATTTAAGGTCTTTCTGGAGTTATGAAATAAAAGAAAAAGGAAGCTATCCTTCCCCTAAAGAGAAAGCACTAAAGTCAGAAATCATTCTGAAATGTTTTGGCCAAAATATATATTATTATCATAGATTCATAGATTTAAACCTGAGAAGAAATCTCAAGGTGATTGAGTACAACCCTATCATTTTTTGGGTGCAGTAAATTAAGGTCCCAAATCATCAAAGAAGTAAATGGATTCAAACCCAAGTTCTCATACTCCAAATTTAATATTCTTTCCATTATATCACACTAAATTATTTTCAAAGCACTGCCACCTCTTGTGTTACCATACTTGTAAAAATGGAACTGGAAATACTAATATGGGGACCAAGAGCCTTTCACTGTATTCATCTAACTGTCACCAGTATTTATGAGTCTACCTTTGTTTGTTGTGCTTCATGGTTCCTATTACCTACATGAAGATTTTAATTAAATTACATGTTGTTTCTGGTTAGGTTACCACATAACAAATCATCTATCCTATTGCAGGAATGGAATCTTACAGTTTTAGGATCAGAGGGAGCCAAGAGATGATCTAGTCTGACTTCACTCCTAGGATAGGAATCCCTCCTGTCACATCCTTGAGAGATGGCAGAATAGCCACAGCTAACACACATCCAGAGATTTGTGCCTCATTCCATTCAGGGCATTCCTTTCCATCACTCAAATCTAAATTCAAGAATGCTTTTCCTTGTATGGAACCAAAATCTGACTCTCTTTATTTGCTTCCCATGAGACCTACAGCTGCCCTCTGTCTAAAACAACTCTGTCCTCTCTATTCCCTTGTCAAAAACTTCCCAGTAAGGTTTTTACCTCCTGAAAAGGGTGATTCCCGATTCCAGCCCTTCAGGTACTAACATCTACTCCCCAAAATTGTCTTCTCAATCAATCAATAAGCATTTACTTCATTCCTACTCTGTACCAATCATGATGTTAATAAATACTTTATAATGATAATCTCATTTGATCCTCCCCTAAGAGGTAGGTGCTATTATTATTTTATATTATATTATTCTATATTATTCTTTTATATATGAGAAAACTGAGGCAAATAGGGTTTAACTGATTTGCCCAGGATCACACATTAATAAATGTCTGAGGTTGAATTTAAACTCAGGTCAATAGCTAATGTACTACCAGCAGTGGTCAGGGGCCAGCTCAGCTGGCTGTAACTAGCAACATGTTTGGTGATACCTCTTTTTATAATTAAATTAAATTAATTTATATTTAACATTAAAATAAATTTAAATTTATTTATTCATTTATTTGTTACCCTGAAATATATATATATATATATGTACATATAACTATGTCTTCTATTTATCAGTTCTTTCTCACTTTATCCTTCAAACAATATTTCTTTTACCATATATAATGTTATCTTGGTTTTGCTCATTGTACTCTTCATAGTTTTATATAGGTCTTTTCCTGTTTTCCCAAAAATTACCCACTGGTGATTTCTTACACCATAGTAGTGCCATACTTCTAAGATATTTTCCAAATATGCCATCAATCTGCTATCTTCCTCATCATCATTCCCTCCCCAGAAACTTGGACTCTAATCTTAGAATTCTGAGTTTTGATAGGTAAGCTTTTTACTGATGCTCTTCATTTTTATAGCACAACCATTCTGGACACACAGAGACCTCATCTGCAACAAAGAGAAATAAACAAGAGTGTAAAAATGATGTTGGACAGTATATGTAATAACACACACTCTTAGAACCCTAGTCCAAAACCCACTGTCAAAAGAAAGGAGATTTATTTTATCATATCCTGCCTATGGCCATAGAAGCAGGTCTGTGGAGTTATTAGAGCTTGGTCCAACATCAAAGAAGCCAATGTCGTCCATTGTATCCCACGCCATGACCAGTTGTCTTGATTTTTGTCTAGCTAATGGACTTTGATGTCTCTGGAAGAGAAAGTGAGGCTGATGGCTATGCAACTCTGCATCTCTCAAATCCAATTCATGTGGGAGTCAAAAGATATTACCCATGATATTATTTTGGTTCTCTTTGAGCACAGAGGACAACAACCAACCAATCTGTGGCCATAGTAAGTCCTGACTAATTATAAATTAGTAACAATTTCTTAGAGTTCAGGTTTGTTGAAATATTCTTATTTTTTATATTATCATAGTTATTCTGTTTTTCTCCTGGTTCTATTCAACTCTGCAACTGTTTTCCCTTGATTTTTCTGTAATAATATTAATAACATATTAACAGAATGCACTTCACATGTCTATCAACTTATTTAATCCCACAGCAATTCTGAGAATTAGGTGCCACTGTTGTATCCATTTTGCAAGTGAGGAATACATATTCAGAATGACTGAATGACTTACTCAGGTCATTAAGCAAGATTTGAACTAAGATGTAACACCTTAGCTTCATCTTCACCAATAATATCCTATCCAACAATTTTCCCCCAGTTGATGGACACTAACTTTGTTTCCCATCACATAAAATACTGCTATGAATATTTCCATATGACATCTTTCTGTCTTTGACCTTGTTGGAGTATGTGTCCAGGAGCAACATCTGTGAGTCAAAGGGTGGACAAAGTTTTGTCTAAGTTTTCTCTTCTCTTGTATATAAGTTTCCAGGCTTTTCCCTCAGTCTTATTCATATGGCATCATCTGGAAGCTCTTTTCTTCCCTGATCATAGTTCTCACTTCATCAACATCCTTCCTATAATGTGGCTCTCTGAACTCAACTCCATGGCCCCCAAAGACTTTAGACACTGTTGTGGAAAGAAAAATTCTAAGGTATAATGTGTCATCATCTCGGTGAATACATTTTCTAACAAAACCATGAGAGAAAAGTCACATTGTTAGAGGGAGTATGCAAATCTCGCCTAAGTGAAGGTCAGGCAGCATTTTGCATATACAAGTTTACCCATGAAATATTGACAGAAAAAATATCAGCTTGTAGAATACAGATATCATGTCTTTTTCGAGTTTTATCCAATTTCATTTAGTCTGTCCATGTAGTAAGCAGCTCACGAATATATATTGGAAGATATATATTTTTTAATCAAAGAAAATTTAGACTAGGCCTGTGGTGAAGCTATATCTCCCAAACGTGGTCGTCACCTCCTCAGCTGGTAAGCAGCCAGGTGACAAAATGGATGGTTAACTGAATTTGCAGTGCTAAACTCTTACATTTGGGAGAGGGAAAAAAAAGATGCATAGCATGATTTCTTTCTTTGGAGTCTGAAAGAGACTTTGATTTACATGTTCCTCTCCTTGCTAGAAATGAGTTTTGTTTGTTAACTAAAAATCTAAAAATAGCCCCCCATGAAAAATGCTTTATTATTTCAATATAATTAAATTAATTTAAATTTGGGATTCTTGGGAGTGAATATGAAAAATAATTATTTTTGTATTTGAGTAATTTTGTCCTGGGAAATAGGTTTCAAGATTTGGGATCTATATTCCTTGAGATGAGAGATACATATGAATCTAGGTCCCCAAATGTAATGAAGATCTTCTAAGGACTCTAACAAGCTAGTATTGATGTTCATCCTCAGGTGTTGGGAGAATGAAAATATCTAAGGCATATCTTTTACCTGTTTATTACTAATTTGGCCCCTATTGCAGATAGCAATGAAATATTTGAACTAAATTATCTCTGTATATACATATTTACTGGACATGGAAACCAAATTCCTACAGTCAATAACCAAATATGGTAGCTTTGACTGATTTTCAAGTATAATAATTTCATGAAGTTTATCTTCCACCCTCAAGAAACAGACTTGAATTACATCTGATACAGAATGGACTTTAGTTTCATTAGAAAGGCGTTATAAGTTATTTAATGGGATTTAAACTCTCCTGACCCTGCATCTAAGAAGGATCTGTAAAATATTTAATTTAATAATGGTCAGTCCATCAATAATTTCACGGACACCTAACGAATGGGTTTACCATTTTACTAAGTTGTATTGAAGGTAAGAAAGAATACTGGTAGAAAAGAATATAGCACTAAATAATATTGCATCTCTTGGTCTTTCCAATGTCACCTATAGTCTTTACTGGGGACAGCTCACAAAGTAATAATTCTTTTATTAAAATAAATTTATTTATCTAGAATATTTTCCATGGTTACAAGATTCATGATTTTTCCAAACCCTCTTCCCTCCTGATCTCTGGGCTGATAAGCAATTCCACTGGGTTATACATGTATCAGTGTTTAAAACCTATTTCCATATTATTCATATTTGCAGGAGAGTGATCTTTTGATGCCAAAACCCCAACCATATCCCCATTGAACAATATGACTGATCAAATGTTTTGTTTTGTTTTTTTTCTGCACTTCTACTCCCACAGTTCTTTCTCTCAATTTGGATAATATTCTTTCTCATCAGTTCCTCAGTGTTGTCCTGGATCATTGCAATTGTACTAGTAGAAAAGTCTGTTACATTTGATTGTACCGCAGTGTATCCATCTCTGTGTACAATGTTCTCCTGGTTCTACTCATTTTGGTCTGCATCAATTCCTAGAGGTCATTCCAGTTCAAAAAGAATCCCTCCAGTTCATTATTCCTTTCAGCACAATAGTATTCCATCACCATCAGATACCACAATTTGTTCAGCCATGCCCCAATCAAAGGGCATCCCCTCATTTTCCAATTTTTTGCCACCACAAAGAGCACAACTATGAATATTCTTGTACAAGTCTTTTTTCCTCATTTCTTTGGAGTACAAACCCAACAGTGGTATGGCTGGATCAAAGGACAGAAAGCCTTTTAGCATCCTTTGCACATAGTTCCAAATCACCATCCAGAATGGTTGGATCAATTCACAACTCCAGCAGCAGTGCAATAGTGTCCCAGGTTTGCCATATCCCCTCCGGAATTCATTACTTACCTTTGCTGCCATAGTGGCCAATCTGCTATGTGTGAGGTGGTACCTCAGAGTTGTTTTGATTTGCATTTCTCTAATCAGGAAGGATTAAGAAGACTTTTTCATGTGATTATTGATAGTTTTGATTTCTTCATCTAAGAACTGCCTATTCATATCCCTTGACCATTTGTCAATTGGATAATGTCTTAATTTTTTTTTTTTTATAAATTTGACTTAGTTCCTTATAGACTTGGGAAATTGAACTTTTGTTAGAGAACAATTCATTTTAACTTTAAAAAAATTATTCTATTAGCCTAGATATATAGTTCCATTGGTCTAGTAACTTTTCAGTAAAGAAATTCACTCTACAAGAGCATGTCTGTGCCTCTTCTTTTACATATCAAAATATAGTAGTATAAGGTTTGGTAAATATTAGGTCCTTCTTAAATGCTTACTGATTGAGCAGTTCAAGGAGCAATCAAACTTCAGGCTGAATGCTGAAGCAAGTCTGACTGTGCATAGTAAAGAAGTGGTGGACTAGAGGGACAGACTGTGGTACATTATTGCCACAGTCATTGGAAATTCCTTTGCAGCTGGATTTGGAGATAGAAGACTTTGTTTCTGAATCTCGCTTTGCTTCTTACTACTTACCTAACCTTAGCTAAGTCACTTTAATTCAAATTTTATAGCAGCTCTTTTTGTAGCAGCAGAGAAGTGAAAATGGCTGGGTTGGAGGGGTGGGGGTTGCCTGTTAAAGTGTCAGTCTCATCAGTCATTGAGGAAAACGTTCTAAAATGATAAATTCCTGATCTGCTTCGGTAAAAGATATTTCCACACTGAAGAGCGCACCACATGAATGAAATCATAGGTCTGATCAAAAACAATTTCAGATCAACTGCTATAACTTTCCTCATGCTAAGTTGCTGAGCAAGTTAGAAAGATAAAAGTTGAAAAATGACAGAGCCATAATGACTGCTAAGAGTCATAACTGATAGTTATATAATTATCATTATTGTTTATAGTGTTTTAAGGTACGAAAAACATTTGACATACTTTTTTGAGCTTGCAATGGCCCTGTACTACAAGTATCATTAAAACCATCTTGTAGATGGGGAGACACAGATGTTAAGTAACTTGTTTTTGGTCACATAATGGCTAGAGATATTGGAGATGGATTTGAATGTATATTTCGCAGCTATCGAGTCCAGCAATATGACTACAATATCATGCTGACTGTCCCTTATTCAATGCAAACAACGTTCATTTTAAAAATAAAGGTGCTTAATGACTAAGATGATGTAAGTAGTTGAATATAGTGGGATAGTTAAAAGGAATTGAAATGAGATCTTAAACTTCAAAACTAAAAGAATACAGATACTTTCCTAATTAGTTTCCTTCCCTTTAAGTCAATTCCCACTTGAATCACTCATCAAAATTATTCTACTATGGAGATTAAGATCTATAGGCACAGCTTGGTCAAATCATTCAAAACAATGGCAAAAAGATAATATTCTAGGACCATAGATTTAGGGAAGGTGGGAACCATAGAGATCACTGAGTCTAAATTCTTTCATTTTACTGAGAAAAATGATGTTTCAAAGAGGAGAAATAGCTCGACCAAAATACCCTGGTAGGTGGTTGAACTGGCCTTCCAAGACAGGTATTCTGAAGCTAAAATCCAATTTTGCATCCAGCCTATCACACAACTTTTTGAAAGAATATGGGAGAGCTGAATATAATGCCAATGAACAGCCTTGGGAATGAGGTGACATCTCAAGAGTTGGTTATCTGGAATAACTTCAACCCTATATAAATTTGTCTATTATATATGTGTAAATATATATATATATATATATATATAGTTTTATAGATGCATATACACTTACCCCATATATGCCTTTTGCCCTTATTTATTTGGATTCTTGGAATTCATCTTAACCTTCCACTGTAGTCCGATTAGCTTATTTCCATATTCATTACTCAGTAAGGGCTCTAATCACATTAGATGTTATACAAACCTCTTGAGCATGGAAAAACACTTTTGTGTCATGAAAGCCTACTTAAACTTAGCTTGAACACACCATGGGAGACACTTACTCCATAAGCATCTCTTCATTGTGATGGGAAGAAGGTGGAGGCTAGGGATGTGTCTGGAGGCTAAATTGCATATTCATCATTTCTCAAAATCTGGAATTACATATGAATTTCTGTGAGTGTTAAATTGCCCAGTGAGGTCTTTCTTGGGAAGCCTGAGGCATCTAAAACAGGAGAAAGGAGCTGGAGGAGCCCAGTAGACCAATCGTTTTATGACCTACATCCATTTTGCTTCCTCAGTTACAATTCCATCCTGAGAGTCAGGAGCCCCCAACACCCACCCTACTGCTTGCAGAGAAGTTGAAATATAACAAAAGTTGTGGGGAAGATGTCATAGAACTGTCACACACATACACATAGGCACGTCCACAGACCTGCATGGCTACTTCCCAACTATTTAACAGGTGCTCAAAAGCCACATCATTTCTGCTACTAAAACAGAGTTCTAGAGATAGGAGGGTGCCATGTTGGAAAACGTGTTAGATTTGGAATCAGAGATCCCAGTTCAAATCCCACATCCGTTAATACCTGGGTAACCTCAGATAAAGCATTAGCCTATTACAGTGAAAAAAACAATAGACCTTGGTTCAAATCCTGCTTCTGATGCTTATTATTTATCTGATGACAGTAAAGCCAAAATACTTCATCTTGGGTAGTAGTATTTGGACACTAACACTAGAGCAGATCATAGTTCATTCAAGGATGTTCATGAATATACAACTAAGTGGTACTGAGGATAGAGTGCTGGTTTGGAGTCAGGAAGACCAGAATTCTAATCTCAACTCAGACACTTACTAATTGTGTGACTCTGGACAAGTCACTTTACCTCTGGTTCAGTTTTCTTGACTGTATCATGGGAATAATAATCACCACTACACCCCACTGTTGTGTGAAGATTAAAATTAATTTAAAAGTTTTATTAATAATAACTAAAGTAAAAGGAAGTACCTAAATCCAGCCCAGTCGTGAAAGAGAGTCTGTGGGAGGAGTCACAGTAAATTTAAATACCATCAAACAAATAAGAGGATGCAGGAAGAGGGAAAAGGATTCTAGGTAATACAGAACAGAATTTTGGGTAATGTCGTTTTAGGAGTTCATGAATTTCTAAATATACAGTTGTAATGGTGAGATGAGATATTAATTGAAAAGCACCTTACCACATATATGTATGCTACATATTAAACATTATATATATATATGTTAGGTATTATTATTGTTATTTAGTTATAGTCTCTGAAAAATAAGGTACATTATTTTTACTTACAGGGAAACCTAGAGAGAGAAGGCTTGGGAATCCTCTCCAGGGCAGGGAATGCCACATTATTAAGGGACAGAAATTGGGTACTAGATATACAAGAACACAGAGTGGTTTACTGCAATGAGTGGTAGGGTAGGATTCTTTCCAAAGACCAACTCTCAATAAATTGTGTGGCTCCAAAGAAATGATCCATTTCAGAGGACTGACTGAGGAGGTCTCTTTTAGGACACAAAGGAGCATGTTACTAGGATTAATTTTCATTTATGAAATTGAGGAAAACCTCAGTAAATGAATGGTTGACTAAGAAAGGCCAACATCCTCAGAGTTAATGTGTTAATTTTGTTTTTGTTTGATAGTAACCTGTTATGAATGAGTATTCTTTTTAGGGAGACTCATTAGATAATAACATTGATAATTAAGAAAAAGAAAGCAAAGAACATAGAAACAGTTTTTTTAAGTTGAAATAAAGGCTGTTATCAAGTACATGAATAGCTTTTAAAAAAGAGGTGGGCGAGGTCAAGAGATAACAAATGGATAGTCATAGGAGAGGCAGAGAGAAAGATCATAAGGACACTGGCTAGGGCAGGAAGTGCCATATTGAAAGGTGAGGGAACAGCATAAGAGTACAGGAAGGAGAAAATGAGATATGCGATTGTTTTCAAAGACAAACCCCTCAATAAATTGCAACTCTGAGGTCACTTCTAGTTCTAGATATATGGTCCTAGGAGTCACTTAACCTTGGTGGAACTCAATTTCCTCATCAATAAAAAGGAGTTGTTGAACTATATGCCTCAAAGTTCCCTTCTACCTCTAAAACTATAAACCTATGATCTTAGTGACCATCTGATGCAACTCATAACCCCCCAAAAATTTCCCTGTAAAAATTACATGACGACTGGTGGTCTGACCTATGCTTGAAGACCTCTAAGGAAGGAGAATTCACTCCCTCCTGAGACAATCCATTCCAATTTAGTACTAGAATCCAGACAATGAAAGTTTTAGTCAAAAGTCCCACTTTCTAAAAGAAGCCTTTTTTCAGGCTTTCTTAATCTTTGAGCCTTCCTTCTGAAACTACCCTAGTTTGTCTCATATATGTCTTATTTGTACATAATGGTCTACTTCATTAGGCAGTGAGTTCCTTGAGAACAAGATCTGTTTCTTTTTTCATTTCTCTCCATCTCTAGTGCTTACTACAGTGCCTGATGCATAGTATAGCATTATAAATGCTATCTGACTGAATATAAATAGATCTAGGTTTAGCACATTAAATAGATCCTCCATCATGAAATATGTGGATTCCTGGCTCAAGACTGGAAGGTATGGATGGACTACACTTGCTGTTGGGAAATTAAGTCGATGAAATGAAAGAGCCAACAAAATTGGAACATCCATCCATCCATCCATCATCCATGCATACACATAGATAGATAGATGTCGTCTTCATCTAAATTGTTTTTCTCTCTTTCCCCTGCTTCAATTCCACATTACCTCAATTCATACCATTAGTTCTATCTGGAATTCCTTCTTTCCCTCCTCTACTTCTCTAAATCCAACCCTCTTTTCCAATGCCAAGTCTTATGCCATCCATAATGCCTTCTTTGCCACCTCAACCCTAGGCAACTCTTCCTACTTCAGATCTTATAGAATGCATTTTCTGTACCACTCAATTTTCATTTAGCATGCCATCTCCTTTGCATACCTGCCCTTTCCTGTTTTATACCTACATTAATAGCATTTGGAGCAAAGGGCCACTTCATACATTTATTTTCAGATTCCTCAGACTCTAGCAGAGTACCCTGCACAGAGCAGTTGCTACAAAAAATATCCAATGATGACAATAATGACATTGATATCCCAGCAGCCCAAGGCTCGGTTAAGATATGACTTGACCTGGACTACCCTTGAGAAATAAAACAGTAAGACAATAGGAACTTCCTATGTTCCTGTCACCAGACATTCAAAAGTCAGTGGGGTATGATTCTATAAAGACATACAGAATGCAATATATCACTTTTTTGTCAGCAATATCACAATTTAATCACATAACACAGAAGGATCAATGTGGTAAAGTAGACAGAAGACTAGCCATAGAATCAGGATGACCTCAATCTGAGTCCTGGTTTTGGTACCTACTTCTCAGTTCCCCCAGAAGTTTTCTAAAGCTATGAGAGTTGCTTATTGGTGGAAGAGGTTTCCACCCAAGGATATCTCCCCATCAATGAAATGACAGGTTTCCTTCCCTCTAAAAACAATAAACAAAAGCTCTTTTTTAACTTCTACACAATCTACAGGCTTCATGAATGTTGCTTTGGGTGAAATAATGAAATGAAAATGAAAAAGAACTTTAATTCATCTTCCATTTCCCTTTGAACTGAAATTTCATAGGTCATAGATTTTTATTTCCAGAAATCACCTTGGAATTCATTTTATCCAACTAAGTAATTTTACAAATAAGGAAACTAAAGCATTGAGATTAATAACTAGCCAAGGTGCAAAGATGACAAATACCAGAGATAAGATTTGAACCTGATTCCTCTGATTATAATGTCAGTTCTTCCTCTTCTGTATATGTTCCATATGCTTCCTAGATACCATTTTTCTTCCCATGTACTATTTTCTCTTCTTTCCACTACCAGAGAATCTACCATTTATCAGGTGCCAATACTATCAACTAGTCACTGTTGACAAGAAGATGTATAAAACATGATAAATGTTTATTCTCCTGGAGAGAGTTTGTGGACTGAGTGATTGATCTTATTTCAAATATTCGCCATATACACATTTTTAAGTGAATAAAAATATGAGACAGGGTATTTGTTGATGCTTTTGAATTCCTGTTGGCAAAGGTAGTGCCTGAACTAATGAAGATTGTAGCATATTAAGGATGTGTTGCAACGACAAAAAGCATCCTTCACTTAGTGGCCAACCTTCTAGTAGGGAGCCCTTCTGCTTTCACATAATAGAATCCAGTGTTCTGTGATGGATATATTATCTGCTGGAAGATTCAACACTCAAAGTCTTTATAGCTCTATATCCAAAGCCTTTCACTTATTTACTGCAGCTTTTCACAACTCAGATGATTCTCCATTCCATTATGATGTATCCAAGGAGGACTTCAGTGGAAAAGCCAGTAGACCACATGTACCTAACAAGTGATAAGGATAATGAGTTCTATATGCATTTGGAGTAAGAAGAAATTACTGGTTCAAGGAAGTAGACAAATCTGGCTAGAGAAGACTCATCGTAAATCATTAGTGGGAGCAAAGTGCTTTGGGATCACTTTGTGGAAGTCCTGGGGCAACAAACTAAGGAGTTTGGATTCAAACTACATCCTACAAGCAAAAGGAAGTCATTAGAATTTTCTTCTCCCTAGACCTCCATCCCAATTCATTAATCAGCTGACACACCTATTTACACATCCATTTTCACATAAGAAAAAATAAACTTCTGCAAAATTATATACACTATGCCTCTCTTCATATTGTTCGTCTTTTTTTTGCAAAGACTTTTTCAAGAGGAAGGATATGTCTTTAGTGAATGACATCAGGGCATTTAATGTATGTAAATAACAGTCGATCTAATAGAATAATGATGCATGGCATCTACAGAAATGGCCTGCAATCTCACAACTAGACCCTTTTCAGCTGATCGCTATCAAACCCTTGTTGTCCAAGGAACCTAGAGACACATTAGCAATCTATCCTCTGAGTAGATGTAAGGGATTCAAATTCTCCAGAGGGGCTTCTCCCCCTCCCACTGTAGCACTGAAAAGTTCCACAGACCTGAGGCCAGCATTGGCACTTGAAACAGAGAAATAAATATGACCTATTTTCATCACACCCAGGTCATTTTGTTGAGGCAATTTTAAGGAAGTAGCTTATTTATAATCTTGCATTTTGATATGATTTCTATTAAGAGCAGAATAGAACATCCCTAATCTTTATATGGGGTAGAAGAAATATTAAGTTTGCAAAATTGTCTATTCTGAATAAAATAAGCTAAATCTACATGAGGTAATTATATTTTTATTCATAATAGCTTAATATGAATATGCTAATAAACTCTAGTCACAGAATGGAGATATATCGAAAGATAGATACCTATATTTATATATACTTTAAAAAATTCTGTTTTAATTCAGAAACAACAAAATTATTGATTCTTAATTTTCTCAATTATTTTTTCAGTTACATGTAGAAACAATTTTTGAAAATTATTTTTTGTCATTTTGAAATACAGATTTTTCTCTCTCCCTACCTCCTAGAGGCAGTGAATAGTTTGATGAAAGTTATTCCCATACTTTCATTTAATACATATTTCCATGTCACTCATGTCTTGATAAAAAAAAAAAACACATATCACAAATACAGAAAAAATCTCATAAAGAAATACAGTGGAAGATGGTATGCTTTGATCTGGGCTAGACTCTCTCAGTTCCTTCTTTGGCCGTGAATAGCATTTTCATCAAGAGTCCTTTGTGCTTATATTGCAGGCTTGATTTGCTGATAAAGGTTCAGTCCTTTACAGTTAATCATCATATATTTCTGTTACTGTATACATTGTTAATCTGGTTCTGCTCACTTCATTTTACTTCAGTTCAATAAGTCTTTCTAGGATTTTCTAGACTCATCCTGTTCATCATTCCCTGGAGCTCAATAGTATTCTATTAAACCACATACCAAAACTTGTTCATTCATTCCCCAAGTGAGGAACAACCATTGTTTCCAATTCTTTGCCACTACAAATATTGCTGCCAAAAATATTTTGGTACAGGTGGATCCTTTTCCCTTAGTTCTCATCTCTTTGATTGTAATGGTATTATTGGTTGGTCAACATGTATGGAGAAATTTGTGGTGCTTTAAGTCCAATTCCATGTTGCCCTCCAGAATTGCATCACAAAACTATTTTCTTTTAATTCTTACCTTCCACCTTAGAATCAATACTACGTATTTGTTCAAAGGCAGAAGAGTGGTAAGGGCTAGACAATGGAAGTCAAGTGACTTGCCCAGGGTCACCCAGCTAGGAAGAGTGTGAAGTAGATTTGAACCTAGGACCTCCATCTCCAGGTCTGGCTCTCAATCCACTGAGACACCAAGCTACCACCCAAAACTATTTTTTAAAACAAGATATATAAATGTATTATTTTGTGGAAATCAGAGTGAAAGCTAGGCTAATGTATTTTAGTGGAAAGAATTCTGAGTTGAAATTTAGGTAAAATGGTATCTATTAATTTACCAGTTGTGAAACTGTAGTAAAATCACTACATTAACCTAAGACTTAGTTTCCTCATCTGTAAAATGGGGAGGAGAGAAAGCAGCATACTTGTTCTCCCTTGGGTCTCAGCTAAGGTTCCACTTTCTTCACAAAGTGATGGCTTTTTCCAACTCTACTTAATGCTAGTGTCTTCCTTCTGAAAATCTCTCCCATTATCCCAAAATCTCCCAATATATCATTTGTACACATTTGTTTGTATGATGTTTCCCCCATTAAACTTTAAGTTCCTTGAAGAGGATGACTACATCTTATCTTTGAATCCTCAGCACTCAGCACAGTACTTGGCACATCGTGAGCACATAATAAATGTTAGTTAATGAATATATACTTTACCTGGTTAATATGGGGAGGGCAGGACAGAATGGGGAGCACTTTGTGGAATCAGAAGATCTGAGTTCAAATGTCCCCTTCGATATATACTTCCTGTGTGACCTCAGGCAATTGCCCAGCCCTCTTTCTTCATATTGAAATGAAATAGTTATGCTCTAAGTTCTTTTCTAGTTCTGAAGCCATGAAAGCATCATAGACATGAGTTCTTGTCATTGTTAAATTAATTTTATTCCATGCTTAGAGGGATGCCAAAATCAGAAGACTGATTTGAATCTTGATTCTGAAACTTGTTAGCTCTATGACCTGAGACAATTCCGTCCACTTTTCTTAGCCTCAATTTCCCCCTGTGAAAAGGAAGCATTAGTAATATTTTTCATTGGCTTCCTCACAAGTGTGTTGTGAGACAAAAGTTTTGGAATTCTTAAAATTGATTTATAGAAGGGAATTCTTCATCATATTCTGAGTAAATTAAAAAGACATTTATTTGCTAAGTGCCTGCCCTGTTTTTAAAGGCACTTTGCTCAACCTAGAAACATTCTCTTTATTTGAATGATTGCTTTGTTTTGTTTCTTACCATAGTCATTTTCAGTTACCCAGAATCTCCTGGGAGATGGTATGTATACCTTGAGAAAAGAAATCCAATCAACACTCTATTCTTGCTTCTGGATAGAGTGTGTTAACAGATTGTTCTCTTGTTCCACTCACCATCTCTGTAACTTCCTATACCAAATTGACCTTCCTTTGCCATCAATTCCCTGGTCCCCTAGACTTCAGTTTCTACAATTGTGAGATGAGAGGGTTGGACTAGGTGATTGCTAAAATACCTACTATCCCCAAACAATCAAATAAATTATCAGCCAGTCAATAAACAGAAGATCATCATGTAGGGATTATTGCTTTTTTTTTTTAACCTTTACATTTTGTCCTAGAATACATTCTAGAATAGATTCTATTGTCCTAGAATAAATTCTGTCTTGTTTTCAAGGCAGAAGAATGCTAATGACTAGGTAAGTGGGGTTCAGATGAGGAAACTGAGGCAGAAAGTGTTTAAGTGCCTTGTCCCCACTTTATACAGCTGGGAAGTGTTTTGAAGTCATTTTTGAGCCTAGAACTTTCCATCTCTAGGTCTGGATCTCTATCTGTTGAGCCACCTAGCTTCTCCAGATTCTTGCTCTTAGTTACTATCCATCTAGTATTGGAGTATAAGGCTCAGCCTTTAGAAAACTGTAAGGTTGGGGGCAGCTAAGTGGCTCAGTGGATTGAGAGTCAGACCAAGAGATGGAAGATCCTGGGTTCAAATCTGCCTTCAGATACTTCTTAGCTGTATGATCCTGGACAAGTCATCTAACCTCCATTGACTAGCCCTTACCACTCTTCTGCCTTGGAATAAAAATACAATATTGATTCCAAGATGAAAGGTAATGGTTTGAGAGAGAGAGAGAGAGAGAGAGAGAGGAAGAGGGGAAGAAAATTGTAAGGTCAATTTAGTGGCCCAAAACCTCTTTCTGAAAGAGAGGTCAATCGTTATACCAATGCTCTACCAGGTGTTTTGGCAGTTAGGTGGCTCAGTAACTGACAGTTAAAGTAGGGGACTGGAGCAGAATCTAATTCACATCACCTACAGTTAAAATGGCAGGCATAGTGTCAGATATAAATTCAGGAAGATCTGAAATCAGATATAGTCTCAGATACTTACTGATATGTTTGATCACAGACAAGTCATTTAAACTGTTTCTGCCTCAATTTCTCCATCTGAAAAATGATGAGGATTATCATTGTTGTTGTTTAGTCTTTTCAGTTATGTCTGACTCTTCATGATCCCTTTTGCGTTTTTTCTTGGCAAAGATACTGGAGTGATTTTATTTCCTTCTTCTGCACATTTCATAGATGAGGAAACTGAGGCAAGCAGAGTTAAGTTTCTTGCCCAGGGTCACACAGCTAGAGTCTGAAGCCAGATTTGAACTCAGGAAGATGTCTTCCTGACTCCAAAAATGGGGTGCTCTATCCATTGACTCACCTAGCAAGCATTATGATGATAGATAAAAGATGAAAATAACCCTACTTTAAAGGTTGTTGTAAATATCAAAAGTACTAATGTGTAATATATATCATTGTTATATGGTCGACAATCATGGTATGTCATTAACATCAAAGAAATTAAAATGGGCATCGCAAAAAGGGAAATTGGAGAGCATCGAGCGGCCATGTGCAGGTCTCAGCATACCGTAAATAAGACCTCCCTGGCCATCACACCCGCCATGCGTGTTCTCTTCCCTTACTATAATGTCAGATGCTTGAAGATGGGGACTGTCTTGCTTATGTTTGAATCTGTAATCCTTAGCCCCATGCCTGGCCCCACACTAAGTGTTCAAAAAGCATTTTTTTGTTCCTTTTCATAAAATACTTATATCCTAATATAGGAAGGCACATGTCAGATGTATTATGTGATACATGACAGAAAACACATCTATAGACTGATGATTCCCTTTGGATTGTTGTTCCTTTGGCTGCTGCTTTCCCCCCTTTTTCACATTTTGTTTTCTGTGTTTCATGTTCACCAGACTTCAGATCCCATCTAAGAATACAGAGACATTTACAGGACATGTTGCTGTAGAAAAGATGCTTTTATTTTTTTAAGGACTGACACCCTCTGTCTCATCGTGGGACAAACAGACATTTCAGCACTCTCGGTGGGAAGCAAGACCTTGCTACCTCTATTTGGGGCACATCTTTGGTCTCTTGGCTGCCTAAACCCAGGCCCATCTGTTGCGATGGCACATTGCCTACTTCTAAGTTGGCTGGACTCTCATACTTTGACATGAGTGCTAGCCAATGGCAGCTAACAAAACGTTTGAAGAGGCTTCTCTTCTTGCAGGAGGTCCCCACTGGTGCCAGCGCTGGAGAAGCCATTGGCACTCGGTATCCCTTTAAACTTGGTTACACCTGTTGACAGTCTTGTGCCAAGAGCAGACAATGGAGAAAATGAACAAACTGGAAACACAAAGGATTTAATGAAGCTTGAGAATTGCCTTCCTCACTCCCTTAGGGATAAGGTGATCCATTTCAAAGGTGGCTGCTTGCACCAGCAACATTTAATTAATAGAAAATGAGAATAGTAACAATACTAATGAGAAAAAGTAGAGAGAAAAGATTGTGTAATAAGAGATTCTGCATCTACTGGATTGGAACCTCTCAACCTCCCACAAGTTTCTAATACAGTCAAAGTCTCTATTTAGTTTCAGTATGAGCTACCATTGCCCCTGCCCCAGCATACACTCCTCTACTCAAAGAAAAGAAAAAGAAAGCAAAGAAAACAGTAAAGGAAAATCCCAATCAGATAGCAACCATTTAATGGACAACTGAGGTAGTTACCTAATCTTTCAGGGACCAACAGTCAAGAAAAAAATGGCCAAGTGATCTTGATTGTAACTAATGAAACTGAACTATATATTTTTAGTACAAAAGACTGTCGTGATATTTGGTGCTCACTGGGGATATGGTAGGAGGGAGCTTGATATCTCCAATAATCAGATAAAGGGAAATTTTCCATTAAAAGGATAGAAATAAAGTAGAGAAGATAGAAAGATTTTTTAAAGAAATATTTATTCATCAGGGGGAAAATAAAAAAAACATTTCTTTTTAAAAGGTGCTTTTAGGGGCAGCTGAGAGACTCAGTAGATTGAAAGCCAGACCTAGAGATGGGAGGTCCTAAATTCAAATCTAGCTTTAGACACTTACTAACTGTGTAACCCTGCTTAATCCCCATTGTTTAGTCACTTAATCCCCATTGCTTAGCCCTTACTGCTCTTCTGCCTTGGAGCCCATACATAGTATTTATTCTAAGAATAAAGGTATGGTTTTAAAAAAAATAAATTAAATTAAATGAGCTTTTAAATAAGACTTTGTTACCCTGCTTTTGGAAGTGTTCTTTAAAACTCTCAAAGTGGGATCATAATAACAATTATTAATGTGAACAAGTAGAAAGAAAAGATTGTGTAATGAGAGATTCTGTATCTACTGAGTTGGAACCTTTCAACCACCCACAATTTTCTAATACAGTCAAAGTCTCTTTTTAGTGGGAAGAAGCCTTGGAGATATAATTCCATTCACTCATTTTTTAAAAAAATAATTGAACTGATTAACTTGCCCTAAATAACACAGCTTATAAGCATCAGGGTCCAGGATTCAAATCCAAATATTCTCACTCCAAATTCAGTACTTTTCCCATAGAAGGATGTCAAACTTATGCTTCACAAGACATCATCTTTCAGTCAAAAGAATTTTCTTTGCCCCCTGGAAAAATGGCCAAGTCATCTTCACTGTAACTAACTGACCTATATTTGTAGTACAAAAAAAGTGTCATGACATTTGGTACTCCTAGGGGGATATGACAGGAAGGAACCTCACTGACTACCCAGTCACTGATTCCATCAGAGTTGGGGAGTTTTGTTTTCCCTTTATAATTTTCTGGACTATTGAGTAGATGTTACCTAAAAGCGCCAAGCCCCAAAAAGCCCTTACAAAGAGATAATGTTGAAAGAAAACTAACGTGGAGATTAAAAAACTACAGCCAGTGTTAGAGTATTTTAAGAAGTTAAATCCCTTATTTGTCAAAGGAAGCCTGGAAAGCAATAGCTTAAAAGTTCGAAGGTGGACTAATTTTTCATCAAAGATTCAGTTTCTTCTTTAGCTGTGTTGCTGCCATACACCATTGATCACCCTGCTATGCTGTGTAGACAGTTTCTACACAATCCCTTTCTTATATTTGACCTCTGTTAAATATACTAGTCTTGATTTAACTCATATCATCATAGATTTAGAGCTAGAAGGCAATTCCAGATGCCATGTGGCTCCAACCTTTCATGTTATAGATGAGGAGGTTAGGTCCAGAGAGCAGTGGAGTGGTCAGTATCAAATAGGAAATAAGTGATAAGATTCTTTCCCTCCTCTCCCATCTTTCTTTCATCTGTCTCTTTCTCCCTTCCCTTTAATACTTCCCTCCTTTCTTCCTTCCTTCCTCCTCCTGCTTCCCTTCCTTCTCCTCTATCACTTCTCCCTCCCTTTTTTCCCATCTTCCTCACCTTCTCTACTTTCCATTTTACCCAAGTTGCAAATGCAGTGGCCACTCACAGACCTAGTCTGTTCTTCCATCATGTACAAGTTTAGACCTTCTTAGAAAGTCCAGTATCTTCTCCCAACTACTCCCAGTGGATTCTTAGTCTTATTAGTATCAGACCCAGTGTATATACTGGATCGACTTTACCCTTATCATAATACAGAACTCCTAAACTCAGTGAAGCCATCAGATCCCCAAGTTTCCCCAGCAACCCAGATTCAAGGTTTGTGCCTGCCACCTCACCAACCCAAAGTGGGGATTCTAACTAGCATCCTTTGACTCTGGTACTCAATAATCTTTACACTGTGTTTTGGGGACTTCCTGACTTCTAACACTCATGAATTTCCTTAAGCAACGATTCTTCTCTGTAAGTAAAGTACTTAGAAAGTGGTGGTATATCATGGAAGATACCAGATTTAAGTTCGGAAAATCTCAGTGTGCATTAATGTATTATTGTTATTGTCTTTATTAAATTCAGTGGCCAAAATAGTATTAATAGAGATTTGATCATGGATTCAACTATACCAAATGTTATTGAAACACATTGTACTCCCAACATGACTTCCATCATGGATGCTCAACAACAAATATATTCCATCAATTGTCAAATAAATCACGTTTTTCTTAATTATATGTCATTGTTCTGAACAGAGAGGCTTTTGCTGTTTTGTTGTTGTTCAGTCATGTCCAACTCTCCTTCTTCCAGTATCTTCTCCCAAATGCTCCCAGTGGGTTCTTAGTCTTCTTATTGTCAGACATAGTGTATCTATATACTATTTGTAGACCCGATCGACCATAGCATACCAAGCCCCTTTTTCCTTTTACTATCTCTCAATGTCTATCCAAGTATCTGTTTATTGTTTCCATAAAACTATCCCTCTCATCCTCTGCCATCCTTCTCCTTTTGCCTTCCATCTTTCCTAACATTCAGGTCTTTCCCAGTGAATCCTGCCTTCTCATTATGTACCCAGAACTTTAGCTTCAGTATTTGACCTTCCAATTTTAATGACAGAAGCCCAGCTTTGATCTCTAATGTAGTACTGTGTATTTTTCTTCTAAAATACTCATTTTCCTCATTTGTCTTATAGTTAAGGATAATTGAACTACCTACCTCACTGGGAAGACTGTACTTTGTAAACTTCAAAAAGCCATGCAAATAAAAGTTACTAAAGTCTATATGATAGGAACAGACCAACATCCAGGTCATAATGTTGAAACCTTGAATTGAACACAAGATTACGTGCTATAAAACATGTTGTTCTATGTTTTGACCCATTAAATCACCTTCCAAGACTACATTTATTCATCTTATTGAAATATTTTTGAATTGAATTAAATTTATTGAATTTATTGAATATGAATTTATTGAATTTTTTATTTATATTGAATATTGAAATTTAAATTTATTGAATAAATTGAATTAAACTTTTTGAACAGTTTATAAAGCCCCTTCCCATACTTCTTACTAGTAACAAATCCTTCTTCTCTGAAGGTAAATCTGTGGAGGACATTACTAGCTACTATGGGTATGATGAAGATAAAAGGAAAAGCACAAGACCCATTTTATTTTATTTTTTCCTGTCTTGGCTAGATTTCTCTATTTTTAGAGCAACCTTTTCAATTTGTTTCTGTAGCTCACTGCTTCTGGGTGTTTCCTTGCTGCTGCTGTTACTATAGGACCTAAGAATTCCTGTGCTCAGAATGAGTGATCCAGTCTTTGATTGCCTCACCCCAGGTTGGCCTGTCTGTCATTGTCACTTGTTGGCAGCCTACAGTCATGCCAATGGGCACGAAGTTGGGTTATGGAATGCCCTTGGGTTTCTTCCGCCTTCTGGCCATTACATCCCAGCTGCTTAGATATGCAGCTGGCATTCCTGCCCCTGCCTACATCCCACCCTGGGGAGCAGGGTCAGGCTCAGGATTGGGTTCTGTGTAGCTACTGAAATTCTGAGAGTGCCACAACCCTGCTGGAGAACATTTGGTGTTAAGTGGGGAGCTTCAAGAAGCAGGTGGCGATGCCTGCCATAGCTCCAAGTCTCACTGTGGTTATTGCAGGGGGCAAAACTTGAAGTGTTCAAAAGACCATCCATTAGCTTAATCTGGATGATGTCCCATCATGGAAGCAGAAATTCACTTTTAAGATCATACATCTACTCCTAGAACAGAAATCATGAGAGGACATCTTGTCCAAGTTCTTCATCTTCCAGATAAGGAAATAAAGATCCAGGGATTTTCAGTGATTTACCCAAAGCCCCACGGGTAGTATTCCCTAATCACTGTACCATATTTCATTTTATAAAAGCCCATCTATTCACTAATCATTCTTAAGTAAGAACATAGGATTTTTTAAAATTTCTTCATTTTTTAGTAAGGAAAAGAAAATATCTTAGGAATAATTTCACAGATACAAATATGGGTGGAGGTCATCTATTCCAAGCCATCATATTGCAGATAAAGAAACTAAGGTCCAGAAGATTCAAATGACTTGCCCCTATCTCACTCGCCAATAGGTGGGAAAAGCAGAATATGAATCAAAGTCCTCTGATTGCAAATACTATGTTTTCCTTTGTTCAAAATTTAGAAAAAAAAATCCTCCCCTTCCCTACAAATTCTCATTTAGGCTGTTGTTATATCAATTGCCATTTAAATTAAAAAATGGTTCCTTATGTGTATTTCTCCTTTAAAACATCAAATGTCAAAAAAAAATAATTTCTTAGAAAACTTTTCAGGAAAAGAAAAAAAAAAAAGAATTACAAAAGGTTTGTTGATCCCCAGCAGTTATAAATTACCAATTCTCCATTATGTCTTCTCTCCCCTTTCTTTGCTGTTAAAAGAAAGCAAGAAACACCAGGGCTTGTTTATAAACTGTGATTTATGCTCGGGTTAAGAAAGAAAATATATTTTTTAAGTTTGTCTGTTCCACAGATTTCACTTTTACTAAACCCTTTCCTCCCTTTATGCAAGAGAATAAATCTCCCTCTTACCCCGAAGGGAAGCTTTGCATTCCACAAAAGGAGAAGCCAGCTGAAAAACAAGACTTCTCAGCAACAATAAAGGAGGGTCTCTCTGTCTGTGATTTTTCAGTGACTTTTTTCACTAAGGAGGGAAAGTTTGACTTACAGCCTGGCTAGGGGGGTTTGTAGGCATTTTTTTTTGGTTCATATTTGATGTGGTTTTATTAGCCTCCAAAATAGTTACCATGGTAATAGGTCCATTTATATCCTCTGTTACAGCTGAATTATAGGAATACCGTCCTACTGTGTAGTGTACAATGCACTGGGAAGGTTTCATCTCACCTGGTACTTAAAATAGGAATTATTTTAAATACTTACCAAATTGTTACATTCTATTCATCACCTACCTCTGGTGACAACCGGCTTAGGGAAAACCTTCTGTGTAGTATTACAGGAGAAATGTGTTTAAATTTCAACATGAATTCTTTAAATATGTCTCAGTGCTATTTCTTTTAGAGATCTTTGGTATGCCTAAACAGAGAATTCACGGATTATTTTCTCCTGGAACTTAATTCTGAAAAGAATCATCATTTTGATGCCAATATAAGATGTAGTCATAACATTAGCACATTTCACATTTTTAAAAAATCCTTGATCTCAAGACCTGAGCTTCCTTTGGCTCATAGAATTTTTTTCCATTTTAAAGAGAAAAATTATATTAGAAGCACACACTGTTTCCCAAATGTAATGTAATATAATGGGCAAAAATTAGAAAATCAGCCTAAAAACAAAGGTCTGAACAGAATGTAGACATTGAAAGATCCTCGTGGTTTTAGCCTAAATGGCATATATATATATATATATATATATATATATCTGTGTGTGTATGTGTGTGTGATGTGTGTGTGTTTTATATGTACATAACATATATATAAAATCTAAAATGATTTTAAAATGCTTTATTGATGCCTTTTTATTTTACATCACAACAATATGAAAATATTACATCTACTCCATGTCTGTTGTTAAAACACAAACAAAAACAGTATTTATGGAAAATCAACCAATCAAACTATCCTGACAAAGCTTGCACTAGTCATCTTGCCTATCATTTTTCATCTCTCAAAAAAAGAAGGGGATTTATGCATTTCTTCTCTCATTCTCGGAAGCCAATTTTTTTTATTGTCATTTTGGGATTTTTTCATAATAATATAGCATCAGGCTTCATTATTTTCATTTATGTTATAATTGATTAGGTTGTTTTTCTGAATTTGATCACTTCATTCTGTATCTGTCTGCAGAAGTCTTCAGAAATTCAAGCTATTGAAAACCACATTTAAAAAAAATGATCAAGGACATAGGTGGCTCAGTAGACCAAACCTAGAGACTGGAAGGTCCAAATTTGGGTTCACATATTTCCTAGGTGTATGACCCTGGGCAAGTCACTTAATTTCCATTGCTTATCCTAATTGTTGTTCTGCTGTAGGACCAATACTTAGTATTGATCCTAAGATGGAAGATAAAGGTTAAAAAGAAATCATCACTAATAATTAGAGAAATGCACATTAAAACAACTCCAAGGTTCTACCTCAGAACCATCAGAACGACAAAGATGACAGAAAAGAAAATGATAATTATTGAAGGGACTAAATGGAAAATGGGTTCATTAAATTCATTTTTGTTGGATTTATAAATTGGCTCAGCAGCTCTGGAAAACTATTTGGAATCAGTTCCTAAAATTCATTAAACTATGCATAACTAGCAATATAATTTCTAGACCTATATGTCAAAGAAACCGGAACTAAATCTATATGTGGAAGAAAATACATAGCAGTTATTTTTCCTATGGCAAAAAAAAAATAGACATGAAGAGAGGGACCATCAATTGGGGGAATAAATGGAAAATAATTTATGAATGGTAATAGAATATTATTAGACCACAAGAAATGCTAAAATGTGTGGTTTCAGAGAATTTTGGGAAGCCTTATAGGAATGGATATAGAGTAAATGAACAGAACCAGGAGAACAAAATCTATAATAACATCATAAAGAAAAACAAGCTGGAAAGATATCTCCAATTAACGCAAAGTAGATTTCCTACACTGTTTCAGAAAACTGATGAAGCATGATATCCACCTACTGAGAGAGTAATGGACCCACAATGCAGAAGAAAGTGTACAACATCATTTTCATATAAGGCCAATGTTGGCATTTATTTGGCTTAAATATGCATATTAATTATAAGGGCTTTTTTCCCTCCCCCCAACAAGGAGGGAAGTAGAGCCAAAAGGAAAGTGAGGAGGAGATAGGTTAGCAAAAAGGAAAAAAAAAGTGGGGGATGAGGGTGGGAGAAAGAAAATAAGAACATTGATGTATCTTTTTTAAGTATAAAGAAAAGAAAAGAATAAGTGTAAGAATCACAAACCAAGAGGGTAACTTTGAAAGTTCCATAATGGATAGATTTGTATGTATTTCACAGAAAAGCTGAACATAGATATCCATAGATTTATATACAATCCTCTTTTTCTGTTCTACTATATATGGAAATGAGCATTGTATTTGGCATTTGTTTAGTTCAAAATTTATATATAAGTATATATATATTTACATATATATATATATATGAAAAAACAAATGTTCCCATGTTTCTCGAAATTCTTTAGTTGCCATTTCCTATAATGCAAAACTATTTGATTGTGTTCATGTACCTATTCTCCAACTATATTAATTTTTTTGAAAACATTTAGAGGAAAACTTCTACTCTCTTTTGTCATGTGCTTCTGGCTGGCACAACCAGAATCATTGTAATGTTTTAATGTCTATTTCTCTTTAAGTTCATTTCCTTTCATTCTTAACCAATCATTAGCATCCTTAAAATGTTATTATATGTGAATGTATTATATAAAATTATATTAAAATATACATGCAAATTTATGATGTGTATTATATGAAAATCTCCTCTATCATTTTAGAGTATGTTGATGAAATTCAACCATTTTATGATCATCTAAATCCTAAAGATTTAAGAAAGTCTTATCATGTAACATCTACATATTTTGTTGAAATATTAATTCATGCTCACAACTACCTTAGGAGGTAAATGCTTTATTATTCCCATTTTATAGTTGAGAAGACTGAGGAAATCATATTAGGTGATTTGGGCAGAGTGATTCTGATTTTCTCAGATGTTCTTGGCTCAGAGATCCAATACTCCTTGCACTGAATCACCTAACTGCCATAAGTTTCAGAGAAAGAATTGAGTTCAAGTAATAATAGCTAGCATTTATATAACACTTACTTTGTGCCAAGTACTATGCTAAATGCTTTACAATTATTAACTCATGATCATCACAACAACCTTGGAAAGTAAGTGCTATATTATTGTCCCCAGATCAAGAAACTGAGGCAAATAGCCATTAAGTGACTTGCCCATGGCCGCAAAGCTATGAAACATCTGAGAAAAGATTTGAACTCACATCTTTCTGGCTCCAAGTCTAATACTCTCTCCTTCGGGTCACCCTGCTTCTCAAAGTGACATAAGAAAGATATGAGCTCACATATTCCATTATGTCACCATACCAGCTCTCTCTAAAGCTAACTCTTTTTTAAACTTCATTACATACAAGGGAAAGTATCAAAGTGTACATTGTGATTCCTAATATTTCAGTACCATTATTAGTTTAAGACCATTCTGTCTCCAGATAAGGAAACTTATTTTGTCAGTTTTCGACATGCCTTAAGTTTAGACTATGAAATTAAACAATAATTTTGGGGTTTTCAAATGTAATTGGAAAAGTGATGTTAGCTTTCTTTATTTTTAAAAAGAACATTTAAAGAAAAATATAGAAAGATCTTATGTATGACAGTTCAGGGTCCTTGTCAGACATCAAATTGCTCTTAGCAAAAATATTTTGATGACGTAAGTGCAAATGAATCAGAAGCATATGGAATGTATTTCCCTTAAATTCCACTTGGCTTTAAAAATTAAGGGAAAAGTGCTTTGGAGGAAAAAAATCCAATTGAGATTTATCAAGATTACATATTTGAAATATCACTTTCTAGACATTTGATGGACTAAACTTTACCCAGGGTTTGGTTCATTCATTTCTAATTAGTCTCTAATGTTGTCATCTTCACCCAAGTAACATTTCTGAAAGATAATTGAGTAACTTGCCAATTAATCCATTACTAGTTTACAGATATTAGGATGCTTTCCAGAAAATGTGTGCTGCTTATGGATTATTGGAGCGCCATAAATGTCCAGCAATGCATAAATCTAGAATAGATCACTTCAGCAATTTCATTTTAATGCATTCAGTACCTGGACCAAAAGTGAGTCAAGGCTCAGCCAAAGAAACGTCTTCATTTTTACAGTCACTTTGGAACTATATTAAAAGTTAAGCATGCGTTTTCTATTTCTAACAAGTAAAAATGGATATTGCCGGTCTGAAGATAAGAGAGGAATCTTGTACAGAATGAGGTATTTGTGTCTCCTCCCTTTTTCATTTTTTTCTGTCCCAGAAGTATAACTGGTACCACCCACATTGTTGTGCTCCCTCCAAACCCTACTTCTGAAAGCCCTCTCACTAGTAAAAGATTTACAGTGGAATCCGCACTGTTATAAATCAGTGTTCAAGCATCTTGTTTTTTCTATTCTGGATGTTGATGGAATCAGGAGAGTTATATTTTTTCATCTGGGACATGAAAATTTACTCCTCCACATTTGAGTCCCACAAGCACACAAAAGTTCCCTGCCCATTAAGTCTGGTGCTCTGTTCTCTTGTAAGTGTTGAAGGTCACAAGCTCAGGAAGCAAGCTAAAAGTAGAAGCAAATACTGAGTTATCATCTTAAGTAAATGGCTATGTTGCCATTGGTCTTTGTGCAAACTATAGTGACTATTCCTTTCCCATTGCACTTTTCTTTAAGAAAAATGCATTGTCCCCCTTTAAGCCCTCCTAAAATTTAGTGTTGGATAGAGAACCTTTCTCCAAACCAGGCAGACATTAGTTCAAAAGTCTCACCTTGGATTAGGTGATGCTTTAGAAAGTTATTTAACTGTTTTTTAGAAACATTAAAATTATAAAATGTAAAGAAGATACTAAACAAGTTCTGTAAAGATGACTTTCTTATCAAGGAGTTGCCATCTCAATGAAATTTCAGGTCCAATCCCTAGCTTCCTGTTTTGTGGAAAAAGTACAAAAAAGACTGGATTTTGTCATTAAAGAAGTCAATCCATTTGCCATTTGGGAAACAAGCCGGAGGAAAGTTTGAAGTAGTGGACTCAAACTTTGAATGAAACTATCCAAACCCCATTAGGATTCTCCAGTTCTCCAAAATGTCCCTGAAAAAAAGTAAAAATATTCATATTCTAATAAATGAACAAATACAAAACCATCAAAATATTTCAGTTCAATTTGATCGTCTGGATGGAAATAATTTTAAGGATTCAAAAGCTACCAAAGTGAAGATTCTTCATGTGTAGATGGATGGCGTCCTTCTAAAACAGAGAAATCTAGAAATTGGAGGCAATGCAAGGCGTGAGCTGGTAGTTCTCCGGGTCTGTTAATTATGTGAAAAATGATGAAAATAGCATCTGGCATCATAGATAAGGGTCATCCTTTCAGTTATGAAGACCTGGGCTCAAGTCTTACTTCTGACAAACACTGGCTATTTAACTGTGGTCAAGAAACTTCAACATATTTGTTGTGTCCAGTGAAAGGTTCCAAATCTATAACTTAGAACAAGTTAATGATTTGCAATGGTGGACGGAGTTGATGTAACAGAATGTCTGCCATCAAAAAGCAAACACACACTTCATTAGGCACACTCATTATTTTAAAAATAATTCATAATTGCTTTCCATAATAAGAATAATAAGTATGTAGTACCTGGTCAACCTTAAGACTCTCTATATAAAGTTAATTCTACACATGTTAAATAGCTCCTATAGATGAGGTACTATTGTATGTTATTGTTATCATTATTTTCATTATTAAAAGAAATTTAGATTCAGATGCTAAGAAATTATAAACTATTTGATGATTAAATTTCCTTTGAAAAATGCTCTCTTCTGGAATGAAAAGACCATCAAGGAGAAAGTCTGAAAGGGAACTACATTTTGCTTTACATATATTTCCAATTTGTTCACATTTTCACTTTCAAATATAACAGATGTCACCAAACAACATTTTCCAGGATGTTTAATTACTAAGAAATACATGAGCATTTGAAAAGCCCCTTTACACTTGAGTGTTAGCTACAGGACATTTTCCCAATGGTACCAGCATGTTTATGTTCTAGTAGGTGTGAATAAGCTCACATGTTTATGTTTAGGTTCCAGGAGGTGTGAATAAGCCGGCTGATGCTCCTTGCCAAGAGCATTAGACACCATTTCTTAGAAACAATTGAAGCAGCCATTGAACTTCCTCTTATAAACAAGGTCACCCACATTAACCAAAAAAAAGAAAAAAAAAATTGTGTGGGGGTTTTTGTTTAGTTGAGTGTAAGCCATCTTGTATGTGCTCCTAAAAGAGCATTTTATGAGTTGTTTAATGTTACCAGTTGGCTAAATTTGGCAAACCAACACAAGGACTTCCATTAGATAATTCTTAACCGTGCCCCTGTGATGAAAAGATCCTCTGTCCTTGAACTGGAAGAAAAGGAATGAAAAGAATAGAAAACCAATGATAGCTTTCAGCAAGGAAAATAGTTTAATAGCCTCTGATGTCTCTTGTCTTTTTTCCTCCCTTGAAAGACTGCAGAAGGAAAGGAAAAAAAGAAGAAAAAAAAACCTTAAACATGATGTAGATTCTAATTATCACAATGGACAAGGCCATGAAGTCAAGAAATGGGTCACAAAGAAGAATGTTATGAAGGCATTTTTAACATATGAGGTAGGAACAGGATCAGGCAAGAATCCTGTGTTTGCAAACTTTATTAAAAAAAGTTAGATGTTTCTGGGGGGAACTGAAACTTTCATCTGGAGCCAAGACTAGAAAAGGGAGGAGCCTTTGTATTGGGGGAGGGGGAGAATAATGAAACCACAGAGCCAGAGCCAAATTTTGAAGAGGATCCTAAATGCTGTTTGGGGAAAAGATTACTGAATGAATTACCAGTGGCTGTTTGTCACCTCTCCTAGCTCCCAGAGGAGAAAGGCAGGCCTGAATGGCTGTTATAATCTTTTTTTTTTTTCTTATCCCCTTCTTTCAGATCAAGTCAAGCAGAATAGAGTTAAAGGCTTAATTTCCATTGAAATCTTGGGTGTGAAATTAACCCTCCTGAATCAGGCTTTCCTAGCAGTCTTTTTTTTTTTTACAGTAAGTAATCAGTGTTTAATGACTTGACTTTTACATGGTACAACCTTCCTGAACTCACCATCTTGCCAAGACTTCAAGGTGTATTGTGTGGAATGTTCAACAACCTCCTTCCTGCTAAGGAGGACTTAAGTGGAGGGGGAAGAGACTTGAATAAGAGCTTTAAAAAACAAACTTTGATGATGTCTTATTTCTAGATCATGCGTGCCTCTTTTTGGATATTGCCAACGCAGCTGAATTGGAACTCCCCACCTTCACCTCGTAATGCAGAAAAATAGTTAAACATAAACAGCTGATTTAGTGTCTAACAGTGTATGCAATACTGCTACAATTCTCCACTTCACCAATGAGAGAAAGGTTGTTTCCCACCACTACCTGGGTGAGGGGAAGGGTTACCTCATATTTTCATATTTCCATACTTTATTTCATTTTTTACTCAATTACATTAAAAAATAACCTTTTTTAAAAAGTTTTTAAAAGTTTAAGCCAACCTGAGAATTTTAAAATACATTTCTGCCATCTGAAAGAAGTATCATCTTTGTTCTATTTCAAGATGACTGAATACATTATGAAATTCATTCAGTTGGCTTATTTCAGAGATGACCACTCACCAACAGAGAAAGGAGATATGGTCTCACGTTTATTCTAGTTTATAATTCCTGGCTATACCTATATTGCTAATACTATTGGCCAGAACTCTGAAGCTTTAAAAAATAGATTAAATTCAATTTGACACATTTTATAAGCTACTGTTATACTCGAGGAGACAAATGATTATAAATTCAGTCCCTGATAGGTTGCCATATGACTTTGGGCAAGTTCACTCCTCAATGCGTCCAACAAATATTAATGGCTTTAAGTTGAAGATGAGTTGCCAAATTGCATCTATGGAGGAAGTTTCTAACTGAAGAATTAGTTTCTAATTGAGGAACCACCCTGCCCCACTCAAAAAAAGTTCAAGAAAATAAGATAATACTATGGGTTGGATATATGACTACCATAGTCTCTTTCCTGGGTAGTCTTTAAGCTCATTGAAGAAATGAGCCTGCTATACAAATAACTATAAGCCCATTTAGAGTACGACTGCTGAGAAAATAAAGGGAAGGGCTGACAATGCCAGTATAGACCACTAAATGGTGCTAACCCATGATCAAGTAGAGTCCATCAAGGAGAAGGTAACCAGATTAATGAAAAAAAAAAACACAATAGAATATAATTTAGGAGAATTGTTTAAAATAAACTAGCTCTTTTCCCTTTTCTTTATATATGTGAAGAATTTGTAGAGTTAGAATTAAGAATGACCCAAGGGAGAAGGGGCATTAGTAGAACTTTCTTAATAATGGTTAGAGTAAACCAAAAGTAAATGAACTGTTTAAGGGGGTGGTAGGTAACATTTCCTTGAAGTCTTGAGTCACACGACTGGGCATTGACTTATTGGTTATGTTTTACTGTGAGGGCAATGTCATACCTGGCTTAGATTCCTGAGATTCTATAATAAAAATCTATGGTTTGTTGCTCTAACTCCCGACATTATAAAAAACTAATGCTACAATGAGTGTATTTATTCAATAAACAATTATTACCCAGTGAGTCCATAAACATTGAATGCCTATTACTCGTCAGACATTCTGCTAAATTCTAGAGGTACAAAAAGAGACAAAAGAAGAGTCTCTGCCCTCATGGAATTTACAATCTAATGAGGGAGACAACAAGCATACAATTATATACAAGCCAGCTTTGTGCAGAAAAACCCAAGAAATATTTGAAAGAAAGAAGATAAAGCAATAAAACAGAGTTTCCATGTTTAAAGCATTATGCTACATCTTGGCATATAGAAAAACAAAACAAAAATGAAAACAGTCTTTACCTTTCAAGAATTTAGATACTATTTGAAGAAAGTCAGCACCCAGATAATTTAAAACAAAATAGTTTGAGTCAGGGAAAGAATTGAGGGGATCAGTATAGACAATGTGAAAGAGGTAACCCATGATCTGAGCATTAAAGGTATTCTAAGAGGCAGAAGTGAGGAAGGAATGAGGATAAATCAGGGATAAGGCACCAGGAATGTGTACAAATGCATTCAGTTTAAAGATAGAAGACTGAAGTTTGAATAATAGTGAACACTCCTTTTTGGCTGGAATATAGAATATGTGGAGGATAATAATGTTGATTAAGTGTGGAAAGGTATGACAGAGTCAGAATGTAGAGTATCTTCAAAACTGGGACATGGAGATTGTAATTTACCTGGAAGAGCTGAAGATTTTTCAGCTGCAAAGTAGACTGGTCACACTGGTGCCCAAGGAATATTACTTTGGCGAAAGTGGGGAGGATAGTTTGGATGGAGAGCTCTGAGACCTGAACCAAAGGAGACTAATTAGGAATCTATTGTGATAGGCAACAGAAAGAGACAAGGAACAGTAAGAATGGGACAGGGGGATAGCTGTGTGGCTCAGTGGAGCCAGGACTAGAGATAGGAGGTCCTGGGTTCAAATTGGACCTCAGACACTTCCCAGCTGTGTGACCTTGGGCAAGTCACTTAACACCCATTGCCTAGCCCTTACCACTCTTCTGTCTTGGAGCCAATATACAGTATTGACTCCAAGATGGAAGGTAAGGGTTTAAAAAAAAAAGAATGGGGGCAGAGACAAATGATAGTATAAAATTAGAATCACCAAGGAAAGGCAACTGATTGGACATGAACATCCTGGGTAATTCCAAAGATGCAAATTTCCTCCTTGATTCAATTGAAAGAGTAGCCTACAAATAAGTATAATTATAGCCATATTAACTATATTATGTAAAATGTCTTAATTTATGAAGTATTTTATGGAAATTCATAATATTTTTGAGTAATTATTTTATCCAAAATTAACTGGAAGATACCACTATGAAATTCATTTAAGAAAAACTATTTTTAAGCAGCGTCTGCCATCAAAAAGTTTAACATTAATGAGAACAAGCTTATGTCTACATAATATGACAAGGATATATTTTTGTCTACATGATAATCAAGAAAAAAGTTGTGGAAGTAATTACTTTGAACAGAGAAATATGGATTTTAGATTGTTATTATAGGAGCTCAGGGACAAAACTGGCACTTTTTTTTTCAACCTGAAGAAAAAGATGTGTTTACTTCATAGGGAGAGGGAAAGAGGAGCAAGTTTGATAAGAACTTACCAAGAATTCATCTGCTGGAAGAAAAAGGTTCCATTGGAGGCCTTCTATTTTTTGACTAATTATTCTTGCTAATAAGGTATAAAGTTCATTTGTTTCTAGGCTGCTGTCAGTATCCCTGGAAATTATTATGATCTGGGGGAAATAACCCAGTTGCCTGCTCCCATGGGGTAGCTCATGAGAAGATGACTTTCTCTCAAAAACTGTTTGACTGAATAATTTGTTTTAATGGTATATTTATCCTGACTTATTCTGAAATTCAGGTTAGAATTGTGCATAAAGAGCATGCCTTGGAAAAATCCTTTCATGAATACTAGAAGTCTAGGGCCTAAAATATCTAGAAATTCTTTCAGTTTTCAGACTTAGGAGGAAATACTGGGTTCTCATCTGGTCTCTGGCATATACAGAATAATTAGTGGTGGGCCAATTACTAAACCAAAGTGTCAAAGGCAATTTAATAAAATCAAAAGTTTCAGAGGAAATGTCAATCTGCATTTCTTCACACCAGTTAAATCATAGATGTAAGCAGAAGAACAACAGCAACAATTGACTCATGTAA
Organism: Monodelphis domestica; assembly: GCF_027887165.1. Taxonomy (NCBI): domain Eukaryota; kingdom Metazoa; phylum Chordata; class Mammalia; order Didelphimorphia; family Didelphidae; genus Monodelphis; species Monodelphis domestica. The sequence continues at coordinate 50,841,591 of NC_077228.1, read as the reverse complement.
GGATGTTTTTGCTATAAGAGCTTTGCCAATGAATGTCCATTTGTAGATGGTCCTCAGTAGAGGGGTTAAACAGGGGACCCCAACACTCCTGAGTAAGGCAGGAATGAGACTAAAATGAAATTAGAGGGGCAGCCAGGTTTCACAGTGCATAGGGCACCAGGCCAGGAGTCAGGAGGATCTGAGTTCCAATCTGGATTCAGATACTTCCTAGCTATGTGACCCTGGACAAGTCATTTAACTCCAATTTCCTAGCCCTTACCTCTTTTTTTGTCTGCCAATTAATGCTAGGGCAGAAGGTAAGAGTTTCAAGAAGGTACTTAGGAAATATTTAACAAAATAAAAAAGTACAATACAATATAGATAATATTAAATTTTAAAACTAAGTCAAACCAGATTTAGTGATTCCTTCTATTTGAGTTTGACCTAAGTCAACACATGGACTATGTTGGACTTCACCTTGTACCCGTGTCTTAGTCATTACCACATAGTTCTTTGGAGAAAAGAGACAAGTACAGAGAAAGATGGAAACACAGAGACAGTCAGAGATACCTGAAGGAGAGCCAGAGAAAAAGACATGGAGAAAGACAAACAAGAAGAGTAGCTATTTGACTTTTAGGAAAGAAGCAGGAAAAGGCTGGCCACATTTGTTCTCAATTTATTTGATCAATTAATCAGCTAGCATTTTAATAGCTTACTATATTCGTACAAGGCATTGTGCTAAGCAATAGTACTACAAAGATGAAAGCATCAATACAGTCAAAAAACTTATATTGCAATGAAGAAGGCTACCCCTATCTGAATGTAAATGAATGCAAGAGTCCTTCTGAAGAAAATACCATCAGAATATATTAAAAATAGAGGTTGTTTCTCATTCTTTGGAATGTTGGCTGATATTAAGTAGACGTACTTAAAATCAATTTTTAAAGATGAGCACATTTGTCCCTTAGAGATCTAACTTAAATTCAGACAATGAACTGGAGAAGAAGAAAAATGATTAGAGTAATTTCATGGAAGAGAAAAAATGGGGACCTAAATTATATAGAAATTCTAAAAGTTCTCCATTTTGTCTTTAACATTTTGGTACACATTCTTTATTTGGGCTCAGAGAGTGGACTGTAGCAAGGGTTAGAAATTAAACGACTACAAATTTAATTTTGATGAAGATCTTACTTCCTAACAATCAAAGATTTGTAAAAGTAAAATGGAGGTAGGAATTGGTTTCCCAAACATCACCACTATTACTACAATTAGCAGCTTCTAGGCAAAGGATGAATGACCACTTGTCTTTTCCAGTTACGGTTTGACACTAAAGGGTCTTTGAGGTCCTGTCCAACTTTGAGGTTGTGTGATCCTGTGGTTCAATTTTTCATTCAATGAATTGCTTTCCAGCTGCTTCTGGGGGTAGACATAGCAAAATCATGCAAAATACCTTGGGAGGGTGTGCTATAAACAGCAGCAGAGAATTTCATTTTGAAATACCTTTGATTTCCAGGCCACGGTTCCGGTGTTTGCTTAAGTTTAAAAGAGCCATTGGAATTCTTTGGTATTCATTTCAGCAAAAATTTGAAACAGTATTGTTTAAAGTTCACTTCCCTCATACATGGCAATAGGTCCTTTGGTGAAATCCTTCTTGTTCTAGCCCAGATGGATAGGCTGTGAAAATATTCTCTTATCTCACTGAATCTATTTTCAAAGAATGGCTGAAAACAGGAAAGTAATGGTCAAAACAGTCTCTGTTTTGATTCAAAGTTTGATAGCTTGTATTTAAGCCATACTAGTCCATCTTTCTTCATTATATTGAAGAAACTGCCTCACTCGTTCACTTTCTTTTTTATTCGCAAGGAAAGTCTTTTGGGCTACACGGTTAATCTGCTCCTGATGCCTGAGAGGTGTGTAACTACTCAGGCAACCTTGATTTATGATCTAAAAGCCAAAGTCATTAGTAAAATGCTCTTTGGCTAGTGGCGGCTAACAGTGATATATGGAGGTATGAATTTTCACTCATTTAAAGTCATTTAGGCACATTTTTTTTATTTCACTTTAAGTTATTTAAAAAATCTTTGTCCAGTGAATTAGTGGTATGCCTCTGAAATATCAACCACCATTTTATTGTTTTCATAATAGCTTATAATATGTATACATACATATATGTATATGTACTTGTCTCTATTAGAATATGAACTCAACACAAGTTGGAATTATTCCATTCATATTCATGTCCCACAGCCTGGCACTTAATTAACATCTGTTGATTGAAAGAATCAAGTTAACCAAGATTTATTAAGCACCTACTATGTGCCAGGCACTGTGCTAAATATTAAGAATTCTAAGAAAAACTAAAAAAAAACCCAATCCTTATCCTCAAGGAATTCATAATCAAGGATGCGAATAGATTGATGATATATTTATGTTCATATATCTTATTATTTCAAATATTATGTATGAAGAATTGAAGATAATCTTAAAGGGAAGACATTCATGTGAAAGGGGGATTGGGAAAAGCTTCAGACAGAAGATGAGATTTTAGCTGAGACTTTAAAAGAAGTCCCTTCACCTCTCTCCCCCGCCCCCCCCCCCCCCCCGCCCTAGCAGAGTTATAGTGGCAAGAATACTCATTGTACTTGAAGTCAGGAGATTAGATTTGTGCCAGTCAAGGAAAAATCATGAAATCCCTCAAAGCCTCAGTTTCTTCAAATTTGGTATAATTCAGTCATCTTTATTGATTACTCACCTTGGATAAGGCATGAGGGATACAAAATAATTAATAAATGAATAAATTAATGAATGAATAAACAAACAAATAAATAAAAAGTGTCTCTGACTTTCAAGACCTTGAATTGTACTGTGAGAATATGCTATATTTAATTAGATTAAAATATAGATAATAATTTAAAGAGATATAAAAATATTTAAATTATGATTTTCACATCATTGTAGACAAAGGATTTGTAAAGCTGATGCTTTATAAAATGTAATTTATTATCATTAAAGAGAAGCATTAATAATCAACTGAATTTGAATTCATACTTGTAGTAGGCAATATAATTTGGTGTGAAAGGAATTCTCAGTGGGAAGCTCACATTTGTTTTTTAGTTGCTTTTTATTAACACAGTGCCTGAGACAATGGGATAAGAACTTGAATTCCGATTTTATTGGTATAGGGAATTCCCATGGGATGAAAGTCTCTACCAAGCAGGTCCATGCTTATTCTGAACATAATTGCTGGGTTTTTTTAGTCATTTTTCAGACATTGAAAGCATGGCTTGAACACAGGTCTTCATGGTTTTAAGGTTGTCTATGTATTGTTTTTCTATAAACTATACTGCCTCCAAGTTAATATATCATAAGCAATAAATACTTTTTTGATGAACTAAGAAGACCTTCTAGAAGCTATTCTGCAATTGGCATGTATTTTCTATTTTGAAAAAAAAATAGTTTGTGAGGAGGTTCTGGGATCTAATCTTTTCTTAACTATTTCCTCACTGTGTGATCTTGGGCAAGTCACTAAACTTCATCCATCTAGATTTTGCCCTTCTCTCTTAGAGTTGTTACTAAGACAGAAAGTAAGGGTTAAAAAATAGCTTTTGGCTTCTTACTTTTTTCTTTTTCTTTTTAAACACAGAACAAAACCTACCCTAATGTACTAGAGGGTTCAGGAAGGGATATATGTCATTAAAAAGAAAAAAAAAAACATCAACTCTACTATCAAAACTAACACATATACCTACATATACATGTAGGTGTTCCTATATATATATATATATATATATATATATACACACATATATCAGTAGTTCGGGATGCCCTCCCTGATTGACCAGAAATAAAATTAACCTTCATTTTTGAGCTTTTAGACTATCATAAACTATAAAGGATTTCTGTTCAAAGATGATTTAATATTGTTAACAGGGAAAGAAGTCAGTAGGGTTGATCCTTTGGAGAATAATATTCTTCACATCTGAAATGCAGGTTTGGTTAAAGACCATAAAAAACAGACATTAGAGATTAGGAAGGCACCTGTCTGCTTTTAAGTCTGACCTCTTGTAGTAAGATTGGTTGTTTTGGATTTTGTTTTCTTTTTATTCACTTGTAAAACCAACTCCATAGATGTCTCTCTTCCTCCTGTTCCCTACTCCCCAATACCTCACAAAGTGCCCTTCACCTGGGATATACTTAATAAATGGATGTTGTCGTATTGCAATCATTAACTACTTGGTAGATATTCCTATGAATATTTTCAGGGATAAAATATAAATGAATATACAGTACTACCACTTTCTCCATTTTATCCCACCTACCTAACTGTAGAAGAGGCATCAAGGAAGAGAGAATTTCATGCATGCAAGACAGAAAGTGAGGGAGCTCATCTGCCAATCAAAAAGTGGCATTCCAGGTGCAATGTTCCCAGGAAGAGGCAGTTGGAAGCTAACCCCACAGTGGAAATGAACTAAGTCTCTGGGCTTTGGAGAGGGAAGGGAAGAAGAAGGTTTTGTGTGGCTGGTGGTGCTAGTTGAACCTGAAGAACTGATTGTATATTTGAGATTTGAGTTTGAAGGAAAAAGAAAGATTAAACAGTTGTCCTCCCATCTTCCTGACAGACTTTTGTGTCACAGTTGTGACAGGACTGACATTTCCCAAAATCCTCCTAACCCCCCTTATAGATTAGGAATAATCCTATCCCTCTCACCTCATCTTCCTTCATGTCCTCTCTTCCCCAATAAACCTCCTTACTTGAGAAAGAGAACAAGAGTGTCTTCTCTAAACCTCACAATTCACCTTTGAATTACATAGAAAGGTGGTTGACTAACAGGGGGGAGGGGATGGGAGAAGGAAGGAATGGGTGGAAACCTGGGAGGTGAAGGGTAGAGGGTAGGAAATATCTTGATCTATTAGCCATCAGTATTGATCAATAGGCATCCACTGATAATATCCCTGTTAGTAATATTTCCATTACAAGGCACCCTGAGGTTTCCTCTAGTATCTCTCTACTCAGCCAGAGTATCTCAGTTATTACAACTAGAAATATCTCCTAGATTATCCTATTTTAATACATAACCACCTCACCAAACTCAGAGGTCTAATAAGTTCTAAATTTTAAATCAAGATAATTCCTCACAGGTCTCAATTTTATCTTCTTAACCTATCAAAATAATCAAGATGAAAATTTTGTATAGAAAAAAAAATCTTTATGTTCCAAAGTCTATTTTACCGTATTTTCCTTGCAATTGATTTTTGTTATATAATCCTGTTAGTAGGTCAATTGTGTTTTCAGTTTTATATAAAAATATGTGATATACATTCAGAGTTTCTCAACATATTCAAAAAATAATGATAGTGCCCTATTCAAACATTTAGCTTGCATCCATTAAGTACCTACAGTATGTAAGGAGGAATTCAAAGCACAGGGGATATAAAGACAAAAATGGAAAAAAAAACCAAAAACCCAGCAACTCCCCTCCAGAAGTTTACATCTAAATGGATATCAATTTTTTTTTCCTTCCCAATGCATGGGAAAGGGGAGGAAAGGAAAGCATTTGGAACTGAAAATAGAGAGAGCATATATAAACACGGAAACAAACATATACATACATACCTTTTTCATTATAATTAAAATAAAACAAATAATTTAAAAGATGGATACCTCATTTTCATATAGTTAGGAACAAAATGCATCTTGGACCATTAAATACATATTGTTGGAACTTTAACATACATATGTATATGCAAGTATATATAATATAGATTGTTTATGTATTAAAATAAATGTTTAAAATATTTACATGTAATTGGGAAATATTCAATATATATGTTCATAATGAAATATATAGGAATATTGAAATATATAATATATGTGCATTATATATAAAGAACTAACCTTTGTTCTAAGAAATTTTTCTTCTCACTTGCAAAATTGACACTTAGTGCTTTATAGTTTGCAAGCTACTTCATATATATACTTTTCTTTGGTCACATCTACCTTATGATTTATATATAAAAGGCATAAAAACTTACATGACAATAAATATAACCTAAAAAAGAATAAAAAGCTGTGAGAGGATGTTACCTGTGGATGACAGGCATATTGTGAATGTATTGTCCTGTAAATGAAACAATAACATCTTTTACTTGGAACCTGGGTCAAAAATTGAATAGAATTTAAAAGATAAAGCTGAATTATTCATACAGTTAGCTGAAATGGAAGTATAGTTCTCAAGTCATATATATATATATATAATATTATATATTAAGTATAAGTTTTCCAAATGCCCCTCATAGTTAGGTACAAATATTTTTTTTTCCTTTTTCTTCTTTGTGGGAAGCACAGAAATGGCACAGGATACTTTGGAGACCAAATGTTACGGTGAATGACCCCTAAAAGAGGTTCTCAGAAAAAAAGTATATTGTTTAGACATAAAATGGGGGAAAAATGAATTCAAAAGGTAAAGCAAACTTTGTCCCTTGGCACATCCAATTGTGACATATTATATTATAATGCCAATCACAATCATAATAGCCAAATTTTGTAGTTTTATTTAATCTATATGAGTCTATCTTTTTCAATATATTGAAGAAATTGATTCATTTTTCATCAAAGTACTTTTAAAACTTCTATTGCATTAAAAAGTGTCTTATGGTCCTAATCATCCTAAATCTTTCAGTCAACCTTTGTGTTCCTAAAGTGCTAAGATCTTCTTGAAAGTCTCTGACTGGTAAAATTGTCTTTATTTATGATTTTAGTGGTGAAAAAGAAAACAAGTTGTTTTCATCATGTTAATATTTTTACATACATAACTATATGCTATAAAATGTAGAAAGATATACCTTGTACATGAATTTTACCACCTCCACATCAAAGAAAATCCTAAGTTTCACATAATTGAAAAGGACCTCTGAGGGTACCCATTCCAATCCATACAGAAATACGATTTACCTTTATAAAATGCCCAACATAGTCAAAGACCTCTAGTGACAATTCACGACCGTGAAAGGCAAACAACACTACTTTCACATAGTTCTCACCATTCCAAAGTTTTCCCCATTTCAAACCTGTATTTCCCTTTCTGCCACTTGTAACCATTTTTCCTTGTGTTTCTTTCTGGGCTAAGAAGAATAAGTCTAATCTCTCTATCACACTGTCTCTGGACTATAACATTCCTAATTTGATCTCATTAGTTCAGACCCCAGAGGGTGGCTACCCCTGGTTCAAGTTACTATCAGGGTTCACATTCCCAAAACTATACCTCATGAACTCCCTCCAGTGCATTCACCTTTAATAGTCAGAAGGTAAATACAATTATCTCAAGGCAAAGACATTTATTAAAAGGGCATAGCTTAACAGTAAGAACAATATAATCTCCCCTACCAACAACAATAAAAGAGTTGTATTTTCTTACAAATATTCACTAAGACAATGGAAGAAGTAGACAAACACAGAGAGTACAGTAATATAGTGGCACCCACTTAGGGAATAGATACAAGTAAGACAAGTTTCATGTCGACCGTCATGTCCTTTCTTACAATGGTTTTTATTCTCTTGTGAAAAGAAATTCGCACTGTGGCTACCTAGGGTGACAGCCTCTTCTAGGCAAATGACTCAGCTGAGCTCCCTAGGTCTGTCTCTCTTCCATATATTAACTATCAACATATTTCAGATGTGAAAATAATTTTAACTCTTCTTTCTGTCTTATTTATCTCACAGTTGGACTCTGTTCCACTGGATATTGCCATGATGACATAAGTAGGGAATGAAAAATAAGTCCCTTCTTCTTTCTTGCCAGTCAGCTAAAAGCACTCCAAAATACTGGCTGCCTCGGTGAACTCTTTCAATAACTCTGCAGAACTGACTAGTTTGTTTGTTTTTTTAGCACCCTGAATGATGTGACTGATCCTATAATCACCCAAGGGCTAGCCACTCTATAACTCCACCTAATTGATGCAGACCCTTATTGACACCTGCTAAAGGAAAAATGAACTATAAATGCATCTTTGTCTTTCCTTTAAGTACTTAATACCTTGTTCTCTCTGTCATCTGTTCCTTGTGTCCTGTAATTTCATCAAATAGGTTAAAGAAACTCGATTGTTCAGAAATCTTTTAGACAAGAACTATAAATGCAATATTTGTCTTCCTAAGTTTTCATCTTCCTTTCATATCTCGTCCTTATTCTTCTTGGTGCTCTTTAACCTCAGTGAAAATGGTCACTGGAAGATAATCATGTTTCTCTATTCATCTATTTGGCCTCCACTTCTTTTTTCATGGTTACTCTCATTGAGGTACATAGGTAGGAGACAGGTACTTACCAAAGAGCTTCACAGAAGTGCATTGTGAAGAGGAATAAGAAAAAGGGCTTGACAAGGCACAACCAAAGGGAAAGAATATATAATCCAAAAGGATAATGGTTGAGGAGTGAATGGCACAAAGATATTTCATAGATAATAAGGCAAGAAAATCCTGAAGAATAAGAGGGGGAAAAAGCTATTACATAAATGAAGTTGCCAATTTTTCAAAAAAGGATGTAATTTCTGGCAAAGCCAGGAGTTTCCTGTAGAAGTTGCCTCTGTGTTAATAGGACTTGTATAGACTAAACATTTTTCTAGCACAGCATTCTCTTCCTGTTAGAGGAAAGATTTTTTCTCACAGCAACGTAAAGCCTTTCTATTTGTAAAAGAGATGAAATACAAATTAAAATAATCTGATGTCAGAGAGACCCCATAGTTATGATGTGTTTTTGACAAACTTCTCTGATTAAAGGTGCTTTGAGAAGTGGAGGAAAAACTCTCTTAAAACAAATGGAAATATATTGGGAAAAGCCACAGAATAGCTACTCTACTTACCTTTTGGATTATGCCAAAAAACTTTGGGTAAGCTTTGTTGTGTGTGTATACACGTATGTGTTCCTGGGTATGTATGTGTGTTTGTATTCAGTTAAAATCAATGTACTAAGCATTGCTTGGGCCAAAACAGTGAAAGAACTCCATTTGTGCAATCCATTTTCTTCAAATGTTCTGCCATCATGAATCAAATACTTAGGAACTATTTAAAAATATATACAGGCATCCCTTCAACATCTTGGGGTTTAGGAATGTGGTACCTCCCTCATGTGGACAGTCCATATGAAATGTTTGGGCCTCCCTTCATTCCAGTGAAGAAATCTGAATCAGTTCTTTTTCTTTCATGGGCTGTTTATAATGCCTTATATGCATTTATGAGTATTAAACTTTTTAGGATAACTCTAGATTTCTAGCCTTTCTGTATCATCTGCTGGTTTTTTCATCCTTTTCCAAACTTTAATTTTTTATTCATTTTAACTTTAAAAAAGAAATGTCATTGCTATAATATAATACTACATTTATGTCATTTCTGAGTTTCTAATCTTTTCTTCTGTTTTGACTGTTTCATCTGTGGCTTCCACAAAATCCTCCCCAAATTCCCATTTAATTTCTTATAACAAACTGAGATATTGATACCTCGATGGGCAAAATCCCAATGTGGAAAGCACCTGTACAGGCTCTCACTTAACAGTGAAAAGAATAGGTAGAATCCTTACTCACTATTTCCCTCCACATTAATATTTGTACCAATTTTTATTTTTTACAGATCTTTCCATGACATTGATGTCCATAGCATTTTACTCTTTCTAAAAAAAAAGATTTACCTCTTATTTCACAGGCTATCATAAGGTAAGACTCTTATCCGAAACGTCTAATGGAGATGCAGTGGAAACTCATTGACAAACTGGGATTTTTAAAAATTTTGTGAATAAGATGAAAGAAACAACATGGCTAAGAACAAAAATAAAAGCTTGGCCATGTCATGAAAGAATAGAGTAAGGAAGTCTAACCACTAAATAGCTTCAAGAGTCTGATCACCAAAGCTGAGAAAAATATACTTAAGATTGAGGTAAAAAAATATTTTATTTTAGGGCTCACAGGAGGATCAAAGGAAGAATAATGGTATATATTGTTCAGAGTAGATGCAGAAAGAAGAAAGAAAAGAAGCATTTAGTAATCTTTCTCTATGTTCTAAATACTGTGCTAAGTGCTTTCCAGTGTCTCATTTGATCCTCATAATAATAACCCTAGAAGGTGGTGGGTACTACCGCTATTCCCTTTAACAGTTGAGGAAGCTGAGGCAGAGAGATTAAGTGACTGCCCAGGGTCACAGACCTAGCTAAGTGTCCAAAGCTGGATTTGTACTTATCACCTAGATGCTTCTGAACCTGCTTACCTTTTCTCTAATAAGGATTGTGCTCTTTAGGCAAAGCTGGAGAGAACATGAAATGATTGATAGGAAGCTGAAGCCAATGTGCATATGGCTGGAGAGCTACCATCAGCAATCTTTGAAAATTTGTGGAAAACATTTTCCATAAGTGCTACTAATTCCACATCTGATATATTGTTGTTCAGCTCTAGGTGACACACTGCTAGTAAAAAGGACATTGACAACTGGAGTAGGTCCAGGAGAGTGTTGAAACAGATGCAAATCCTGGCAAACCATACAATTTTATCCAACAAACATTTATTGAGCGTTTATCATACTTAGGATATTATCCTAGATGCTTGCAATAGAAAGATCAATAAGAAAGACACTAATTTCAAGCTTATGGTATGAGGAATGAAGACAAGTGTATATATATATATATATATATATATATATATATTTTAGAATAGATATATATATATTTTTTACAATAGAAAGAAATGTGAAAAAAGTACAAAGGAAAAGTTCTGGCAAAATGCTATGAAAAGTTGAAAAAGATATCACTTTTAGCTGGGTAAAGCAAACTCAGTAAATCTTCATGGAATCTGAGTTTGTCCATTCAAGAAAATTGAAGCTTCACCTTGGAGAAAAGGAGGAATAAAGAGGTGAACTGTCTAGGCATGGGGATTTGTTAAGATAAGAACAAGGAGAAAGGAAAGGAGCAGGCTGAGAAACAGAACATAGATCATTCTAATTTAGGGGATACTAATTATATCACATGAAGGAGCTAGTAATATTTAGCCTAAAAAAATAAGACATGAGGACAAGGGAGGAGAACATAATGGCTATCTTCAACCATTCCAAGAGTTGCATTATACAAGAGGAAATAATTTTCCTCTTCTACTTAACCCTTTAAGAAAGGATGAGAAGGAATGGGTGGAAGTTAAAGAGATGCAAATATTGAATAAGAAGAAGAAAAAAACTTAATAATTAGAACTACCCGCAATTGTAATGTACTGACTTTTGAGGAACTGAATTCCTTTTCTTTGATGTCTTCAAGTGGAAGTTAGTATGAGATACAGAGAATTCCTTTTTCAGTGATTGGGTGAGCTGGTTGAAGACTGATCTTTTGCCTCTTTTGAGTTTTTTTGATTCTTGGCTGTGATTGTGAGATAGGCAGCAAAAAGCTCTCCATCACCATTCTATACTGGGTTTATTAATTGTTTCAAAAATATTTTTTCTTTTTTTTAAAACAAGTTTCAATTGCAAGCTATTGGTTGTATTTCATTTCATAAGTATTGTCTAAATCTTCAGTGACTTTCTAATTGCCTACAGGAAAAAACACAGACTCTTCAATCTGGCTGTTAGATGCCTTTTATAATCTGAATCTCACTTCCATTTGTAGGATTATTTCATGCAAGTCCTTTTCAAAATTCTCTGTTGAAGTAAAACAACCTGCTAGCTGTCTTCTTTACCAGATATTCCAACATCTGAATTCATGGTCTAGTGCAATTAGTTGTCCCTTTGGAATATGCCCTCTTTTCTCCTCTCCTTTGTAGAATTGCCAGCTTTCTTCAAGGCACAGTTTAGGGGGGATTTCCTGATTCCCCTTTCCCTAACCTTTAACACTCCATCTTAAAATTACATTGTATTATTTTATATGCGCTAATTCACATCTTGCATCCCTTTGTAGAATGTAAGCTCTTTGGGAGACTCTTTTGTTTTAACTTGATATCCCCAATAGCTTACACATGGTACTTGCTAAGTGTTTATTGAATCAAATCACACACACATATGTATACATATATGTATATATGTATATATACTTTGAAAACTTCCTGTGTTTGACTGATCTGCCTAAAAGGGACAATATCTTCTTGGTCTTCCCATATGAATTCATGACATGGGACTAGTTATTTCTGAATTGTCTAATTCTAAAGAAACATTTCAGCAAAAGATAGGATAATGGAGCTCAGAATTTTAAGTTTGTCTTGAAGCAAACTAACTCAAAATAGGTCTGAATACAGACACAAATGTTTAAGTATTCGTCCACATTGAAGAGAAAGATAGTGATGCACCAACATTCAATTATTAAACACATTTATTAAGTGTTTACTATGTTGCAGGCATTGTGCTGGTATACTGGAGAGACAAAGACAAAAAAAGAAAATCCCTGCCTTCAAGGACTCTATATGCTATCAGAGGAGACAATATATACACATTCCCTAAAATACAGATAAAATAGAACATGTTTTGTTTATAAAATAAACTACATTTTTTATGTTTTGGAAACAGCTGCATGGCACAGTAGATAGGGTGCTGATCTTGGAATCAGGAAGCCCTAAATTAAAATCTGATTTCATACTTACTATCTATGTGACTCTAGGCAAATCATTTAACCTCTGATTGCCTCAGTTTCCTCAAATATAAAATGAGAAGAGTTACTGTGCCTTTCCTATAGGACTATTGTAAAACTCAAATCAGATATTTTTAAAGCACAACACAGTGATTGGCAACTAATAGGCATCATATAAATTCTTATTATTTTCTTCTTTCTTGTTTTTGAAGGGCTTGTTTTGTTTTGTTTTTTTTGTTTTTGGTGAGAAAACATTAGCACTTGCAGAATCTTGAAAGGCTTCATGTAGAATGTGATTCTTCCGCTGAGTTTTCAAGAGACATTAGGGATGCTAGTAGTTAGGGAGGTGAGAACAAACTCATTCAGTTAGGAGCAGAGTGAAGGCAAATAGAAATGCTGAGGATGATGATACTAGATTCCATTCATAGGACTCTTTAAAACTACAAAATATTTTATATACATGAACTTGGAAAAAGAGACAGAAACAGGGTTGGTTAGTTGGGGAGGTTAGTAGGGAGAGAAATACCAACACTTAGACACATGGGGTGAAAGTAAGGTGATGAACTTTTCAACCCCACCAGTGTACAAACCATAGAATAGTGTGTATCTCATTAAAAAGATAATACAATCAAGGTTCCAAGAGTAAATAAATAATTCCTAATCCTGCCAATGTATGTTCAGTACAAAAACTTTGTTTTATTAGCTTTACTGCAGGGTTTTTATGTCCTCTATATGTCTACATCATCACTGTGGGTCTTAGATATGAAGCTTTTATAAAGGAGAGCCCCGTCTGTGAAATTAACTTTACAAAGCACTGATCACCAATGAAAGCAAATATCGGTACCTAATCCATGCCTTTAACGATGATGGCATTTTCTGCTTCTGCTTTCTCACTTGTAAAATCAGAGCCATCAGAGTAACAAAGAAGCCAGCTTGTTAAAACTGATTGGTTTTCATGATCATAAACTAGTTTTCTTCTTTACACATCTAAGGAGGTGACAACTTAGAGTACAGAGAGCGAAAGAGCCTCTCATTTAGGACAATTGGCTGATTTGTTTTCCTCCTGTACCTCTTTTTAAACCATCAGTAATAACTAACCAAACATGAACTAAGACAAACAATACCCTCATTTTCATAGGAATAATGTAGTTGAAAGGAAATATCAGCTCAATCCATTCACCATAGAGTGCAAAGCATTCAGGAAAATCTAGATCTGAGACATTTTGTCTATATAGCTTTGTCAAAGTGATAAAAATATCTCATATTGAACTTCAATATTCAACTTACTCATCCAATACCCATATGCACTAGAATGTAGGGATGCATCTGTCTAAATTTTCCCTCTGGGTTTCTCAGAGTACCCCTGAGGCATGATATGGTTCTAATGCTATCAGCTCAAATCTCCATCTAGAATGTTTCTCCCAGTATTATTTCCAAATCAGTTCTCTACTATGATTTAATCCACTCTTATGCCCTCTTATATCATTGATAACTAACATCAATTAGTTTTTGTAAAGGAATATTTACTGAAAAACTATATCAAAACCAAATATATATAGTGATCCCTGAAATGAGAGAAATCTTCTTCCTTTTACATACCCTTCAGTCTCTGAGAGCAGCAGGCCATTCAGAAACTATGCCTCCATCACCATGTTTATTTTCAAGTAAAGTATAGCCAACAGAGGAACTGTCACAACCTACAATTCATATAAGTTGTCCAGTTGTACCTCTGCTGGTCTGTGTCCTCCCTGGTCTTGACCACTGGACCTCCACAGGTTTTTCTGACCCTTTCATACTCATAGGGATATGGTCTAGCCCATTCTATTTCAGATTCTTATTCACCTAAGAGCAGGAAAGAAGAGAGAGAGAGACAGAGACAGACAGACAGACAGACAGACAGAGAAAGAGAGAGAGAGAGAGAGAGAGAGAGAGAGAGAGAGAGAGAGAGAGAGAGAGAGAGAGAGAGAGAGAATAGAAAGATCAGTGCAATGCATTAAGGCCATATATTGTCCTGTGACTAATTCCTGCCTTCCTAAGAGGCTTAAAATAAGTTCTTGTAACCATGAAAGTAGGATCCAATTTTCTCCACTGAAGCCTTTTGTAAGCATTATCAGTTGTAGCTCAGTAGCCAATTAAAAGGTTATCCTTTACCATGTAGTAAGTGCAAAAGGAAACTCTATGTACTTCTTCTGAATCTGGGACAAGATTGTTTCATTACTCATCATCATCATTTTACAGAAGCATGCTCACCAAACTGAAGCCATGTGGGTTGGAAGTTGAGAGTCCCAAACCCCAAGGGCATGCTCTGATATTTAATCTTTGTTTGCCAGTTCCCCAAGTAAACTAAAAGATATGGTCTAGGATAAATGTAAATCTTTATTAATGAATTAAAGTAAGAATTATATTTCATATTCATTTTATTTCTTTGAAACATCATAGTTCTCACTTAACATACAACCAGATGGTTCAGTAGAGAGAAAACTGAACTTATAGTCAGGAAGATTCAGATATTTTGTCTCAGATATTTGCTTGGTGTGTAACCCTGGGCAAGTCATTCAACCTCTAGGGGCCTTAGTTTCCTCAACTATAAAATGGAAGTATTAAAAACATGTTACTTGACAAGGTTGTTATGGGAATCAATTGAGATAATATTTGTAAAGCATTGATCAGACTTTACAATACCACATAAGGACCAGGTATATTATATGTAAATATAATAAAGTTAGTATCAACATGGATCAGGGCAGCTCTATGGCTCAATGAATAGAAGAGTGAATTTGGAATCATGAAGACTCATCTTCCTTATTTCAAATCTGGTCTCAGGTATTTATGAGCTGTGTAACCCTGAGCAAATCATTTCCCCTGTTTGCCTTATTTCCTCATCTGTAAAATGAGCTAGAGAAGGAAATAGCAAACCACTTCAGTATCTTTGCCAAGAAAACTCCCCAGATTTTTCAGATGTGACTGAAACAACTTAAAAGCGATAACAAAATTAACATTGACATTAATAATCAACATATTAATAGCAAAGACTACTTAACTATTACAAAGCAAATTATTATTTCATGCACTATGTAAACACTGAAATGTGCTCCCATTCCATCAAGTTTGAATATATACTCGTAAGATTCCACTAGAAGCTTTGGTGCTCCGACCAGAAAATAAACATTATAATTCATGGGGCAAAAAGTATAAGACTCAATTAAAACAAATGAGTTGTCATGGTTCATGATTAAGGGTTGTTAACAAACCTGATAGTCTCAATGATTATTCTCTCTATCTTGGGGCACAACTGAGTCATTTCTACCAGTGGATGGATAGAATTGCATTTTATATCTTCGTTTCCCTCTAACATCAAATTCAGAATCATAGGACAACTCCCATGTTGCCCTGCCATCTCTGGTTGGATTAAAAGTTGATTATGAACTCTGATGCTTATGATTTTACTGTTTAAGATTTATTAATAATTTGGGCACCACAGGGAATATCTTATAATGTCATAAACATAGTCCTTGAAATGAGGAGATTTGGCTCTGCCCAGCCTTTGGCATTTACTAGCTATGTGACTACAAGTCATAGAATCTCTGTGAGTCTCACTTTCCCCATCTGTAAAAGGAAAATGAGTCATAGTAATCAAAGGATTACTATGGGGAAAGTGCCTTGGTTCCCTTGCCTATATAATGGAAATTTCAATGATTTTGACATTTATTGCCATTGCCTGGCCTAGTGCCTCATAAAAAGCAGGTTTTAAATAAAAATTTGCTGAATTGAATTTGTTAACTACAGTATCACAGAGATGTTTGTGATTATTATAATCAGGATCAGTAATGATGTTATTTGAGCTCTGATTATTATGAATAATTATATCATTCATTATTCAATTCATTATTCATATTCATTACTCAATTGTATGTATATGTTTTGTATATAATGTTATATATGTACATATTGATACATATATCAATTATATGTAATTGATAACATGAATAATGATACATATATGATACATATATAATTTTTTCTTGGACCCGTCCTCTGATTTATTGGAATAGGAGCCTATTTCTGAGGATATGTTTTCACTTGATACAGATCAACATTTATTATGAAACTTATTATTTTAAAAAGGTACCTAGGACATTGAGAGATAAAGTGACTTGTCCAGGATCATGCAACCAATATATGTTAGAAATGTGCCTTGAAACTAGGTCTCTTGACTCTAAGGCTGCTTCTCCAGCCACTGTGCCATGCTACCTATGAATGATAAAAATAATAGATCACATTTCTGCAAAGCAGTATTCTCACAGTTATCTTGGGAGTAGTATATTGTCCCCATTTCCAGCTGAGAAAACTGAGACTCACAGAGACTTTGTTACTTGCCCAGAGTCACATACAAATGTGCAAACATATTACTATTTCATGTGCTACAATTCATATTCTGATGTTCAGAGAAGGAACAAAGCCATATGTTGCTACATCTTTATTCTTTCATTTCTGAAAGCGTAGCAATCATAATCAGTAATAGCTAGCATTTAAATAGCATCTATTATATACCAAGTATTATGCTAAGTGCTGTACACACATTAGCTCATTTTATTCTCATAACAACCCAGGGAGAAAAATACTATTTTCATCCCCCATGTCTTTTTTCACTTAAGATGGAGATAAATAGAAGCTAAATGACTTCCCCAAGGTCACATAGCTGGTAAATGTCCGAGATCAGAAATGATCTCTGAACCTCCAGACTCCAGCCTCCTAATTGCTAATAGTAGAGCAAGGACTAGTCCTAGAATCAGAAAGACCTGAATTCAAGTCCTCCCTCTGACCCATACCAATACCTGTTGAATGACAATGGATAAATCAGTTAATGTCTTGTTGGTCCCATTAATTCTCTAAGACTATAAGGTACAAGCAAATCACTGCGAGGGTTTCCACACTAGTAATCATGGATCCAGACCAAAAAAAAAGTTATATTTTATATTATTATGAAATCCATTACAAGTGATGGTTTGCAAAACAGTGATCATTAGTAATGATTGCCAGTTGCTTCTTTAGCAGAACAACTAAAGAATTAAAAGCCATGGGGCCAAAATAATCTCATCCTCTAGGAACATTTGGGGAAAGAGAGAATGTATAAAATAGATGTTGTTGTCATAAATAGAAGTTAATCATTCTCTCATTAATACAGAATTATCTGATCATGAATTCAGACCTGACACCATCACAGACACCAGATAAGCCAAATGGCTCTCATCTTTTTGCATGACTTATGTTATAAATGTTCTTTTGATGGATAATTTTCATTCAATCTTATGGAGCGTGGATTCTCTGTCTCATAATAACAGAGGCAGTTAATGATGGACCCATCACTAGGAAGTCCTAAGTTTAAATTCCATCTCAGATAATTATTGTTCTGCTGCTGTAACTACTACTACTACTACTATTAATAATTCTTTGCCTATTACTACTATTATCATTTCTATCACACTTGCCATTTCAAGGCACTATGCTAAATGCTTTTCAAATATTATCTCATTTTATTCCCATAATAGCCGGAGGAAGAAGGTTCTGAAGTTCCTGTTTTATAATTAAGGAAACTGAGGAAAATAGGATTGAAGTGATTTTCCAAGGGTTACATAGCTAGTGACTGAGGCCAGATTTGAGCTCAGATCTCCCTGACTCCAGGCTTAGTGCTCTATTATATGTGCAAGTTCACTTAATCACTACCTGCCTCAGTTTCCTCAACTATAAAATAGGAAGAATAGCACCTGCCTCCTAGGATGGTTGTGAGAATTAAATGAAATAGTATTCATAAAACATTTTTCAAATATTAAAGCACTACATGTAAATGATAGCTACTACTATAGTGTCATTGAGGATTACTAAATTCTAAGGATAACACAATGGCTTAATTTGTAGGTTACTTTCCTTTTACCATCCATCATCAGTGTTTGACTTGCCCTTCATAATGGTCTGAAATACCATTTTCTTTGTTTGTTTGTTTTTAATTTTGAATGAAAAAAACATCACAGAGAACTTCCTTCTCTACCTCCTTAAGAAAAGAAGAATGTGGTGGCTAAGAATAGAGAGGAAAAACAGCCTCCAATTCAGGATATTTTCCAGATACATTTTATTTTCCTCATGTACCACTTCGTAAACTATAACTACAATCCAGACTTGAACACTTGTACTAACAACATCATCATTTTCAAGGAAACAGAATAGTTCAAGGGAACTCACTGTCTGAGGACAGCTGCACCCAAAAATAGAAGACAGTTGGGAATTTTATTTGGTTTTCTTCCCAGAAAAATACATCATCTTGCGATTTCCAGAGAAGACAAAAACTAAACCCACACCCCAGACCCAGTTAGAGATTCAAGATTTGTCTACTTCTTTTGGGAAAGGGAACAAGAAGCTGCTATTCGACAGTCTACACAGATTTCATCTGGAAATGATGGAATTTAGTTCCTCTCTGCTTTAGGGTACAGTGTTTCCTTTCTTTTGTTCATCTAATTAGACACTATCCTAATGTGTTACCAAATTCAGCAAACCTGCCTAATTTAATGACCTTCTCCATCTGTAAATTTCAAAGTTTTGAATTTTAAAACATAGACATTTAAAAAAAGAATAGTACTGCCAAGGAATTAATGGATTTTACATATATAACAAAATGCAGGAATGAATTTAGAGAGAGAAAGAATGAACTTTACTAGACAAAGCATTGACCTGGAGCCTGCAGACTGAGTTCAAATCTAATCTGAGACACTCACTATCTGTGTCTCTGGGAAAGTCACAGCCTCAGTCTACCTTAGTTTTCTTATCTATAAACTGGAAATAATAATAGCACCGATATTCAGGATTGTGGAGATCAAATTAAATAATATTTATAATAAAATATTTTACAATCTTTTAAGATTGCATGACACTTTAGTGTCATACAAATGTTATTAAAAAACAAAAATATTCAAAAATAATTTAAACATGTGCCTCAATCTCTCTCCCAAATTTCAAATAAAACTATAGAAGCTACTTAGTGTATATGATTATCTGGAATCTGATTTCAGTGAGAGTTTTGGATATGAGGATACTGCAAAAATATTTTTATTTATTTCCTTTCAAAGCATTCACAAAATGAAAATATGATTTTTAATCACTGAGTTAAAATTCTGGATGTAAAGTGAACAAAAGATGGATCTATTAAAAGAAGGAAGGAAGGAAGGAATTTCCAAAAGTGTTGATGAGTCAGTTAAAAACTAGGTTTAATATTTCAAGATTTTTTATTTTTGTAGACAATTTCAACAAAATATACATCTCAAGAAAAACCTTTAGCAATCACATACAGCACATTACTCCCCATAATAGCCAGCCAAATGACTTATTCAAACAATATGTCCCTGTAGACTAGAAGTACTCTACCTCCGCCTCACCACCACCTTCCACATCTTCTGATTTCAGGATTTGAATTATTTTTATTGATTAAAACTGCAAGTTTTAACCACTTCTGTAAATATTTTAATTAAAAACTTTGTTGTAACTGCTTTGAGAATTAATTATTACCAATTTCTACATCTGTCTACACTCCTCTTCTTGACAATATGTCAGTTATATAGACATGATTGCTAAAGATCATATCAGGGCTCAAGTCCTGTGCAAAGAAGGCCAATTAGTATGCTCATTAATTAGGGTTCTGTTTACACTTCTATTAGCAGCTCCACTCTTTATTTGTGTTAACTAAAGGCTCCTGTCTTCATTAGAGTCATTAGTACCTGTCAGTAAATTGTAATGCTTTCAATTTCACAAGTATAGTAACTTTAAATTTCACATCTTATATTTTTGGATTGTCTTCCTTTCTACATGCTGTCACTTTTAACCCAGGTATCACATCTTATCTAAGTGAACAAATTAGTATCTAACAAGGAGAATAGTAATAATGAATGTGTTAATTGTCCTTTCTTGCTGCAGTTAACCCTGATTTTTCTTTGCCTTTTTTTCTCCTCTTCCTCTAGTACTATTGCTTAATAATAATAAAATTTTATGTTTCTTCCTCTGAGGTCCTATGATAATAAATCCCTACATTCATACAGCATTAATAACTTTTTCAAAATGCTTTCAAATTTAACGTCTCATTGAGCTTTTAAATAAAAAACCTTAAAAGTGTCCTAATTAGTGCTTTTGTAAGCCTACACAATTCAATCCAACGCTAAAAATGATTATAATGTATAAAATCTTAAGTCTCCATGATCATAAAACTGTATGTTATACCATGCAGAAAAAAAGAAATAAAATATCTTATCATGGTGGATATTGATAGATATCCTAAGCAATTTACTAAGAATTACAGAGCAAATTAGGATGGCATGCTGTACTTGACCTTTATCATACGACATAATATGTGTATATACAAAGGGAGTAGCCAATCAACAAAGAGGAATAGCAATTCTCTCCAGAAGAGAAAAATCAATTAAGTCGTTCATATTTGTCCATTTTCCACTGAAGTCATCAAAGCCTGATTAGCAGAAATGTCTCTGTTTCTGCCTGTTCCATTCCTAGAGAGGAAAATGAACTTGTATTGAAGAAGACATGTGGCACATAGTAGACATTTAATAAATGGTTTGGATTTTTTTTGACTGACATGAAAACCTGGAATGTGCAGCCGGTTTTGACATGAAATCCTTGTTCTGCTTCATAATTTAAATTTCTCTGCTTTGATTTCTGAATTTCCTCACGGAAAGTAACAATACATCCATTGCCAGTTTTAAAGAGAAGAAATATAAACAGCCCAATGCTCTGAAGTTCCAAGTTCAATATTTACCCCAATATCTACTGAGCTAGCTATGTACACAATTACAAGGTGATCTCTCTCTACGAATCACATTTTGTAATCCATAAAATGGGGATAATAATAGTACCTATTTCACTGGGCTATTGTGAGGTTCAATTATAAAACAGCTAAAATGCTTTGGAAATTATATAGTGCTACATAAATGTGAAATAATAATTAATTTGAATGTAAGTTCTGGAGTAAGACTTGCCTTGACCTGTCTTTGTACCCCAGGGTAGAATGGATCCTGACCCACAATAAGTGCTCAATGTAAGTTTGTCGAATGATTGATCATCATATATAGATACATCTTAGATATCATTGAAAATTATCAAAGTTGAGAATTTTAATATGTGAAAGACTATGAAATATTATGGAAGAATACATTTTATGTAAGGTGATGAGCTGAAAAGGGGTACCACAGCATATATTCTGAGACTTGGTTTGATTTGTTGGCTAGTTTTGCTGATCTGTTGTTTTTTTTTAATTGTTTTTCTTTGATTCTTTGTTTTGGTAAATGAGTAGGGGAAGGATTGAATATATTTGGAAATGAAAGTGATATTAAAAAAACAAAAAATGATAAGATAATTAGTAGAATAAATTACATGTAAGCTATTTCATTGGGTATTTGAAATTTATTCATAATTTTATACTTTTTTATTGACACAATACAAGAATACTATGTTATACTTTATATGATTTTATTTCAAAACATTACAAATAATTTCAAAGTATTACAATGGGTATTTTGAAATCAACCCACTTGGCAATTATGTATAAACATGTATGACACAAACAATGAAATAGTATTTAATACGAAGAAATTACATACGGAGTTTTCATTATCACATTTTTTCTCACATATTTAAGTTCTGAATACTGTGAAGATAAAGATTTTTTTGGCTCTCACTGCTACTGTGATAGACACTGATAGCAGCTCCTATACTATAGGTTAAAGTGAGAACTTTACAGAGTTCCTAAGGCTGGAAATTCTATCAGAATGGGCACAGCAAATCTTCCTGAAAAGGAAAGTTTAAAAAAATAAGAAAAAAGTAGAAGAAACATGAAGCAACAGAAAGGACTATAAATGTTGAGTATAAATTAAAGTTCTCTGGGATCACTTAAGCAATCAGCAAATATTTAATAAGTCCATACTATGTATTCCCCATACCATTGAAATTACAGAGAAAGAAAGAAAGAAAGAAAGAAAGAAAGAAAGAAAGAAAGAAAGAAAGAAAGAAAGAAAGAAAGAAAGAAAGAAAGAAAGAAAGAAAGAAAGAAAAGTTGGTTCCAAAGAAAGAAGGGTTCCAAGCACTATGGTAAATTCTGGAGATTTGTTTAAAAGATGGAATAAGTCCTGCCCTGAAGGAGTTTGTACTCTGTAGGAATCTAAAAAGCATAGATATTTATAGGAAGTATGGAAATTTTCCTTGAGTTGTCTGTCTTTCTTCACTATGATCAGCAACTTTAGGTCAGATCCTATGTGATTTAAGCCAAGTCACAGCAAATTTAAAATTCCAATGGATTCACTATGTACAGTAATTAATTATCCCACCTCACTTTTTCCTCTTAGAATCCCAAGCTTCCAAATCTGGCCTCAGACACTTCCCAGCTGTGTGACCCTGGGCAAGTCACTTGAACCCCATTGTCTAGCCCTTACCACACTCTTCTGCCTTGGAGCCAATACACAGTATTGACTGCAAGAAGGAAGGTAAGGGTTTAAAAAAAAAAAAAAGAATCCTAAGCTTACTTTAAGGTTCCCCATTCATGTTACTTTCTATATGACATGTGTCCTGATTTTACAGCTTTTAGTTCTTCCTCTCATCCTCTTCCCCAGGCCCTGGCACCCAAATCCTTCCCCCCCCAAAAAAAAGAAATATATATATATATATATATATATATATATATATATATATATATATATATATATATATATGTAATTGGTTTTATCTACTTTTTTTACATCCTTATTTTTCCTCCCTCCAAAAATGTAAACTCCCTGAGGGCAGGAATGACTTCATTCTTGTCTTTTTAAATCTCAAAACCTGGTATAATGCTTGTCCATAGTAGGTGCTTAATAAATGTTTTCTGACTAATTAACAAATAGCTAGCTGATACTGTTAGCTTCCTAATACAATGCTATGTCTTACTCCAGAATCTTCGGGTCATAGATTCAAAAATGAAAGAGGTCCTAGTGTTAAAAAATAAAACATTATCTAAAAAGGAAAAGTCCAAGAAAATAAATGTCTCCAATAATTTGATTTATTGTAAAATCAGCAGTTTCTAGAGGCTATCTGGTCTGGAATGTGAGAATCTGAGAGGTTCAATGATTTGCTAATAGTCACAGGGATAATAAGAAACAAAATTTGTTTCTGAAGCTAGTTTCATTATTCTTTTGAACAATGCAATGCTTGGCTAATTGAATCTATTAAAATTTTATTACATAGTCATAGAGATGCATTATTTTTTTAACCAAATCTATTGTCTTCTTACCACCAGTTAGGTAGTGTAAACAGAGAAATAAAGAAAAAAAGTATGTGTGTTAAGACTTGAAATTTTGCTTTCATTCACTTGATAAAAGAATTGGAGAATGCCAGAGTTGGAGTCTGTCAAGACCAACTCATACAGAATCCCCCTTTCCAAAATACCAGATAAGCATCCAACCAAGCCTTTTCTTGACAACTTCCAATAACTGATATTTAAGAAATCCCTTTCATAATATCCAGCCATTCCTCCTATTTCTGCTCTCAAGTTCTAAGCAGAAAAAGCTTAACCCCACTTCCAAGTGATAGTTCTTTGAAAATTCAGAGACAGCTATCATACATTACTGAAGTCGTCTCTTCCTGGCTCAATATTCCCAATGCCTTTAAATAATTGCCTATGATGTGATCACTTCCTAATTATTGAAAACAACGGTCCAATTTCTGTTGGGTAACTTCATTGTGTTAGACGGGTAAAGCAATAGCAATATTTTTAAGTGACTGGGAACATATCCGATTGGTACTATTGGCCATCCAAATCCTCTCACTGTATTTAAAATTTCCCTCAAAAGCAGCCTTCTTGTTTGTTTGTTACATGCTAGCTTATATCCCCCCTTGAACTTTAAGCCTCTTTAGCAAACACAAATATAATAACACATTAACATCCCTTGTTTGATATAAATTAAAGTCAAGAACATAAATTAAACAGGCATATCATGCCACATTATTTTAAAGACTCCGGGACAAAGGCACATACTCATGTATCTTAATGTCTTGATCTCCCTGATTAACTTGTCTACTCAATAAAAATCACCTTAATCACTTAAGACCAATAATTGGCATTCCAAAAGGTAGCAAGATTTATCTTCCATCCTTGCCACCACTGACCTTCACCGCAAATTAACTGAAAAACCATGAAGGGCTCTTAAT
This sequence comes from Monodelphis domestica, assembly GCF_027887165.1. NCBI lineage: Eukaryota > Metazoa > Chordata > Mammalia > Didelphimorphia > Didelphidae > Monodelphis > Monodelphis domestica. The sequence goes on along the minus strand of NC_077228.1, from coordinate 50,816,809 downwards.
TGAATGAACCTGTAGATTGGTAAGGAGTAATGGTTATGATTAGTGTATAACATGTCATAACAATCATGATACAAGTATAATCTCGAAGAGCTCCTTTTGGAAGGAAGAAGAGTCATAGTCCAATGAGAGGAAAAAATGCAAGTCAAGGAGGGAATCGAGATTTCTTTTCCCCTAAAGATTAAAATCATCCAATTGGATTTGAAAGGTGGATGGGTGTCTTTTTTTCTTCTTCTTCTCTTACCCTTGAACATGATCACTCTTTAAGGTAGACAGGCTTGTCAGCACTTCTTTCATTTAAGACCGAGGAGTTATTCTTCACTTGCAGCAGGGAGTGAGAAGGAGAATTGAATTTGCTGACGGCTGGGGTTCTTGGAGCCAGTGAATGCACACGTTTCAATAAGGAGCCATGCTGAGTATGGCATGCATGTAGGGGGTGGCTTACCAGTATCCTTTTTTGTTGGTATGTTTTCATAGCCATTACAGTAATGAGATTAGCAATGCGCAGGCTGATCATGCTTTCTTTAGACATTACATTTTGTATACGACGGACAAATATGAAGTGAGCAGCCAGAAAAAAAGACATTTGGTAAGAAAGCACAACATGAGGGTGGTGGATCTGGGCACACACTGTGTGCAGGAAGGAAGAGCTTTGTGAAATAGATGAATCCTGCTGGGGTCTTAGCACTGGTGCCCTCCAGATGAAAAGGAACTTGCCTTTTGTGAAATTGGCTTCCAAGTCCATCGCCTGTTCCATGCTTGTTAGAATATGACATCTTGTAAATATACTCCACAAGGCATATCACTGAACCTCTAAATGAGAAAAATGAAGCCTTTCATAGCAAATGTATCAGGCCAGTAACCAGCTAACTCACGAGCAGAAATTGAACATATGTCCAGAAATGCAAAGTAGGACTTCACAATGTGCTGCCAGTCTAGGTTATTCCGAATGCTGTTTGTGTTCCAGTAATTCAACAGTACACTGTGGTGGGTGAATGGAAGGCTCTTTGGCTTCCCTTCCTTTACATACATTCCTGCATTTACCATGCAAATGATACTTGAAGTTAATGAGCAATAGGAACCCATCTAATGGAACTCCAGAGTAGAGCTGAGAAATAGCCTTGGTCTACCCATTGAGCTATTAGAATGGTCACAGATTTGCATCACAGATGCTACATTAACCTTGCAAATGCATTGACTAATTCAGTAGAGCCTGGTGTGTTTATACTATATCCTATCAGTAGGTTTGCAAGCTGTCTGCAATAAAACTCAAGTCATGGCATGGGACCATTAGGGGTGCAACATATGTTTGCTATGTGTAACCAGCATGAGAGGTAGGAACAAGATTTTTTTTCCTTTAGTGGTTATAGTAGTTATTCTAAGAATTATGTTTTCCATAGGAGTAGTAAGCTGAGAGACGAAAAAAAAACAAAAAACAGAAGCTTCTATATTGGCAGTTTTGTCATTGTCGAGTAGGAGATTCAAGTGATTAGGAGGTATTCATTCCTCTAAAAAAACCCTACTCATATAGGATTTTTTTCTATATGTTCAATCTTGATTCCATACCCAATTTGTGAATTCCTCAAATTACTTATTGAAAAAAATCTATTCAACAATCGAAATCATAAAATTAGTTTAGAGATAGAAGTGATCTCACAGGTAAATCTAATTCAATTGCTTCATTTTACAGCTGAGGAAACTGAGACCAATAGGTCAAAGAACTTGTCCAAGGTCACAGAGATAGCATGTGATCAAACTGGGGCTTAACCTCCAGGTCTATTGACTTTGAATTCAGGGATCTTGGCATTGCCACATTGTCTTTCAATCGTGACTGGTTGAATGATTGAAAATCTTTTGCCATTACAAGATGGGTCTATTATTACTATTACATTGGAAATAAAATTCAGAAATATATTTAATCCCAAAAAACAAAGACACTAGGAATTAGGTAAAGTTTGGTAAAAGAATCCTATATTAGAAGGTGAATAAGAAAACTGCTTCTTTGCTTTCCTACGTTTGAGAATTGCTCTTAAATTGTTGGAAAATAACTTCCAACCAGTCATGCTTGATGTCATTAATCATTCCTGCACAGTAAATGCAAACAAAGCTCAAACATAGTTTAATTTTTTTCAGACAAAGTAGTTCCACATTCCTTTCTATAATTCTAGCAACTTATTTTAATGTTTATCACATTTGCAGTTTCCCTAGGGGGGTGAAAAACTCCTTTTATTCTCCCAAACTTGCATGCATTACTATTATTTCTCACAACCTATGAGATAAAAAAGTATACCCTGAAACAAGAAAACTTTTAATTTTCAGTGAAACAAAAGTAATGTGACAACCAGTCAGTATCTAAACTTCCAAGAATTTCTGTGATCAGATGCTGATGACAAATGCAGAAGCACTATTTATACTAGTGTGACTGTTCCTGCCTGTTCTATTTCATGTATTCCTACTCTCTGGTGCATTTTTCTCTGGATGGTCTTCATGGTGTCTGTGCTGATTTATTATTGGTTTTATTCTTTAATATAAGTTGTACATAACCAATAAAATCAAAAGGAACTTAACAATATTGCATTCTGTTTTCAGAGGAGAAACAATTTTTATTGGCTCAAGCTAGCATTTGTGAGCATTTCCTGAGAAGACAGAAATGTTAACAAAGTCTTTGCTCATAGAGGAACACTTCCTGCTAAATGGGAGAGATAGTGGAGATTAATAATAAACATATCAAACTCATTGTTTGGAAGGAAGTTCTCATATAAGGTGTCTGTGCCTTAGATATTTCCAATAGCCTTCAGCTTCAAAGACCAGAGATAGAGTTTCTAAAATACCTAAATGTACAATATAGTATTTGCAACATGGGATTTCTTTAGTCACCCTCAACAAATTTATAACTATTGTAACAACAAAAGGAAGTGTGATGAAAATTTAAAGCAAAAACGACATCCAAGCATTACCATGGCCATGACCAAGTATATTGGCATCTCTCTAGCCAGGGTCTTTGATCATCAACTTTTTTTGTTCTTTATAAATATATTTTAATAATTGTATTTGAACATAATTGGTTTCCTTTGCTATTTTATGCATTTCATTTTGGACAAGCAAATATATTACCCTGATACGGGCTCTGTAGGTTTAGCTGAATGAGCAAAGGAGTTCATGACACAAAAATAGTTGAGACCTCCTACTGCACACTGATATACTAAGTAATTTATCACATATCAACAAAGCACACTACAGTGAGGATGCCTGGACTGTCAGCTACATGCCTGTCAGTATGGAGTCCTATTATTAATGATTCTGACCAAAAATAAATAAAGAATGAACGTGTACATCCAGACTCAGGAACAAATAGTTTCAAGACAGACAGGAGAATAAGAAAAATTTACCATTCCAGAAGGATTTTTTTTTACTAAAATATTTTTGCATAATTTAAATAAGCATAATAGTAAAAAAGAAAATCCAGGTTTATATTTGTGTGTTTTGTTCTTTAAGCTATGGTCACTATCAGTATTAAATCTAAAGAATAGAGAGCCTACAATATATCTCAGAAAGTTAGAATCCCTCCATACCAAAATGCACTTATCTTCTTGGGCCAGCTTTCTTTCTTCTTCAACTGATGAATTTAAATTTCTGATTCCAAGAATATAAACAGAATAAGAGGTTTTCTATAAAAGGTTTGAGGACCAAGAGGAAAATCTTCCTAATAAAGAAAGCTTTCTAAGAAGGAAAATAATCCATTTCTGAACAACACAGGACACCAACTAGTCAATTTTTAAAAAATGCTTTAAAATGCAGAACTGCACTAAAAGAGGAGGGTGGGTATTTGTTTGTTTGATAAGTTTGGTATTGTTTTGTTTTGCTTTATTTTATCTTGTTATTTTATTTTTTCTCCCCATTTATGTCACAACTAACTAAATGCTTTAAAATATGTCTATTTTTTTCTTACATTTCAAAATGTCTGTAGAATAAAAACTACTTTTTGGGGAGCCAATTGCTTTACACTCTGTGCGTACATAAACGTTTAAGTCATTCTTAATTATAGCATTTCATCCATTAGTTGAAATATAAGATTAAGAACATCAGACAGGGCTTCTTCAAAACACATGAATTTTTAAATTCTAGCTGTGGCTTAATTCCAAGGAAGAATTCACCAAAACTGGGAAAGACAATCTCATTATCTGGCATGATCATTTCCCATAATCACTTTGGCAAGGGCAAATGAGATAAAGACTGGATTTTGGATTCAAACTATTTAGATGAGAAATGGATGACCCATATCAAGTTGGGTTCAGGTTTTTTTTCAAATTGTTAAGATTTAATTTTAACCTTTTCTAAAATAGTAACATTAATTTTGTACATATTACATGTATATATCAGTCAACCAAGAAGAACTTATTCTACCCAGATTATTAATATACTGTGAAGGATATAAGAACAATGTATGGCATGATTACATAAGCACTAATTCCATAATACAAAGTGTATTCTTTGCCCCCCAAACTAGCAAATTATAATAAATTAATCTTTAAGGAAAAATCTAGTTGGGTTCAGTTTTATGGTTTGTTTTTGTTTTGTTTTGCTTTGTTTTTTGTTTTTTTGTGAACTAGTCAGAGAAACTAGTAAAAGATTGCCCGTGATTGACTTCTATATTTCCCTCCACTTCACCACGTAACTGTTGGGATCAATTTAAATCAAATTACATGCAGAAATCTAATTATCTGCTATTGTTTATAGAAGCAAGCCTTCTGGAACTGGAAAAACAGGAAAGCAAGGTGTGGTTCAAACCTTTGAAGTGTGCAGCTTAGTTCTTAATTCCATAGTTTGATTTAGTTCTTTTTCCACTCTTTGTGACCCCATCTGGGTTTGTTTTTGTTTTTGGTAAAGACACTAGGGTGGTTTACCATTCCTTCTCAAGTTCATTGTACTGATGTGGAAACTAAGGCAAACAGGGTTAAGTGACTTGCCTGGGGTCATACAGCTAGTAAATGTATGAGGCCAGATTAGAGCTCAGGAAGGTAAATTTTTTTGACTCCAGCTCTCTTTCTACAGTGTCTTTTAGCTGCCCATTCTATAATTTGCAAGTTCATAAATATATGGAGGAGGGGAGGGGAGAGAGCGGAGGCTTGGTGACATTTTATCTTTTAGTTATAGAATTGGTTTTATGTGTTTTAAATTATCCAAATGACATTATGATGCCAAAGACTTGATGTTTTGGTCTTTGACTCTACAAGACTCGCATTCAGAGTAAGCCTGTGCCTTTACTTGCTTTCTTGGAGTGCCCAATAAAATATCTGCTAGTGTGGAGAGGGGGTCACCAGGAGAATGAAAAAATGAGAATGTCATGTAGCCTTTCAAACTCTAATAACCAATGTTTCTTTGTAGAAATTTACCATATTTATCCTTTTCATACTCTGGAAACAGATTATTCTTTTTGATAAGCTTCAGAAAAATATTGCCATACTTGTACCAGGCTAAATGAGAAAAGGAAAAATGGCAGCAATTATCTAGATTTTGCTGATGTGTGGAAGAACTTGTTTAATTGCCAAACATGTTCCATTTGATAACCAGATATCTGGGGCTGTCTACAGTTGCAAAACATGATTCTTTTCTTCATTTTGAATCAAGCACTCACCAACGTTAAATCAAAATAAATAGAAATACTTTGGATTTTATTCTTTTGATTATAACATTTTTAAAAAGATAATGATCTGTGTCTCCTCTCCACCCTGGCTCCCGCCATAAATTTACATGAACAATCTGATATTTTTCTCACTCTTAGTTGAAGTTCTTTGTTGATAAACAAAATCTCTCTCATAATTGGAACATATGTCTACTGTATTTTAACTTTATGTTGTCACTTGTAGAGAGTATTTTGTGTTCTGTTTATATTCTATTCAATTGCTTTGCGTGTATATACATGTCTCAAAAGCCTGTTGAAGGCCAAAAAGAAACAGCCATCTGTGACAATAGCCCCCATTGTTGAGGTCCCTGTTACCAGAGAGTACCAGGAGGAAGGGGCTGGGCAAAGTTCTTCAGCTGTCTCCTGAAGGCATTGGGAATGATATTAGATATGATGACATGGTTTAACCAGCTAAATAAAATATGCAAGTGTTAACAGCAGGATTAGAGCATTGAAAACCCTTTAGTATTGCACCAATGCCTGTCCTATTTCTTAAGATTTGTTTATCCTGAATCACCACTTGGTGTTTTCATGAATTTTACTGTAAATTATGCTGATTATGCTTCTCAAATGACTTTATTTGTGAAAAATTTCCAAGCTGTCTTCCCAGAGGGCTGCTGGATTTACCTATATAAATTACCATCCCTAAAAGTTATGCTAATTTAACCTTCCTGGAAATCATTTGCTACCTATGTCCAACCAAGGTATCTAAAAATTAACAGGAAGATTTCATTTGCATTTTTCACTGCTCTTTGGGTTCAGGGCACAGATTGCAAATTAATTTTTAAGTAAGACAGTGACAAAACTCCAAAAGAAGTCTCTCCCTTTCCTGGGTTTGTAGCCATCAACGTGACCTAGCTACAACATTATCTTATCTATGATGGTGGGATTTGTTATTTATTGTTGGTTTTTTAATACTTATATGGATATTAAATGAGAATTAATGAAGTATTTTAATACATGTGTGTATTATATATAGAGAGATACATATATAATATATGCACATCTATTTTTATTATATATATATGTATATATATATATATATCTACCACTCTGTAATGCTTCTAGCAAGGCTTTATCTTTATGACATTAACGATAATCCCTTGTGTAATTAACTGTAGAGTGGTTATGCATGCAGTATGTAGCCCATGACAAGCCTCATAGAAAATACATCAGTATTAGCCACAGGTGAATTCGTTTAGAAAGATTAATGACTGCACCTGAATTTTAATGTCTGAAAAGGGATGGAACACTGAATCCTTAATTAAAAAGTTGAATGACTGGTATGGTTTGTTTAACATCACAAATTTCAACGGGAGATTTTTATATTCAAATGAAGTATGCAAAGGGAAACTTTTCCTTAGAAAGCAAGGGAAGTCAGGGTGAAAAGCTGGGATGTTTTATGTGCTTTTACTTTATGTAAATCGATACATGGATCACTTGCTTTGATATGGATCAAACAGGGCGTAATTATGGGCTCTCTTCTGTTTACAGGGAAAAGGAGGCACAGAATTCTAAGAATGCCCAGCGTGTCAGTTTCCCCAGCACCTAGAGGAAGCTAGATTAGGGGAGCAGTAAAATTGACTAGTGATCTTATTCTTCCCTTAATGAGAAGCAGTTTCTTCTTCATTATTATTTTACAAAGTTTTTAATGAAGAGAAAGTAACCTTGAAAAACAACATGGCAACGCCATTCCCAGTAGAGACTTATCTCAGTTGCTTTTTTTCTCCCTAACTGTTCTAGTGTGTTCGTTAAAGCTAGTCTCAGACTGCTGATTTTCAATGACAACAAAATCTTTTAAAAAAAAAATCAAAAATCAAATCAAATAAAAGGCTTGTGTCTTTCAGTTTCCCCAGAGGTCAAGCTTTGAAGAAAAAGGAAGATTCTTCTTGGCTTTTATGCCTAGGGTGAGGAGAGACCTTAATACCTGATATTTATAGAGAGGACTCTGGTCCTCTGCAAAGGGCTTTAGCCACATCCTCTCTTCTGGGTCTCATGAAATAGGAACTATTATTATCCCTATTTTACAGAGGGGGAAACTGAGACTGATCTAGGTCAAGTTGATATTCTTTAACTATTCTCACTTAGGATACTTACCCCACACTCCCTGATTTCCTTGGAATGTCACTTAACATTCTGATGCCTCAATATCATTATCTATAAAGTGAGGTCTTTAGGGCAGATGTCCTTTGCTTTTCTTCCAGCTCTAGAGACATGATGCTTAGAAAGGTGACTCAAAAGTGCTGTCTTTGAATTAAAAGACATTTTTCCCACTTTAAAAAAAGTTCCTTTTTGTTGTTTCCTCTGTCTAAGTAACATAGCTGCCTCTGGTGCTCTGGAACTTCAGCAAAACTCATTGTGTCAGAGCCAGGAAATGCAGAAATATGTTGTTTTCTTGAAACTCTACTCATTACATTATATAGCTACTAAATAACAACAATAAAGAGAATAGCAATAGTAATAAAACAGCACCATTTGGTATCACAGAACTTTTTTGTTGTTGTTGTTCAGGACTGAGTATGGAATTTTTTATAGTATAGGTGAATCTAAATAGTACTGCTTTATTAGTATTGCTATGCTCCTCTTTGTTGTTGTTATTTAATAACTACAAATGTAATAGGTAGAGTTCTAACCTCAATGTCAGGGAGATCTGGAATTGAAAATCCCACCTCTTAACAGCTGTTAGATACGTGACCCTAGGCAAGTCATTAAACTTCAAACTGCTTATAGATTCAAAATATCAGAACCTCTAAGTTGCAATGAAGCTAAGAAGGTGTTTCTTTACCAGAGAATTCCTTATACTAATGAAATCCTCAATTATAGAAACTAATCCCTTGCCTTGTTATTATGAGAGGCACCATGATACTATGGCTGGATAAATGAAGAAGGATTCATGATGCTCCTCTGACACATATGTTAAGGTTATATTTAATCTGTCAGTATCTTGGACAACTCTTTAGACCTATAAGTTAGAAGCTTCCCAGTCACATCATTACAGCAAATTTCCAGAGGGGATGTCCAATATTTTATGAAGCCCTCCTTCCCCTCCCATGCCATATAGATAGTGCCACTTTTTTGCCCCCATGGATTTTTTTCCATTTCTTCATCTTCTCTACAGAAATGGAAATCCAGCTTGGGAATCTAGTTTTAAGGAGAGAAGATTAGAGCTTGTAGGAAAGCACCCGGGCTGTTTTCCTGGAGCTGAACCTGCCTGAATGCTGCTCACATCCATGGCAAAGTCGATTTTCGATGCTCCTTGGCCTCCCATATTGCTGCCGCATCACTTTTTCTCCCTGCCAAGGGAAAGCAGGGCTTTTATTCTTGACCACTTTCCAAGGAAACGCACTTTTAATGAAATGTCATTTAGTAGTATTTGTAACTTCCTGTAAAAGCTTCTTTCGTGTGTGTCTAAGAGAAAGAAAAAAAAAATCAGCCTCTTAAAAACATTATTCCCAATACTGAGAGCACTAGAGAATCAGACAGCGCCTGCAGTTCTCCCAGATGTATCAGATGTTTTTAATAAGGACCTGACAAGGCATGTGTGTGCTCAATGAATCAAGCATCTCATAGATACAGTAGGAAACAAGCTTATCACTGCTTATGGCTATTAGTGACAATTACCTGGGCTCTGGGGTGGCACACAGCTATTGGCATGTGGACTGTAAATATTTTTCAGAGACTGCAGCTAGTTTTCCGTACAGTAAACATTGACATCTCAGCAGAATGCCAACATCTAAATGCAAAGAGAAACTAATGCTTTGGCAGCTCTCCTCTGCCTGCCCAATTCTGCTGATCCATTAGGAGAAGTCCATCAGGAACAGGTTTGAGTGGGCTTAAGCAACAGGATTGTTAAAGCCAGGGGAAATCATTTACAAAGGTGTCCATTAAATCTGTCACACAAGTGTTCCTGGATAGAAATAGGGCAAAGTCTGGATCTGCTCAGAATTATCTCCACTCAGTGCCAGTTAATAATGGCCTTTGTCACCTCGGTGGGGTGGTCTCTAAAAGTCCATCAGGACCTTTCATTTCCAAGGATGTTCCACCAGACCTTATACAAACTTAACCACATCTTCAGAGTCTTAAAAAAATAGTAAAAGGTTTAAAAAACAAGCTAGCTTCCTAGAAGTCAGAAGGAAAAGTGCTTTTGAAATCTTGAAATTCCATGTATCTCCTTTGCCTCCCACATGGATGAAAACAGGAAACAAAGGACAATTTTCACTGTTTAAAAAATATAACAAACACTTTGGAACTGAGCATTAAAAAAGATCGGTGTTTAAGAAAAATGATATAAATAAAAAACTATTCTTTTGCTATCTTTATTAGGATGACTTTATAAATAGATACAATAATTATGAAAAAGGTATCCATGTTTTGATATTAGGTCTGGAAAAATATTCTAAGAATATGAAGGACAATGCTAGTACTAATAGCAAAAATAATAATTATGGATTATTTAATCAAGGAATCTAATGCCTCTTTGAAGACATTTCTTAATTCAATATATGTATTCATGCATTTGTATATACTTTATATTTTATACATGTATATATTTTTTAATTTTTATGTATGTCTACTCATGGTAGATATACATATGGATATATATAAAAAAACTCTTCACATATCTTTAGTTAGTTTGTATATATGGAAGTATGACACATCCTCCCAATTCATATAGAGAATCTAAATATATTTCCTTACTCATTTAATGGGCAGATTCTTATTTTTTCATCAGAAACAAAACAAAGAAAAGTATGATTTGCTATTCCATTGTAAGACAGATAGAAAAATAGAGAGATAAAAAAGATGAAAGGATAGAGAGAAAGATCTATAGATATGTGTATATGCTTGTAACTGTGGATAGATGGAAGGTAAGATACAGATGTTTCTATATTTATGTAGATATAGAAAGATCTTTACCTATATCTACACATATGAACATATTTTTCAATATATTTTGAGCTATTCTTGTTGGAGGGATAATTGTCAGGATAGTCTGATACACATATACGTATATAAATATACAGATTATATATATGAATGAAATTGCTCTGACCTAAAATTAAATACATAATAAGCATATATGCATATTTAGAAAATATATTATAGGAAATATTAATAAAATATAAATACCACTAACTATTTGGAAAGTATGCTCTTTGATAATACCTGTATAGCCCAGATTAAACTGTTTATCATCTCAGAGAATAGAGAGGAAAGGGATGAAAGGATTCAATTTGAATCTCATAATTTTGGGGAGTGGTAAATATTATTACATGTAATGAGGACAATAAAATGTCAAATAAAAAAAAAATTTAGAAATTTTTTTTAAAAGAAATAGAAAAGTAGGCCTTTGCCCCCTTACCCAGATTCCCCTAAGTATTTATACAAGTTTTCTACTCATTACTGGATTTGATGGAAGAAGCCCTGAATTTTGATTCTAAAAGGCTCTAGCTCCAACATTTGCTCACTCTATATGCATGGGATGCCTTTCATTATCTGAGTCACAGTTTGCTCATCTGTAAAATGGTGGTGACATTTTCAGGGCAATTTTACAGACTGGTTAAAGGGAAAGAACTTCCCAAAAACTAAAGCAACACATAAATGTGAATTATTATATGAGCCATACATTTTTGCCTTGAAAAGTAGATTGGTTCAGTGATTAGAGATCTAGTCTAAAACCTGGGTTTTGAAAATCCTAAGTTCAAGTCATCCCTCTATTATGAGCAAAGACAATAAATTTCACTGTAACATACAGCACTGCAATTTCTTTTTAAAGATAAAAATGTATTCAACATTCAGTTTTGAAGTCAAAGGAAATAAAATGCAAAAAATATGTCTATTTTATAAACATTTTTAAAACTAGCTGTAGAATACCAATTTTATTTTGAACCTTTTATTTTTAAGTAGGCAGAGCCAGCACACTATGTATGAATGCCTGTGGCTCAAACACATAACTCTGGTATCCTGTAAATGACTTTACTTCTCAGCACTCCAAGTGACTCTTGAAGATTTGATCTCTAAGAATTGATCAAGTATCCATCTATATTCATGGATGAATTTCTTATATAAATAAAATTACAAGTTTGCTCAAAAAAGATAAACAGATAAAATGTGGATAGGTACTAGATAGCTGGCAAGTGGATATAGATCAATAAACAACAAATGAAGGAGGAAGATAAAGAGGAGGGTAAATAAATATTATCTAGAGCCTTTATAGGCATTCTTCTTTCTTTAAACTTTGTAATCTCTAAAAATCTGAGGAATTAATTTTGAAAAGGACCTATGCATAAGGAATGGATCTTTCCATGAATTTCTTTTTTCTTCCTTCTTTTGTAGGGCATTTTCCCCCAACCAAAAAAAAAAAAAAGGTAAAAAATATTTATGAGCTATTTGATTCTAACTAAGTCATTTTGCCTCTTTGAACTTCAATTTCCTTGTCTATAAAACTGACTTTGGCAAACTACCTGAGCATGTGCCCACACAGGTACACAGAGCTAGTGTAAAGAAAGGACACCTTACACTTTAAAGCCATAAGATAAGAACTACAGGTCGCTAACTAACAAATTAACTCCACTTATTTAGGTCACAAAATTATGGAATTAGATAATACCAAAGAGATATTTTCTTCATATAATCTCCACATGTATATTGCTTATTGACATCTGATTTTGTAGGGTAGAGAGTTTATGTGTTTATGTGTATGTGTGTGTTTTCCAACATTGAAATAGCTACGTCCTCCTTCAGTCCTTCATTTCCTCCTTCTCTTTAACGTCCATGTTTCTATTTCTCAGGGACCTGTAACTTACTTTTTTTTTTTAACCCTTACCTTCTGTCTTGGAGTCAATACTGTGTATTGGCTCCAAGGCAGAAGAGTGGTAAGGGCTAGGCAGTGGGGGTCAAGTGACTTGCCCAGGGTCACACAGCTGGGAAGTGTCTGAAGCCAGATTTGAACCTAGGACCTCCCGTCTCTAGGACTGGTTCTCAATCCACTGAGCTACCCAGCTGCCCCCTGTAACTTACTTTTTAAGTGCCAAAAATGAAAATATTCTTGATTGTGATATTCTTCCCTCCAAGCACCCCCTGCCCTGGGAGAAATCATTATCTGTGAAGTGAAATGCTCATTTAGAAGTCTGAGAATTTAGACCATAACCACTTTTGACATTTAAAAAGTCAGAAGGAAATCATTTTCAAAGAAATTCTTGAAAAGCAACAGCCTGGAAATCTTTTTGTTAAATGCTATACACAATTACAACTGTATTTGTAATCATCACAAATGTATTTATTCAGAGTATTCTCTTTAAGTCCCTCTTTTTATTAAATAAATAAATAAGTGAACCAAAAGAAAAGGTTAAGAATTTACTAGAGCAGTGGAAGGAAAGAAAGTTGGATTGAGAATCAATTTCAGCCCCTGGCTGGACCAATAATTAACTCTATGGCTTTAGAAAAGTTATTTAATCTCAATGAGCTCTAAGATTCCTTCAAGAAATCTCATTATAATACAGTCAACAAAAGGATTGTCTTGGAAGATAGTTCTGTGGTTCAGTAGATAAAGGGCCAGGACAAGAGACAGAGGTCCTGGGTTCAAATTTGGCCTCAGATACTTCCTAAAAGATGTATGACCCTGGGCAAGTGACTTACCCCCCTTTGTCCAGCCCTTAACTCTCTTCTGCCTTAGAACCAATATACAATATTGATTTTAAAACAAAAAGGTAAGGGTTAACAATGAAAGGAAAGGGAAAGGAAGGGAAGGGGAAGGGAAAGGGGAAGGGGAAGGTTGGTCTCCGGAGATAGAGGATGTCTGTTCAATTCCTCTCTCTGATAGTTACTAAGTATATGACCTTAAATAAATTATTTTAATCTCTCTGACCCTCAGTTTTCTCATCTATGGGGTTGTATGGGTTGGACAAGATAGCTTCAAAACTCTCATCTTATTCTGAATCAACATGACAAAATTTATTGCCTTATGACCACCAGAAAGTTAAATGATTTATCCAAAGTCAAACAGGTTAGTAAGCAAAATGCAGCACCAAATCACAAAGTTTACCAATGAAATAGGGAGCAGGCATGAGTCTAGGGTGAGATACCAAGTGGATGCTTTATTGCCAAGGTAGGAATTACAATGTGCTAAAAACAACGAGGGCTCTTTTGTGCTTCATCCAACCCTAGTAGAATTTAAGCTTCTTGAAAGTGGGGAATGTCATCTCTTTCATCTTTGTACCTTTCCATGCCTCAGACAAAGTAGGCACTTTAAATGGTCACTGAATTAAATGAATTTAATCAAATTTAATGATAATTTGACCTGAGGCAGGGACAGATATTTAAAAATACACATTCAGACTAAGAAACTCAAAAGAAAGGGATTGGCTGTTTCCATTTCTTTTTAAGAAGTTAAAACAAGTGAATCAAGAAACATTTGTGTGCCCCCTTTAAGAAAACATGCTCTGAAAAAACTGAATGTACAAAACAGTTAAAACTGGGAATACTGAGATTCTTCACTTTATAAAAGGCATTTATCACAGGGTTCCTTTAAATAGCAAGTCCCCTGGTGCATTTAAAATATAGTTCAATTTGCAAAAGTTCAATTTATGCACAACTTCTCCAGAACACCTCTCTCCATGATTAAATAGATACATAGCCTTGCACTCAGTTGTATTCATTATAATTTAGATACTTTTTGTTTGTTTGCTCTGAGCTTAACAGCATTCTACAAAAATACCCCAACTATCTTCTTAAAGTCATATGAAACAGATTTTACTCAAGATAAACTTCACCAACAGAACAGAGGACTATATTTGGCATAAGGAAAACATGAGTTCAAATACCCAAATCTGAGCAAAGTCACATCTTACATTAGCCTCAGTTTTATCAGTTAAAATGAGAAGAAAAATAACACCTACTGTAACAAGGTTAAGATGCCAATAAAATGAGTATGTTAAGCGGTTTGCAAACTAAAGACAAGAATGCTATTATAATTGTTGTTGTTAACAATAATAATAACAGAGACTACTTGGACTTCTTTCTTTGGCTAAAAAGAATGTTTAGCTTTTATGTCATGGACTCTCTTTGGCAGTCTGATTTAGCCTGTGACTCCTTTCTCATAACATTGTTTTAAAATGCATGAAAAAAATACTTGAAACTACAAAGAAACCAAATATATTGAAATATGGTTTTCTACATCTTTATCTGTCTGTCTGTCTGTCTATCTATCTATCTATCTATCCATCCATCTATCAATCCACCTATATATCTGTCTGTTTCTATCCATCCATCCATACATCCATCTAGACCTCTATCAATCCATGTATCCATATATCCATCCATCTATTCATCTATCGATTCATCTATCTATCTGTCTGTCTGTCTGTCCATCTATCTGTCTGTCTGTTTGTCTACCTATTCATATATCCATCTATCTGTCTGTATATCTATCTTTCTATCTATCTCTCTAAGTTTATGACAGCCCATGTTAAAAACTCACAGATTAAGCTATTTGCTTATATCATATCAAAAACTTACTTATTCAAGGAAAAAAAAATTATTCTTATCCATTTCATTAGGTCAAAGTTACCATTTCCAAGATGAAATTAGAGTTCTTTGGTACGACAGTCTCATTCCCTCTAAGAACCATTAATAGATTTGATCTTTTTTTTTTTTTTCCCAAATGAAGGTGGTATATACATGAATGTAAACTCAGTCCATCTTGTGGGACCTTTGTCCCATTTTCTGGTTTTAATATATATGGTATTTTCTGTGTAGTGTTAACTTTTGCTTTTAATTGGAGTTTAGCATAAGGAGATGCATTTAAAAGGCAGCAATATTTTATTTAGGAGTTTTTTATAATTCTTTGTTCTCTTCTTTTAAAAACCTGGCTTAAAACATTTAAAGAGTTCCTTGACCAGAGGAGAAGGTATGAATATTCATGCACTTTATGAATCCCAGAGCAGAGGGGACTGGATGGTTTTTCCATTTGTCAATTACTGGTTTAGGATTATCCAGCCGAAGAGTTGAACTGATTAACAGCGTTCCTTTTGTTTGCCTGGTGTTGCGGTGAAACAGGCCAGTGACAACTGTATTATTTCTTGCCTCTTCAGCTGTCCACACTTGTGCAATCAGCTTAACGTCCTGTCAGGTTTCATCATGTATCCTCTTTATTATCACATTGTGAGAATTTGTATAGTTGTAAATCAGAATGGCTTTTAATTTTTTTCTATTTTTTTTTTTTAGTTGAGGTTCCCATTGCAATGAAGATACCATGGTTACTGTGTCAATCAAGCATGGATAATCAAGGCTATCATAGGAGATCTCAGGTATGCTTGGTATCTGGCTGGAAAATTAAAGTTTTAGAAGTAAATGCCTCAGAGACAGCTGTGGTAGTGGTGAGCCTGATAAGTTTTGGAAAGCCTGTGAAGCCAGACTATTCCTGTTATTTAAATAAGTTACCACAATTTTTTTTGAGCCTTCCTCCCCTCCATCTTCTGGTGTTGCCCGAAAAAAGAGGATTTATTCTTTAATGCTGAGTGATCAGTTCCTGAACACTGGCAAATGGTATTTAAAATAAGAAGAAAAGCACACGAGGCCTCCTTCAGTCAAAGATCCCTAATTTTGAGAATCTCCAAATTCTAGGCACTCTGAGATGTTGGTCACACAGAGGAAGTCTCTGGTTTCTTCTGTGTGTTTACTTTCATTAGTATGCAATGATACATGTTAATGGGATGGTGTGAGCCCAGGAAGGCCTAACAGGGGCTTTCTGGAGGGTGCTTTCCACTTTAAATGCTGAAGTAGCTATTTCCTTTTCAAGAGAACAATGAACCTGCTCATCCAGTGTTTAGCAGCTTGGATTTAGATCCAGACTTCTCCCTTTGCACTGCTATGCATTGAATCCCCTTTTATCCTTTCCCCCCCTTTCTTTCCCTGTTTCTTTGTTGTTTCACTCTCTATCTATGACTCCAGTAATCTATTTAGGCTGGTGTGTGTATAAACATGTCAGCTGTTATAAACATGCCTATACTTTCTTCTCTTCTGTGATCAACGGCCAGTTCCCACTCACAAGAATACCAAGAAGTCCTTTCAATTTGATTTGTTTTTCTTTAAAAAAAAAATTTTTTTTTGGACCCAACCTGTGATTTTCTTGGTACAGGAAACTCTCAGTGAAGAAATTCCTTTGACCAATGTCAATCAGTACTCTGCTCAGCAGCTTATGGTCTTAAAGGATTGCCTAAAGCAGCGGTGTCCGATTCAGATAGAAAGAGGGGCTATTAAAGGGTACATAAGGATCTCTGCGGGCTGCATATTGACTTAGTTTTTAAATGTAATATTATCTATATTTTATTGTCTTTTTATTTATTGTGTTAAGTATTTACCAGATATATTTTATTCTGGTTTGCTCAACACTCTAGATTGTTGAAGGCCTCATTTGGCCATGGCTGGTGTTTGACATCTCTGACCTAAAATATTTATACGTGAGAAGACTTAGCCAGAGTTATATAGCCAGTATGTGGCAGAGAGGAAACCTGAACCCATATATTCCTGATTTCAAGATCAGTTTTCTATTCACTGAACCTGAAGTATCTTGGATACAAAGCCTATCAAGGGATACTAGGAAGATTTCTTAAATAACTACATTACAGCATTGAATTTAAAATATATATATATATATATGTATATGCATTTATATACATTTGTTCATCAGTTTGCTACATTAAAACTCCCAAGTATCTCCCTCCCTCTCTTCCCTTCCCACACTAGAGAAAGCATCATTTGGAAAAAAAATACATTCATTCATAAAACAATATTTTGCTTTTTTCTATATATCACCTCTTTCTTTGGATGTATACATACACAAGTCTTTCTAAAAAGCAATAGTCTGTTGCTCTATATAATGTTCTCTTGGTTCTGCTTGCTTCATTCTTTATAATTTCATGTAGATCTTTCTACATTTTTTTCAATTAACCTGCTCATCACTTCTTATGATGTAATTGTTTTCCATCACAATTGTATCCCACAACTTGTTAAATTTGATTTATTTATTCATCTTCTTGTTACATTAAAAAACCCCAAATATCTCCTTCCTTCTTACACTAGAGAAAGCATCCTTTGAAAAAACAAGATATATGCATTTATAAAACCATGTTTTGCTTTTTTCTATTTATCAGCTCTTTCTCTGAATGTGCTCATCTGCAAGTCATTCTAAAAAGCAATATTTCTGTTGCTCTACATAATATTTGCTTGGTGCTCCTTGCTTCACTCTTTATAATTTCACATAGATGTTGCTACTTTTTTTTCAATTAACCTGCTCGTCACTTCTTATGATGTAGTAGTATTCCATCACAACTGTTTAGTCATTCCCCAATTGATGGGTATCCCTTCAGTTGCTACCACAAAGAGAGCTATTATAAAAATTTTAGGACATATAGATTCTTTACTATTTCCCCTGATCACTTTAGGAAATAAACCCCATAGTGGTATTGATAGGTCAAAAGGCATAATATTATACAGCATAATTTCAGATTATTCTCCAAAATGGTTAGATCAGTTCACAGTTTCACCAACAGTGTATTAGTATCCCCATTTTTCTATGTCCCTTCTTTTTTTTTTTAAAACCCTTACCTTCCATCTTGGATTCAATACTATGTATTGGCTCCAAGGCAGAAGAGTGGTAAGGGCTAGTCAATGGGGGTCAAGTGACTTGCCCAGGGTCACACAGCTGGGAAGTGTCTGAGGCCAAATTTGAACCTAGGACCTCCCATCTCTAGGCCTAGCTCTCAATCCACTGAGCTACCCAGCTGCCCCCTCTATGTCCCTTCTAACATTTTTCATTTTGCTTTTTTTTATCATTTTAGCCAATCTGGTCAATATTATTAAAATTAATCACTTATTTTTGTGCATATGCATGGGAAACTCCAAAATTTCCTTTTTTATATTAAATCAGGAATATTTATTGAATACCAAATAATTCTAAGTCTAAAAATAAGGATTCAAAATCTTGAAATGTACTGTATTGCCTTTAATTACTTTTTTAACTTAAAAAAATGTTAACTATTACTTTACATTTTGAGTTGTTCCTACCCACCTTCCAAGCTCCTGAAGTTTTTTCTGGATCCATCCAAGAGTATCCTATTATACTAAGCATAACAAAAAAATTTTTTGGCATTGTAAATTATCATCCCATCTTTCTTTAAACCATGTTTGAAACACTCATTCAAACAACAGGGTCTCCTCTCTTGTGACTTACAAAATTCTCTGCAGGGTAGTTAGGAAAGCTGGGAAACAGAGCCTAGAGATGACTGCGACCCATCCCCACAAGCTGAAATCTCTACTAGGCAGAACTATCAGTTGGCTATTTCTCAAGAGAATGTCAAGTTTCTCCATTAAATCTACTCTTCCAAGTAACCAACAGCTTTTCATTGTGCATATATTGCATTGAATTGACATTCCTGATCTAGATACCAGATAATCAGACAAATAGAAAGAAGAAAGTGGAAGGAAGAAAAGGGGGAGGATGAAAACTTGAAATGTCCCAAAAGTCTTAATACATTTTTTTACTTTAATAAATGACAACTGAACTAAAACTCTGGATTGCAACTTTCTATATTTATGAAATAGTTAACATTTAATTTTCAAAATAAACTTCCTAGATATATTTTAGAGTCAAAGAACTGGGTTCAAATCCAGTTGATTGCTAATTTCTTTAACTTCTTTAAGATTTTGTTTCCTCCTTTGAAAATAAGGAAAGTATACTAAAAAATGCCTACATCTCTAAATCTATAAGCTACATCAATTACTCTAATATTTTCTTCATATCATATATTTTGAGATGATTAATCCAATCATCCAATCATTCATTCAGTCATTATAGCAGAGGCAATAGGCTGTGGTAAAATGCTAACAGTATTTGTAGTCTTAAGATAGTTGAGTTTAAATTTTGCCTCTGGCCCTCCTGAGCCATGTTGAATGAGTCTCTTAATAACTCTAAACCCCAATTCCATGACTAAAATGCAGGACATAATTGTAGCAGACACCTTGTAGTATTGGGGTGATAATCAAGTGAGATCATAAATTTGACATAAAAAATTATTACATAAGTACCATAAATTACAGAATTAATTGTTCAAGGCTGAGCACTTTCTTAAAAGCTAGAATAAGAGGGTGGTGAAGAGAATTGGGATCAATGATACAAAGTTTTAATTCTGACATGATCTTGAAGTTAATCATCTTGTAACTAGTAGATAATACATCATCATCATCATCCTTGTCATCATCATCATTTCTACCATTTCTGTAGTTCTTTAAGATTTGTAAATCACTTCAAACATTATCTCATTGGATCATCACAACAACCAGATGACATTGGTACTATTCTTATCAATTCTTGTTGCTGAGACTTACCCAGGGTCACACCAGTAGCAAATGAATGGATAGATTGAATCAAAAAATAATTCAATAACTAGTTAAGTATAGAGCAGAACAGACTAATCGCATACATGATTGTAAAAACAATTGAATGAAATTTTTAGCATTCTCCTACTTTCCTTTCTAGCAGAGCCATTGAACATAACCTGGTGATTTATTTTAGATTAAATGAGAGACTCTTGAATTCCCTGAAAACAGTTGAGAACAGTTTGCAAACTAGCCCATACCTTTAAAGAACCAAATAACCCTTCTTCTTTCTAAGCAGATCTTTTCATTTGGCGATTTGGCGCTGACTTCAGTATGTAACACATTAGATGGGACCCAGATAGCCCGGCTGTAGAATTTCTTCTCTCAGATCCAGGCATATGATTTTGCTCAGAGTGTGAGCACAGGACTGTCTGGGAATCTGAGAATTCTGTTTGTAAAGAATCACATAGTGTCAGGGTCTTTGTTCACTATTGTGAGCACCAGGTTGTCGGCTGTGAATTCAGTTTTACTAGCTTCCAAATGCTGAATGGGATGTCCATGTGTGAAAGAGGTTAGAAAGAGATCTTTAGGTGTTCATAGTTATTTTTTTCTAAAGTGGGTGAATATGTTTAGTGCCTGAGACTTAGAGTAATACTCTAGTTTATGCATGCACCTTTCCTCTAATGAGGGATCTATATTTTTATTTGCATATTTATCAAATATACTTTCTGAGGTAGATACACCTACACACAATAATAACCCTGCATCTCATTTCAGATTTAGGCTTTGTAGCTGCCACATCCTTATGTGGAAAACCTGCATGAAACAGACTGTGTGTTCATTATAGATTAAAAATAAAGAGAATAAAATATAAAGGCAGATAAATGAACATAGAAAAGAGGAAAAGGGAGAGAAACTGGCATCGAGTTTCCTTGCTAAACTTAGGCTGTTCTGTCTCTCTCTCTCCCTTTCCTGTCCCACTTTCTACATATCAGCAAGCAGAGCTTCACTTTTCTGTACTGTGGGTTTAGGATTTCAATATCTGATTTTTTAATTGATGCATTTCTAAAATTTTTACATCATGGTCAATTCCCAATATTTAATCCTTTGTTGTAGTAAATAAAAAGCAATTAAACAAAACTAACCATATCCTGGAGTTTTCCTTAGCTTTAATTCCCCAGCTTTCTACTTAGAGTAGGGATTTTTAACCTTTTGACTATCCTTTGGCAGTTTGGGAAAGACTAGAGACAACCTCTCAGCAGAATATTTTAAATATATCAAATAAAACCCACTAAGATTACCAAGAAATCATACTATCAAAATATAGTATGTAAAGATATATATTATATAAATATACATTTTGATATTACCACAATCCAATCCAATTATTCTAGTGAAATGTCTCTTTCTAAATATATCTATCTCTCTATCTCCCTCCCTCCTTCCTTCCCTTTCTGCTCTCCCTGCTGTCCTTGTGTCCCCACTCCCCACCCCCTGCCCTTCCTCATTTTCTTGAAGAAAATGTGACTCATCTACCTCCCCGTCTTTGGGACCAAGACCGGTCATTATAATTAATCTGTATCTGGCTAACTTTGATGTTTATTTTCATTTACATTATTATAGTCTCCATGTATAAAGTCTTCCTAGGTCTACCTTCCTCATTCCATGTCAATTCAAATGTCTTCCTTCATATCTTTGAATTTCCCATAATTATGCAGAAGCATTTATTACAGCTTAATAAAGCAATCTAATAATATGATCCATCATCCACATAACATAGGTTGTTTAGCCATTCCCCAATCAATCAACATTTGCTTTCCTATTTCTTACTTCCATTAAATTCTGCTATAATGACATTTCTATGTGTAGGAATAATCTATAAGCAAGCATTTTTTGAGTACCTGCTGTGAACCAGATTCTGTACTAGGCTCAAAGAAAAAAAGATAAAGAACCTTCTCACAGGAGAGAAAAAAGAGTACAAGACTTGGTTGTCTATCAATTATATAAGAAAAAGAAAGAAAGAAAGAAAGAAAGAAAGAAAGAAAGAAAGAAAGAAAGAAAGAAAGAAAGAAAGAAAGAAAGAAAGAAAGAAAGAAAGAAAGAAAGAAAGAAAGAAAGAAAGAAAGAAAGAAAGAAAGAAAGAAAGAAAGAAATTTAAAAAACTTTAATACAAGACTGGGAAAGAAGACAATTCCTTATTAATATGGGTCATTAATTTAACAATCTACCTTCGTGAAAAAAAGCAAACCAGTGGTTCCATTTCCTCCATGGTTCCCTCTCCCTTCAAAGGGAGCTGTACTTAGGACTTAAGATCATAAACCTCATTAAGTATCTTATGCATAATTTTTATTTATTTATATTATTTATTAAGTACCTATGTCAAACATCATTCAGCCTAAAATTAACTATCAAGGTTTTATTATATATACATAAATGTATTTAAATACATTTTTAGTTTTTTAATTTAAAGAGGAAATTATCAGGGCAACTAGGTGACTCCATGGATAGAAAACCAAGCCTGGAGATGTGAGGTCCAGGGTTCAAATTTGACCTCTGACACTTTCTAATTGTATGGTCCTAGGCAAGTCACATAACATCAATTGCTTATCTCTTACTGCTTTTCTGCCTTGAAACTATTACCTAGTATAGATTCCAAGACAAAAAGTGAGAATTTTTAAAAAAGAAAAAGAAAGAAAGGAAAGGAAGGAGGCAATTATCAGTTATCAAAATCTTTGAATAATGGCATCAACTCTTATTTTTATTTCCAAAGCATCCTCCATCAGCTAGGAAATCAACATACCCAGACAGAGTTAACAGGAATTCAGCCAGGTACCTAAAACTAAAGAGATTACAGCAGTGCCCATAATGTCCAGTAGTATATGGAAGTCATGCCAAAGGTACCAATTTTGAAAAATCTGTCCTCAGAAATGGTACTCAGTGGTTTACCACCTCCTGAGAGTCCGTGGCTGCTGGTGCTGTATAACCCTAACCATAACTGTATTCCAAGCTGCTTTGGGAAATTACCTCTATCTATAAGTAGACCAAATTCTTGATTTGTAATTCAAAACTCCAAGCAATTTTCTCTGGATTTTACCTAAAGGAAACCTCCCTGACCACCTCTCCAAAAACAGAACAAAACAAAAGCCCTCTTTACAAAGTTCAAAACAGAGCTGTATATCTCTTATGGGGATGGGATGAGGTAGAAAATTATTTTTCAAATAAAATGAGTAATAAATTAAATAGTGGACTTATAGCATCAGATTAAACATCCCCCCCACAATTCCTAGTTTATGTTATGGCAATGAGTGTGATGTACTCCAAGGAACAAATCGAAAGACCTGAGTTTGAATCCTGTCTCATTTAATGCCTTGGGAAAATTATTCAATAACCTCTTCAGTTCTTAGTTTTCTCTTCTATGCACTGCTCCATGTAGCTGCAAATTACTATTTATTCTAAACTCTTATTTCTGATATTTCTGATAGCTCTGGTTATTACCTCTCCTCTCAAAATTACATTGTACTTACTTGGTTTTTGCATTATATACCCCCTTTATAAGCCCCTAAAGTCATAGATTTTCTTTTATTCTTTTATCTTTGTCTCCAGAGTACTAAGAACAATCTCTTACACATCATAGATTTTCAATAATTGTTTATGAAGCTGAATTTTTGTTATGCCATCATAAAGAAATCTCTCCTTAAGTAATAGGAAAAAACTATTTATAATGAACAGTATTTCCTAAATGCAAAGATATCAGATAGCCCCTAACTGGAGGGTTTCAAGCAAATCTAGATGACCATATATTGGATTTATAAAAGAAGGTAGCCATATCCAATATTCAAGTACAGGATGGGCTAAAGGGCCACCAATATCCCTTCCAACTCTGAGAATCTATAGTTTGGGGAATTCCAAAGATCAAGAAAGCCACTGAACCTAAAGCAGTATATGAATTAAAAGCAAAGAGCAAACACAAAAGTCAGTAAAATATTAATCTTGCTGGGCCACCCAAACTTGGATAAATATCCAGGCAAGCCTTTTTAAAAATGAATTCTATGAGTTTTCACTATATGGGAAGCAAATTTCTTCTTTTTTTCTTTTTAACAAAAAAAAATGGAAATATACCACAAAGTACTGATTTGTGGGATCATTGACTTGAAAGGGGTCTTTGTGATATCAGGTCCTTGTCATCAGAGTCCCTCATTGGGTTTCTGCATACTATTCATGTAGACCATGTATATTTTATAATACATTGAAGAGAAGAAAGAGAGGCTTTGACATTTTAAGTCTTTAGTATGACTATTCACCATTCTTCGGTCTTTGCAATTTTGTGACTCTTTTCTCAGTGGCTCCAGGCTTTTGTGGCCTCTTGGCCTTTCAGACCTAAAACACTTCATCTGTCTTAATAGCTGTGGCCTGAATTTAACTACTTCTAGCATCCATGGCCTCTTGGCTTCTCTTCTATTCCCAGCCACGCCTCCCCCCCCCCCCCAATTGAAAATGGACTTTTGCTTTAAAAACAATTGGATGTTTTATCAGGCTCAGGGTTGGCTGGTGCTGTTTAAATTCAGGTTGGCAATGAAGATTAAAGCCAGCCACAGTCTTCAGTCCTTGCAGCCATTGTCTGAAAAGAGGTTTTTTTTTTTCATTTAAAATGTTTTATAAGGAAACAAATATAAGGCTTTTAAAGGTTTCAATAATTGCTTTTATTCTCTTTATTCTTTCTCACTTCCAAACAATAATAGTGTAAATAAGTGACATTTCCCTGGTGAGATCACATTTTGAACATTGTGTTCAGTTCTGGTAAGTGCAGTTTAAGAAGAATATTGATGAGTTGGAAGAAGAACACAGAATGATGATCAAACTCATACTATATGATTTTCAATTGAAGAAACTAGTGATGCTTAATCAATTAGAGAAAAATTATGGGTGTAAAGAGAGGACATAAGAAGAAGAAGTAGTAGTAGTAGTAGTAGTAGTAGTAGTAGTAGTAGTAGTAGTAGTAGTAGTAGTAGTAGTAGCATTCATATCATAATTTAAGGTTTGCAAATCACTTTATAAATATTGTATCACGTTATCCTCACAACCACCTGGGAGGTAAATGCTATTATTGTCTCCATTTTACAGATGAGGAAACTGAGGCATACTTGACCAGGATCACATAGCAAGTGTCTGACGTGTTTCTGACTTCAGGTCCAATAACAATCCCCTCTGGTTTCACAAATGTGAAGACCAGTATATGAGAGGAATTAATTTGGGCTTAGAACAAGGGTTCTTAATCTGAGGGCTGTAACATTTCTTTTATTAACTGACAACTATATTTCAAACATACATGGTCTCCTTTTTAATTCTTTCAACTTAATTTTGTGCCTTTAAAAATGTGAGTCTGAGAAAGAATCTGTAGACTTCACTATACTGCCAAAAAGGTCCATGACCTGTTCAAAAATAGTTAAGAAACCCAAAACTTAGTAAAATGCCTGGTTTATAAAAGATGCTTAATAGATGCTTATTGTTCAACTGATTGAACTAGAGTATAAAATCAGGAGCAAATTCTATGATGTAGGAACTGCCTCCTCCCATCAGAATATATTTTATCAATAGCTATGGTTTTAGAAATTTAATGGAATGAAATAAGGTAACGTACATTATCACAGGGATTATAAAAATCAGAGCTTGATTTGAAATCAGGTTATTCTAGGTTCAAATCCCCATGTCATGTTTCCTCTCCTTTATTATTATCCTATTCTAAATCATCTGACTTAAAATTTTGTTGATATATTTTGTTTGTATAACAAAGTCATCCCAGTATGCTCCTTCTACCACTGCATCCTCTGTTGAAACAAAGAAAAATGGTTAAACAAAATCCATGCAGCCCAATTAAAGAGAATATACAACATTTCTCATCCACAGTCTCCCACCTCCCTAACAGGAGGAAATGATTTCCACCCAAGTTTTTTTTCTGAACCAAGACTGACCATTACAATTAATCAGAGTATGACTGCCTATTGGGTATTATTTCATATGTTTATTATAGCTATCGTATCTATCTCTTGGTTCGACTCTTTCTGCTCTGTCTCCGATCATAGCAATTTTCTCAAACTTCTCTGAATTGGTTACATTTCTCATTCTTTATGGCACGGTAGTATAACCAGTACATTTGTAAATCACAGCAATCTGCTCTACCATTCACCAATCTATGGACACCCATTTTGTTTTTTGTTTTTTTTTTTGTTTTTTTGTCCAATTGTTTATGACACCAAAAAAAAAAAGATATCATTAGCTCATATTTCTGAAAAGTCAGTTTCATAGTTTTGGCAGGAGTGGGGATTGGGGAAAAGAAAGATCTAGTTTAGAATTCTCTATTCATAAATCAAGTATTTCCAGGAAATAAAAATTATAGACCAGGTTTAT
Organism: Monodelphis domestica; assembly: GCF_027887165.1. Classification (NCBI taxonomy): domain Eukaryota; kingdom Metazoa; phylum Chordata; class Mammalia; order Didelphimorphia; family Didelphidae; genus Monodelphis; species Monodelphis domestica. Next base: position 50,790,348 of record NC_077228.1, on the reverse strand, counting down.
AAGAAGTAATAGAAGCAGACACTACATATAGAATACATTATGCATTTGTGTACACAAATTGTTAGTTCTTTAAGATGAAGATTTATTTTCCCCATGTTTACAGGATCATAGAAAGCCTTTTTTTCTCAGTATAAAATTGTCAAAAAACAGAAGACTGGGATAGGAAAACAGGACCTTTTTTATCAGAGGGACGCATTGAGAGAAAGCAAAGCTTGGAGGTTTTCCATCAGTGTTGGACTCAATTGAAGTCAGACAGTTACTCAGGTCTCATTACGTGTGGTTTGGTGGGCTAAGAATAGATGTGTTCAAAGCTTAGCCATCAATGTCTTAAAAGCCACTCCTGGGATAGACAACAGCTTCTTCCTTAAGCCACTTAATTTTTTGTCTTGAAATGAATATTTTATTATTCCTCCGAGCACTTGACATGGTCTTTATGGTTTTAAGCTGTACAACAGCCTCCCTACGTACTAATATTAAATTGTGTCTTCAAAACCCATCGAGAGAAGGTGCTGGAACTAAATGCTCTCATACACTGCCAAAGTAATTAACTGTGGTGGACAGATTTAATGCTGTGATGGTTTATTTTAACCAAGGATAGAGGAAGGTGGGCTGGGGGCAGGGGAAGAAAGTAGCAAGACATGCAAGGGGACGGTCTTGGTTTTTTGGTATGGTTTTAACTTAAAAATAACCAACATTGCCCCTATACCAATATCAATAATACTGGCTTCATTTCTTACTGGAAAGACTCATGGTCAAAGCTGCTGATTTGGTCTTGTGCAGGGAAACATGGATTTTTATCACCTCAATCCATCTATATCTCACATCAGGGACTTTATAAATAAGACATATTCATAATTTTCTATCACTGAATTCAACATGTCCAATTACTTCTTTATGGAAAATTTTTTGCCACTTTTACTAGAATAGCTGTTCATAGCTTTATAGACCTTTCCTTTTTCATCAGTCACTCAAATTAGATTTATGAAGCCAAAGATTTCTGTCTCGAGGCCTCTCAGAGAAACAGTCTGCTTCAAATTTTCAGTGCTTCCATCAATATAATCATTTCCAGGAATGCATCAAGCTCTGGTCATTAAGATTTCTATGTTTTAATAATTCTACGTTGTGGTATTGTCTCTGAGCACTGAATGAATGGGAAGCTAGGTTTGTGGAGCACAGAACTGATGAGAGAATCTTAAGATCCCTCTTTAGATTACCTGGGAATATAGTTTTTAAATTTAAGATTTTCTTTCTTGGTATATAGCACAGATCATAGATGTTACCAAATGTGAGCAGCATTGTGGTATAGTGGAAAGAATAAAATTGGAGATTGTGGTTTTTGATCATCTCTCTTACCTTTGTGACTATCAATAAATCAAATAATGGCTCCCAACCTCAGTTTCCTCCTCTGTAAAAACAGAGATAATAACACCTGTAGTATTTAGCCTCCAAAAGTTACTCAGTGTGTGATCTTGAGCAAATCACTTAACCTGAAATATGTCTCTAGCAACCAGTTGTCTCCTGCTTATCTATTAATATACTCTCAGGCTACATTCATTAGTGCTACTGGGAATGCCCACAGAAGAAAAGAATTTATTAAGCATTTACTACATACCAGGAACTGTATTATTTACTAGGAAGAGAAAGAAAGGCAAAAGAAAGTCCCTTTTCCTTGGAAGATCACAGTCTAAAGAAGACAACATGCAAACAACTACATGTTACCAAGATACGTACAGGACATATGTGATATAATCAGCAGCATGAAGACATTAACATTAAGCTGAAAAATTTTTAAAAATGTTTTTGCAGAAAGTAAGATTTTAGCTGAAACTTGAAAGGAGTCAGGAAATCCAGAGGAAGAGCATTCCAGGACTGCCAGTGAGGAGTCAGTCTAGGAGATGAAGCTTCCTATGAAAGCAGCAGCAAAAAGACCAGAAACCCTTAATTCTAGAGCACAGAATTAGGATGTGGGGAATTTGGAGGAATGGAGGGAATGGAAAAGGGTATCAGAAAGCTGAAAAGAGGAAAGATTACGAGTTTATGAAGGGATTCAAAAGCCAAAGAAAATATTTTATATTTGATTCTACAGGCAATCAGGAGGTACTGAAGTTTATTGAATTAGGGGGTAGAGAATTGAGAAACTTGAGACCAAATATCAGTAATCAATCACATCAGAGAATGTGAGAATCATTATGTTTATACTGAATTATATGAAAAGTGGGATATCAAGATAGTACAGTGGAAAGAGCTCCAGGTCTAGAATCTGGTTCAAGTCTGTCTTCAGACAAGTTTTGTGAACCTAGGCAAGTCACTTATCTCCCATTCCCTGTCCCTTGCCCCTCTTTGCCTTGGAACCAATACACAGTATTAATTCCAAGATAGAAGGTATGGGTTAACTACACAAAAATATTTTTAGTGTTCATTCACAGTCTCCTCTGCAGTTCTTTTTCTATTTTTTATAGAGAAATGTTTATATTTGTTGATGTTTACCAAGTACAAAATGAATGTGTTTTTTTTAAAGAATATATTAGAAAAAGTAAGGAAACAATTGTGTGAATGAGATTTGGATAATCATCCACTCAGAACATTCTTGAAAACAAACAGAAGATGCCCATGACAGACTGATTACTTGATAACCCATGAAACCTTATGTTTTTATACTTTACTGTGGGGGTGGAGGGAAGGAGTAGGAAAAGAAGAAAGGAAGGAAGGAAGGAGAGAGAAAATGAGGGAGGGAGGCAGGAAGGAAAATGAAGGAAGGAAGGAAAAAGAGAAAGAAATAAGGAAGGAAGGAAAGAAGGAAGGAAAGTAAAAAAGAAAGGAAGGAAGGAAGGAAAAAGGGAAAAAAGGAAGAAAAAAGAAAGGAAGGAAGAAGGGAAAGAAGGAAGGCAGGAAGGAGTCACCCCTTGATAGAGAAGTGATGGACCAAATATGAGGAATTAGACACATTTTTGGACATGACCAATATGGAAATTTGCTTGGCTTCACTTTATAAGGGCTCTATTTTTCTTCCATTGGGATATAGAAGGAAAGAAATGAATGTTTTATAATTATTATTTTTATAAGGATCAATTAGATATATAAAAAGAAGAAAACAAAAGGGCATATTTTAGCTTTTAACAAATTAGTAACAATACTGCCCTTTACATATGATCATATTTTTTTGTGTGCTTATATGGATGTGAATGTGGTTTAATGTTATTCACTTTGATTAAGCAGTTGTGAAGAGTTCTTGTATTATTCTTTTGAGTATGCTTCTTTTACACTGAATCACTTCAAACAGATTTTTATAGGTCTTCCTATTTCTTTCTTTTCTTTTTGCTATGCCAGACAAGAAAATTAATGTAATCTTAAGACTTCAGGAAGAGAGGATCTAGAAATACATGGAGCAATAAATGGTGGTTACAAAGAGGTCAAGTTAGCCTTGATATTAGGGGGAAACTAACAATAAGCAATGAAGCAAAAAAAAAATCTCTAAAAGGAGATAGGTAGGTGACTCAGTAGATTCAGAGCCAGGCCTAGAGGTGGAAGGTCCTGGGTTCAAATGCAGCCTCAGCACTTCCTAGTTGAGTGAGTGATCCTGGGCAAGTCACTTAACCCTCATTGCCTAGATTTTCCCACTCTTCTGTGTTGGAACCAACATACAGTATTTGTTCTAGGACGGAAGGTAAGGGTTTTTAAGTATCTAAAAATTTGTTATCCAAAGGTAAAATGTGTTGTCTTAGGAAATAGTTGGTGCCTTCTCACTGGAAGTTTCCAATAAGAGGCTTAACTAGTAGCATCAATTTAAAATAGTACCAATCCCTATTTATGCATTATGGTTTAATAAAATACAAATTAATATTATCTATTTTGTATTGTATTTTTATTTATATCATCAAATATCTCCCGTTTACATTTTAATCTGGTACCACTGGGCTAAGGAGTGTTACTCACCACACAGAGGAGAATTTGACACTTATGGGCTAAACAACTACTTGCCATGGAGGTTGGAGTGGGAATTTCTGTTTTGGAAAAAAGTGGGACTCCATTGTTTCTAAGGTTCTTTTCATTACTGAAAATCTGTGAAAGAATCTAACATGTCATGCAGTCAAATTGTTATAAGATCATATCATTATAGATTTAGAGATAGAAAATATACTAGAGGCAATCTAGACCTACTCTTCCTTCCATTATATAGAAGAGGAAAGTAATAAAAATAGAAATAAGAAATAAAAACTACCGTTCCCTCCATTTTATGGAGGAGAAAACTAAGGTTACAAGAAATCAAATGATTTTTTTTAGGTCCCAGACATAGTGTCAAAACTTCAATTTAAACCCAGCTCCTCTGTCCCCAAACTCAAATTCCAAACTCTTTCTACTGTACTATGTCCAACTTCCTCACTTTACAAAAAAGAAACTGAACCAACTTAAGGAAATTCACCCAAAGTCACAAAGGTAACATCTAGCAGAGCTGGGCTGCAAATTCAAAGCATCTGACTCAAAAATGTAATGCTCTTGCCATGATAAGAGTTACTAGTCAGAGAAACAGGGAGAAAGCTAGACTAAGGCAAGATTTGAAGCACTGGGCAAGGTCTGAAGATGGAAGGAGTCTCCCACAATCAAAATTAATTGCTAAGCATTTTTGTTGTTTTTATTTTTCAGGATAAGTAAATTTCAGCGTAATGCACAAATATATAATAAGTTGACCAAGTCTGTCTGGCTTGTATGCATACAACAGCAGTGTTCTGGCTGAGTGAATTTTAATGAAATTTAATACCCAAGGCAAGAATGAACTTAACACAGTACAAAGAAGTCCAAAATAGGGAGCGAAAAAATGGAATAAGGAAGGAAATATTTGGAGATGGAACATTGGGGAACAGAGAAAGAAAGAGACCAGTAGCCCATATAGGAGCAACAGGAAAAAAAAGAATTTATTGAGCTCATTAAATATGTCAAGAATATTAAAAATCTCTCATTTGACCATATAACATACACAAAGGAACAATAAAAAATGAGAATCCTTAATAATGATATAGGATTTTACTGTGTACAAAGCATTTTCACAAGTATTTTCTCATTTGATTCTCACAACAGCCCTTGTGAAGAAGGTAGGACATAAGTTATCCTTGATTCATAAGTAAAAGTGGCAGGATCATATTTTAAACTCACAGCTTCTGACTCTCAGATCATGAAAATTAATAGAGAGGATCATAAAAAAATAAGGTTTCATAGGAACATAGATTCAGAACTGGACAGAAGCTAAGGATGCATCTAGTCTACCCTTTTTATATTTTATAGACTACTAAGTAGTGTAGTATGTAAAATGCCTCATCTGGAGTTGGGAAGACCCAAGTTCAAATCTAGCCCTCAGATGCTTTTTAGCTGTGACCCCAAGCAAGTTCTTTAATCTCTCTATCATTTTTTTAAAATATGTAAAGTGGAGGGGAAAACATAGTCCTAAATCTCAGGATTGTTATGAAGTTAAAATGAAATGTTTATATTATATAAATGTTAGTTTTTATTATGAATAATTCTTTACAACTGTTTAATCAAAGTGAATAACATTAAACCACATACACATCTATATAAGCACACAAAAGAAATACGAACAAATCCAATAGAGAATATTGGTACTAATTTGTTAAAATTATTAATTATTATCTATAGTAGGAAACTGAATCCTGAGGAGGCTAAGTGACCTGTCCAGAATCACAGAATAATAAGTGAAATAAAATATTTTAATCTTGGATTCTTTAATTCCAAATTTATCATTTGCTTTACTCTATTATAGCATCTCCAAATTAATATAATTTTCCTGGAAAATGGAGTGATTTATTGAATAAACTAAACAAATTCATCCATGCTTCTGATCATAGAAGCTGGGAATGAATTATTATGAAATTTCTTTCATCAGATACTCGTTTTCCTTTTGCATCCTTGCTTTTTTTCAGGGTTTACATTTTTTTGCAAGAGAAAAAAAAAAACAACCTCAATTCAAAAGCCTAAATTGTCTGCCTATTTTCTTAAAAGGAGAGGAATTGAAAAAGTTGAGGTTTTCAGACTACCAATGTACCTTGCAAATGAATGCAAGTATCTCATCTCAATGAGTAGAGAAAACTCAATTCACAAATTGTAATATGAACAAGTCAGCATGTAATAATATTCTACATATTTTCAAATCTTTCCATTCTTTGTCTTTTAACCCTAAAATTACATGGCTTGAAGGTGTTTCCCTTTCTTAACCAAAAAGAATTTTTATATCCTGTAATGATTTTAAGGTTCCTTTTTCTGAGTCAGAAAGGGAAGTAAAATAAATTTCCTTCAATAGTGCCCTACCAAAACCATGGGCCAATAGGTGTATAACTTGGAGGAAAGCTGAATGCAAGGAGATAGATGGAGCAAAGTCAAATCCTTTGATATGGAAGTCGAAAGAATTGAAAACATCAATGTGCTTTATGTAAAATAGTATGGCTTACAGTAGAGGAACAGAGAAATCCACCAGACTGTAACATTTCCAAATTAGTGTTTATGAACAGTACTAACAGCGAGATCTCAGCTTCACAAAGTCTGTCGCAGTCCATTTGCTTTTCATCAGGACTTCTGTCCTCCACTCTATCTACTAAACAATACATTGAGAAGAGGAGACATATAATCAGTAAAGTTTTCAGGATTCATTTTGAGAGTGAAAAAGCCAAGGAAATCCTCTGCTGTTTCATATTGACAGAACTATTCTCTATTGTTGAACTAAGCTTAAACTAAGGATTCTTAAGCCTTGTTATCATTTAGCGAGTCCTTCACAAGTGGGTTTAATTGCCAGACCATTCCTAATATTGTTTTGGAAACCCAAAAGTCGATCATTCAATCAATCATTCAGTTATTTTTTAAGCACTTAGGATATAGTAGGTCTAGTGCTAGATTCTGGAAATATAGGTACAAAGAATGAAACAAATTCTATCTTCAATGAGTTTGCATTCTAAATGGGGAATTGGTCAGTCAACTAGAGAGATTGTAGAGTACATAGAGTACTAGGACTGGGATCTCAGAAAAATCTGAGTTTCAAATCCAGCCACACTTACTTATGTGACCCTAGGCAAGTCACTTAACTATTTGCCTCAGTTTCCTCATCTGTAAAATGAGCTAGAGAAAGAAATGGCAAATCATTCCAATATCTATGCTAGATTCCAGCAAGACTGAAAATGACTAAACAGCAAAAAATTAGGAGATGGATTATGAGAGGAACAGCAAAAAAAAGCCAGTGTCACTGGATCCCACAGAAAAGAGAGAAAAGTTGGATTTAAGAAGATTGGAAAGGTAGGAAGAAGCCAGTTCGCAAAAAGGACTTTGAATGCCAGAGATGATTTTATATTTGATTCCAGAAGTAATAGGGAGTCACTGAAGTTTATTGACTAAGGGGCATATGGATGATATGGTCAGAAATGTGATTTAGGGCAATTACTTTTATAGCTGAAAAGAGAATGAATTGGAATGGGAAGAGACTTGAAAAAGGAAGGCTATTCAGAAGGATATTGCAATAGTTCAGATGTGAGGGGATGAGAAGCAGCATCAAGGTGTTTGCATTGTCAGAGGAGGGAAGAAAGTATATATGAAAGTTGCTATGAAGGTAGAAATACTCAGAATTGGCAAGTAATTGGATGAAGGGGATGAGAGAGTGAGGAATCAACATATTTCAGCCTTGGTTACTGGAAGAAGAGTCCTAGTCTCAATAGTAAAAGAAGCTATAAAGATGAAAGAGTTTTTTTTTTTTGGGGGGGGGGGGGACATGAGTTCAGTTTAAGCTGTCTATGAGACATCCTATTCAAGATGTCTAATGAGCAGTTGGAAATGTTAGACTAAAGGAACAGGAGAGAAGTTAGAGCTGGACAAATTTAACTGAAAGTCATCTGGATAGAGACAATAAACAAAACCATAATTATTGATAGGATCAGCAAATGAAAAAGGAAGAGGAAGAGAAAATAAAAACAAGAAAAAAAGGGCCTTGGTCCGAGTCTTGGGTGACAACACCTTCCAATCTCCCTCTCTAGTAATTCATTTTGATTTTAAATTTCAAATAACAAATGATAAGCAAAATATCTTTGTTTTTAAGAGCCAATCAGTTTATTTTATTTTTCCTCCCTAGTTATCTTATTTTATAGCATTTCTCTTTTTTTATTCCAAATGTTTAAAAATGCAATAAAATAGCATTTCTACATATAAAGAAAAGGATATTACAGAAATGAACTGCTATATGTTTAACTTACTTAAATACCTTTCAAGCTAAGTTGATGCTCTTTTTTTTTTAAGAGCACTGTCACTTTCTAATGACTGCCTACCACCATAGAATTGTACTAATGTTCATTCATCAGAGGGTCCACTTGATGCAATGGAGAAGGAAATTGCAAACCACTCCAGCATCCTTGCTAAGAAAACCTAATAGATAGTTAATTTAAAAGGCCAATATGTGGATCAATGGATAGAGTACAGGGCCTGAAGTCCAGAAAACTAATTTTCCTGAGTTCAAATCTGGCTCCAGGCATTTACTAACTGGCTTACCCTGGACAAATCACTTAACCCTGTTTTCCTCAGTTTTCTTTTCTGTAAAATGAGCTGGAAAAGGAAATGGCAAACTACTGCAGTATCTTTGCCAAGGAAACTTCAAAATGTCATCATGAAGAGTTGGATTTGACTGAAAAATGACTGAGGAACAACAACAAGGTCATGAAAAACAGACTTATTGACTATAACTGAGAAAGGCTGCATCACCCATATCCAGATTCCACTTCTTCTCTTCCAAAAGGCAGCAGGGAAGATCTGCTTCAATTCCAGTCTTCTGAAGTCACAATTGGTCATTGCATTGATCATTAACAATGTTCTGCAACATTATTTTCCTTTACCCATTTGTGGTAATTGTATATCTCATTTCTCAAAACACTATTTTAAAGATGCCAGATTCTGGCATCAGAACTCATATTATTACTTATCATTTGCTTTTAAAGCTATAATAACATCCACTATGCGAAAAAGAAGAAAGAACTCCAGGTTATAAGAGGTTGAACTTTTTTTTTTCAGTAGATTAAGCATTTCTTGGACTCCCACTCTTTATTTCCAGATTTACTTTTCAGGAGAAATCTTTTCTTACCCTATTTCTTTTTCTATTTATCATGTGGCATAATAAATCCTCCCAAGATTTTGAAATCTCCTTTCAGGGGGACTTTCCATAATTATGGCTGCAAGCTGTTATCTCAGGTGACTGGGAAGCCTTTCACATTTTGTTTAGTACAAATCAATCGAAATAATGATAGCAGTAATTCTACCAAACTTACCCTGAGCATAAGTATGTCAAATAAATATGCATAGGATGGAATTAACATACAATTAAATATTCACATATCCCTTTCATTATTGAGATTGAGCACAATTATTTTGTGCAGCCTATTATGGTTATAAGTGGGTTATTCTACCAATATTAGGTTATTTCCATTACCCCAAATATGAATATAGTATGTGAAAGCAGCCCTAAGTAATAAAGCATTTGTAGTAAATATCCATATGTTCCAATAAACACAGTTGCAAATTTCCCTGCAGTAAACAAATGTGTGAATTCTTTAAATGGATCTGAAGAATCAAAATAGCCACTGTCTTTCTCTGTAGCAGAACAGAGGAAAGCAAAGAATACAGACAAAGAAGAGGCTGAGTTCTTATATGGGGCTAAGAAAGCACCAAAGATGTGAGCTTTGACAACTGGTCCCTGGGGGAAGGCTTGCTGTCACTGTAATGGGGTTGAATTGCCTAGTCCAGGTTCCCTCATCCTTCGAGTAAAGGAAGAGTCTTTCTTATTTCTCTAATGCCTTAAGATTAGCAAGTTGTCAGAGGATGGGGTGGGTAACCGGGAAGTCAGTAAAGATTTCAGGGAAGAGGTCAACTGCTGCTTCCTCCTAATCAATAATGATTGACATTGGTCTAAATGTAGCCTTTTAAACTGGGAGTGTTCAGGACCTACCTAACCTTGGTCCATGCCAGAACCAGGTGTCCTTCCCACGCCAGTTCCTTTGACATGCTAAGATTCCCTAAGTCAAATGTTGAGTAGGGATGTCATGGAAGGAATATCAGATTGAAAGTCAGAGCATAGGATGACACATTCTGAATTCAAACAATCAGTAAACATTAATGAAGTGCCTACTATGGATAGGGACATTTACTGACTGTGGGACTACTTCAGACAAGTTATTTATTTTCTCTGGACATCAGGTTGATCATTTATTAAAAAAGGAAATTAGGCTGGACAATATCTAAATTCCCTTCCCATTCTAAATCTATAATCCTAGGAATGAAGGTAACAAGATGCCCTGTTTCCATTCAGCCTTCATCTTTAGCAGATTGCCCCATCTGCTATTCCGTTACTGCCCCATATGTATATCTCTTCCTTTTACCTCATCCACATACAGATGTGCACTGTCTTTCTGTCTTTTTTGTCTGTCTGTCTCTGTTTGTCTTTCTCTATGTTTCTGGCTCTTGGTCCATTTGTCTACCTTCCCTCCACCCCCTCTCTCCTGATAGACATAAAAACAGGCTCACTCACCAGTATTTTGAATAAACAAAGCTGAACATCTAAATCAGATTGGTCAACCAGAGTGATTTGGCATTGTCTTAGACTGACTATTGAGATGTTGTAAGTGTTTGTATCCTGCTTCTAGTGAGAGATTCATCTACCAACATTTGATCAATTTCTTAGGTGGTCACTCCATTTTTTTCACTTTTTAGATCTTCATCTATTAAGGAATTCATACATTCAAGGCACTAATGATGCAAACAAGAATGAAACCATTCCTGTTTTTAGGGAGCTTATAGTCTATTTTACATAGATAATCTACCATTCAGTCTTTTTTAATGGAAATATGTTTATAAATTAAATTATCAGATCAAAGAAATAGATCTAAAAGGGATTTTGGAGGACTTTGAATAAGCTTTCTTTGGTAATTCAATGGATCTGTGATCTCATGGATGGATGTCTAGCTATGCAAATCACAACGTATCTATACTTCACATTTTGTGACCCTTTTCTATCTTCTTGCTTGAATTTTCCAGAAGTGGTTTACCCAACTAACTTGGGGCTCTTCTGGTCAGTCAATTAACACACATTTATTAATCTGTGCTAAACACTGGTGATACAAAGAAAAACTGAAAGCAATGCCTGTCTTATTGAGGGAGCCCACATGACGTTAATAGATATATACAAGATAAACCAGGGAGTGGGTAACTTTAAAAAGACAGGAACTAACTTTTAGCTACTTCTACAAAGTACAATTTTAAGCGATGATGAAAAATTAAGCCCCATCACTGGGTACTCCTCTCTAGGACTGGAAATATTTTAATACCATTGAAGTTAAAAATCCAATGTCTTCCCAGCCTTATTTCAGTCCTTCATTAGGAATCATATTTTGCTTGTAGTCAGTAGATATCTCAAGCATAAATGAGCAAGCATCTATTCCTTCTGCGTGTTTATGAAGCTCCAACAGCCTTATTGACTGGTCCTGGGTGATACTCATCCAGAAAATGGAAGAGTCAGACCTCTATCAGTTCACGTGTAATAATTAGACATTACAATTCCATCATTAATTCAACAAACATTGCATTGTTCATGCTATTGATTCCACTTATCTATCCTTCCTTGATCCCCTCAGTCTCACACATATATAATTAATTCAAGTAGAGAATAAATAGATATATAAGTAGCATACTGGACACATGGTCTTAAGAAGGAAAGATCATTTTTGACTAAAGAAGATAAGGAAGTTTTAGATGAAGGAAATATCCTCTAGTTAGACCTTGAAGAATTTGATTTAATTTAAGAAGTTTGTATTAAGCCCCCTGTTACATATAATGCTCTATACTAGACACTGATAATACAATGACAAAAAAAAGTCAAATCCCACTGGTTGAGGCTCAGAAAATGCCAATAGCCAGGGAACAGCATGAGCAAAGACTTGGCAGTAGGAAAACTTAATCTGGCCTGTTAAAGTACAGGTTGGAAGTAGTGTGAGATAGCATAATTGTGGGGACAGAAAGATTTCATGTGTATTACTCATGTACCGCCTCTGAACTAAACCAAAAGTTTCAAAGTGAAGAAAATGACTCTTTAGGAGCCAGAATTTCCCATGGCTATTGAAGTTCCTATCAGAGCTAATTTACAGGGCTCCAGGCATGTACTCTCTTTGTGTTTTCTAATTTTCTCCTTAATAGGCATTTTACAAGTAGCTGCCTAGCCTAGCTCCCAGCCTGGGTGCCCAGTAGAATTTCGTCTTAAAAGGATCAACACTTTTTTTCTTTCTTTACTGAAGTATTCAAATACATTAGAACACATTTTGAAGAAAAACAAAGGGGGAAGAGATTGAAAAAAACATTTTTAAAAGGTCACACAAGTTGAATGCATACATACACGTGAATGAATACATACACAAATTGTAAATCATTTAAAATAACGTTAAATTAATGAACATTAGAATCACTTTGCCTCATTTTCCTTTTTGTTTATTGTAGCACAATGGAAATGATTTCAAATCTGGTCTCAGACACAACTTGCTGTGTAACTTTTATTTGCCTTCATTTCCTTATCTGTAAAATGGGGGTGGAGGGGGTAATGACACCTATTTCCCACTGTTATGAATAAATGAAATAATACGCAAAATGCTTAGCACAGTGCCTGGTACCTAATTAGAGCTATTTAGTGTTAGATTTATTATTATCATCCAGGTAAATACTAACTATATAGCATGATGAATAGAGAGACACTCTTGGAGTCAGGAAGACCTAGAATCAAGTTATTTTGCTGATATATATTAACTTTGGAAATCTGAACAAGGCATTTAACCTCTGATTGAATCAGAAAAGTCTTTAGAATGAAAAATTGCAGAAGAATTCTAGATCAGCAGAAATAAAAGCAGAAGTAGGTTCTGCATAGGAAGCCTTGACTTCCACCCCAACCTGGACTCTACCCCTCTACATCATCTGTCGCAAGTCTATATTCCCCCCACCAAATGGGGGAAAAAGTTAATTTTCTTATCACATATATATATATATGTATAATATATATATATGGTTGCACCATACACCTACATATTATACATGTATATTGCTATGAACAAATATGCCCTAACTATTCATTAAATAAAAATGACAACAAAATAGCACCTAAAACTTGAGCCTTCATTCTGAGTTCTCCTACTTGGTCAAACTCTGTTTTATGATAAATTTGATCATCCTGTTGCCACTACCAAAACATTTCAACCCAGGTGACTCAGCCCTCGTCAAAGCCCCAATGTGCCCTTCAAGCTTATTGCATTTTTTTGTACAAAAAAAAATACATTTATTGCCCCACCAAAAAAAAAGGATAAAACCTTAAGGACAAAAGGGGGGGGGGGAGACAATAAGAAAAACAAAATGGAAAACACAAGAAAAAGTGGCAGATAAATCAGGGAATGGAATTCAAAGAAATTATGTTGGGGAAAACTACGAGTGACATAGAGCTCCAAGTCCTTACCAGAGGGCTGAACTATTGAGTTTGGAGGAAAGGGAGACTGACATGAGAGAAGCCAAAGTGAGCTGGCCAGCAGCACTTGGACTGTTCAGATCTTTTTCTTTCTTATTGTCTGCCTTCCTGGTCCTATATTAAAATTCAATAGATTTCTATAAGTAGGTACTAAAAGTGGTTGCCAATATGTACGGATGAGACTGACCATCAATCTTAAATCCTCAAGCCTTAAGGAAACCCCCTCCTGTACTATTTTATCTCCCTGTCATTTGAAGGGGATTATTTTTCTCCTTCTGTGCATATCGCCAGACCCCTTCACCATCAGATCATGCCTAGAATTTCTTTGGCTTTGCCTTCTCTTCCTCCACTGACAGATGTTCTTTGGGCAAAATTCTCACTCCCAAGTTATTATGCACAGTCCCCTTGGCCCTTTGTGTATAGCTGGTTTCAGACCAGTTTTCCGTCTAATCAGCCCTTCTTGCTAGTGGGTTGTTTAAAAAAAAAATGAGCTGGCAGCTCCCAGATAATTGCCAGGTCTGTCAAAATTAATTTTAGTCTCTTTTTCTTAAATAAGGGGAAAATAACCCTTTGAGTCAATGTCTGCCAGTGATAGGCCAAGAGATTAATTTACCTGTAACCATTTATTTCTTTAGAAGAAAACAGATTCCCACCACCATCCTGAAGCCCCCCAAATTAAATAGCTAGATTTCTTGATTTGGAAATTTTATCTTTGGGTAGCCATCAAATACATAAGCTCACAGGATGGAATTCATTGTAAAAGAAGTCTTTCACCATGAAACTAACTATCTACAATGAGCTGATTATCCTTCTGTTTTTGTTCCCAGAAGAGATGCTATAGATGAAGAAGGACAATCTGTCCATTTTGATTCAAGTGTTTTTGTTTCACTGGAGTTATCCTTTTAGCATTTGACTGTAGCCTGAAATTCTTTGTTTCTTGAGATACCAATGTAGACATGAGCCAAATTCCTGGATTTAATATGTGGATGTGTATATGGGTTCAAATGAAATAATTACTGTGTCCAGTATTTGGAGAACTGACCTATGCATACTAAAGGACTTTGTTTGGGTCTAGACCTACGATTTCATAAAGTAGAAGAACTCTGGTGTAAATTCCTTCACTAACACCTATGGGCAATTTACAGGCAATTTGTTGCCTTCAGGAGTTTTCTAGGGAACTGAGAGATCAAGTCATTTGTCTAGGCTCATGTGGCCAATATGAATCAGAGGCAGGGCTTGTATTATGATCCTTTTTTATACAAATAACCATCCACTATGCTATACTGTCCCTCACTGCCACTTATTCCTGAAGAATATCAAAGGAAAAAAAAGTTTCCAACAAAAGTGTTTTAATAAGTCAAAGGAAAAAAGTCGGTGTGCTATCCACAATGAATATTCATAATATCATAGATTTAGAAGTAAAAAGGATCTAAAAAATCATTTACCAAACCTCTTCATTTTTCAATAATGAATCCAAGGCCCACCGAAGTAGAGTAACTTGCCTAATATTACATGGAGAATAGAGGTGAAAACTCACATTTGAACCCAGCTTTTTGAAAAGAAGAAGGAAGGGAGGAAGGAATGGATAGATGGATGGAGATGAAAGAGGAAGAAAGAAAAGAAGGGAGAGAAAAAGAGAAAAAAGAGAGATGAAGAAAGAAAATGAAAAAGGAAAAAAGAGAGGGAAGAAAGGAAGGGATAAGGGGAGGAAGAAAGGAAGTATTTACTTTTCTAAGTCTGTGTGTGAATGACTTCTCTCTTCATTTCCATTGGCACTCGACTGGCTAGCTAGACAGATGCTAAATTAAAGTTGAGTTATACTGTAGATCTGCTAAGAATATTCCAAATGTGGAGTCAAGCTTCTTTCAAGGACATCCTACAACTCTAACACAAACCTCAAATCTCATCACCCTGAAAAAAGAAACTGTTAAATAAGAGGCAAACAGAGATGGATAGAGAGGGAGAGGGAAGGAGCAAGGGAGGGACAGGGAAAGAGAAAAGAGGCTGTTGGGGCAGGACGATATCAGGAGCAGACAGTCCCCACATGGTAAATGCCAAAGAGAACTGAAAATAAGAGGCTTGAGACAAGAATATTTGGTGGCAGCGATGAAAATAATCAAGAAATGGTAGGTGTATTAAATATATAAAAGAAATGGCTTGATTGAAAAGAAATCCAGGCTTGCCTCTATTTTCTAGCATATAAACACTGAGAGAATTTGTGCCCTGTGGCCAGAGAAAGGATATTTCTCTATTAGCTGTTCTGATTCAAGAAAATGTCTAACAATTCAAGAAATAAGAATGAGATGAGTTGTTGGTTCCCTCCCTACCCCCCCCGACTTTATAAACCCCCAGGAGTTTATTCACCATTGATGTACATAGTCTCATGATTTGAAACTGGATTAATTTTTTTTCCAATGTGGAATAGAACTCAATATGGTTAGATTCAAAAGGGCATCACTCCTCCTTTGTGTTCAGATCTGTGCCTGGGACTAACCTGCATGTTCTGAAGCAGGGAAAGGGAGTCATCCTATCTAAGGAAAGGGTTTCTAAATATACCTGACATGGCATTTAGGTAAAATTAGAGATATAGGAGAAAGTTGCTCAGTACAAGACCCAGAATTCAGCCTGAGTGATGAAGCTTCCAGGCTTGTCACAGATAGCTTGATTTTTTGCTTCTTCTTTAAAGTAGATTCTAGATATTCTGTTATCATGGCAATCCTCAAAGTCTGAGCCTTCAAAGTGACCTTCCCCCAACCCTGCCCCAAAATAGCCAAAGAAGTTTCCACTTCATTTATGCCTTTGGCTGGCATAAAACAGCTATACTTTTCTGCCTTCTTTTGGATTAGAATGTCCAAGCTAGGAAATCATTATAACTGCTTCCAAAAGTAGACTATCCATCTAATTATCTTTGAATTTTTTTCCAAAATACTGATGATAAGGTTGAAAATTGTATGGCTGTCAAAAAATATGAGTAGCTATGTATAATAACCCCACTTAAAGAAATCTCAGTAGGTTAAAACTGACCATGTAGGTAAAGTATAGATGGACGTAGCAAATTCTGGGAAAATAAATAACTGGAAAAGTAATAAATATTCATGGATTATAATTGAAAATTGACTAGAGAGGTTAGATCAGACTGATCATTTTCAGAACAATCAGGTACTTATATACAACTATGGTCCATCAAGATAAAATGATGCTTTAAAAATACTTGTAAAAGAAAAATAACAACTAAAAAAATCTCTTTTCCTCCCCACCTCCCTTTTCATGTGTGTGTGTGTGTGTATGTGTCTGTGTGTCACAAAGTTATTCTATGAACAAGATTCTCCTACATCATCTCAAGCAAATTGAAATCCTTTAAGGAGCAGCTCTTGGTGAGGAATAGCAAGGAGAGGGGAAAAACAACCTTTCATATACATAAAAATGGAGGGGAAAAAAAAACCTCCCAGAAAAGCAAGCATCCCCTTGACAGATAAGCACAAGCTCTGCTTACACAGTAATTTATGGTAATATCAGACAGCTTTTGATAAAATTTCACATATATTGCAGGGTAGGACATAGGAGAAGATAAAGGACTCAAAAGAGGTAGGGCCAAATTAAACCATTTGGGGGGTGGGGGAAGTTGCAAAAAATTGACAACTGTGTTTCCCGTTCCCTGACAATTTCTGTAATTTGTAAGCCTTAGACAGTTGCTGTCACTCACAGGAAAGCTTTATGTTGTCTCCATGAATTTATGAAATTATTCTTTAGAACAATCAAAATAGTATTTTCCCATGCTTTAATGGAGGGAAATTGTTTGCTACATCTGGTTGATGTATGCTTGCTAATTTCCTATTGCTTGACTTGTTTCAATCCTTTTACAGATTTACCTTTATTTTATTTGATGGACCTTTAGTTTTCAGAAGAATGTGATGCTTTGAGGATCTCAAAAACAGATACTTTTTTCACTATTGCTATTTCTGGCATAGATTAGTAGCTATTTCATACTAATAGTTGAGCAAATTAATTAAGAAAATGGGCATCATTTTTCAATGCACCTCTCCTTTTTTGAAAAAAAAATGGCCTTAGCTAATACTATTCTTACTTCTCTTTAACCTTGGGCACTTTTAGGAAGTTGAACTAGGAAGCTATATGCTATATTTAAATGTGATCTTTTCCATAAAGTTTCAGAGTAAGGTGTTTAAAGACCTATTTGGTGCAGGGCATTGAAAATATGATGATTTCACTTAATTTATTGTTCCTAAATAGAATGAAAATTACATAAATTTAAAATACACATATTTGTTCACAATTTGACTCGATTACCATTTTGAGAACTCTAAGCCTCTTTTTTTTATTCTTTCTTTCTTTCTTTCTTTTTTTTTAAATATATTTTATTTGATCATTTCCAAGCATTATTCGTTAAAGACATAGATCATTTTCTTTTCCTCCCCCCCACCCCCCATAGCCGACGCGTAAGTCCACTGGGCATTAGATGTTTTCTTGATTTGAACCCATTGCTTTGTTGATAGTATTTGCATTAGAGTGTTCATTTAAAGTCTATCCTCTGTCATGTCCCCTCAACCTCTGTATTCAGGCAGTTGCTTTTTCTCGGTGTTTCCACTCCCATAGTTTATCCTTTGCTTATGAATGGTGTTCTAAGCCTCTTTTCTTCAGTTTCAAAATATCTGAATCCCATTTGGGATTATTCTTATTAAATTCCTCACTGAGTTAATTTTTAAATAAGTTTTTTAAATGATCCCCCCCAATACAATCATTTCCAATTGTATTGCCTACCATGATCTCTCCTCCCCTGTAACAACAGCAAATTGAAGCAAGTCAGTCAACATAGTGATCACTTTTTGTCATCAACAAAAGGGTTCACTGTTTATATTCATATTAGGAGATATAAAAATATATAGCTTACAATGAAAGGTGATTTCATTCAAAACTTATTTTCTTAAAATTAAAAAAAAATGAAAACCTAATTTTGTTCTTATTCCTGCCCAAAAAGGAAAGCAGATATCTGAACACTCTGGAGAATGTTCAGAGATACTATGTTACAGAGTGCTGGGTGGGAAGTCAAGGGAAGACTAGAGTTCAAATCCAAACCCAGACATTTACAACTGTGACCCTGGTCAAATCATTTAACCTTTGCCTCTCTTAATTCATCTGTAAGATGGGAATAATAATAGTACTTACTTCCCAGGGTTATGGTGAAGACCAAACAAGATAATAACTGTATATATAATTGTATGCATATAATTGTATATATAATGATTATATATAATAAAATGTATTGTTAATATATTATATTAATAATAATAATAATAATAATTAGCACAGTGCATGGCACATAGTAAAATGTTAGCTATTATTATTATCATTACACTTTAATCTCACTTTGGAAATTTCAAATAGGCAGCCACTGACATTTCTTCCAAGGGAGGATTGTCACCAGCCATGGTGGTCAGTCTTTGGAGTTAGGGTACCACAGCTGCCCTTTTCCAAAAGATTCTATCAGGGAGCTCACCCTGGTTTAAGTTTCATGAAGTTTTTTAAAGAAATATTTTGTGAGAAGAAAAAGTTGGCTTTAATATTGTTCACATGTTTCCCCAAAGAATGAAAGCTGATCTACAAGGGCCTTGAAAACATTACATGCTAATTTCATTAAATAGGAGGGTAGGGTGGTTCTAAAGAGCATCGAGGTGAACACTGTTGACCCCACTGGCAAATGACTGAGTGCTGAAACCTGCCCTGGAAGGCTAATGCTTTGTGATCCTTGTGTCACAGCATAGCTGCCTTGAAAATTTACGCTATCATTTTATTTCAAGCAGATGTCCCTTAAAGCAAACATTTTTACTCTATGCAACACAAATCTTATGGATAATTGCAAAGGTAATGTGGAGTTTCGGTCATGCTGTAGATTCCTACAGTGTTTTCTATAATGGATTATGAACAAGGGGAGGAAAAAAAAAGGACTGATACTGATCTCAGACCGAAGGATAGTGGGTAATCAAAACAAGGCTTCTGCAGATGCTCTGAAGAAACTTGTTGTTTTAAGGAGAAAGGTAAAAGTTGAAACCGCTTATTGAGCCAACTAATTAAATCAGCGTTTATTCAAGATGAGACTGAAATGACCAGATGAGAACAAAGTATGTGTTAAGGAGGGAGTTCCATTCAGATCACAGGTTTTCCTTTTGGATTACAGTGAACACAATTTCATTTTGAATTTTACATATTTATGTAAAATTCAAAATTAATTTGTGTGTATATATATATACACACACATATATATATTAAAGAACCATTGTGCTCTTTATGTCTGTTCTCCAATCAGAGAAGATGAAAATCTAAATATGAATTTCATTTTCTGAGCTGGATCTGAATTATAATTTTCTTGTAACTCAATTTAAAGTGGAGAGAGTTAAATATATATCCTGTGGCTGTACGGTAATTGCCAGCTACCATCATACCAAAATTTCAGCATCTCAAATTTAGATCTTAATACGATGGCATAAAGAACAATTAAAGAGGAAAATCAAAGTTATACTAGGAAATAGAACGGGGAAGGGGAGGAAGAGAAATCATAGTTTTACTCTGGCACGTGGCACCCACTTTAATTGTCCAAGAAGCAGCCTGTACCAGCTGCAAATATTTATTTCTGCCCTTGTTTTCCTAATTAGCCAAGTTCAAGATAGTGAAGCTGGATAGGAATTTGGGAAATTGAAATCCAAAGAAGTCAAATATATACTTCTGTGCATTCGCCTATTCATTATGCATGGTTGGTAACAATGCACATTTCAAAAGGAAAGTCATTAAAGTAATATGCCTGTTATGTTCTCCCAGCCCTCGGTGACTAGAGCAGCATAATCTCCCTGGACTGGAGCAACACGGGCCCACGACAAGGACGGGAGAATGATAGAATTTGTAATCACATATACTTTTTTTAACTTAGGTTATAAATTTGTAATTCCAAGGACATTATTCAAAATGACCCCCACTGAAAAATTTTTAAAAAGGTGGGCTGATCATCCTGTGCTGATTTGCATTAATGTCTGTAAGAGTTTTACACTCCTCCTGCTCTGCCCCTGGTGGCTCTTCAGAGGGATTCTCACTATTATAATTCTGGTCACAGATGAGGGTTAAAATATCGCTAACCTTTACAAATGTATTATGTGGCACTACTGACATAGCTTTTTTTTTTGCAGATAAAATCTATAACAAATTCTCTGTGTGACAGGAGAAGAACATGATTTTATATTAAATTCGGAAGATAGAGACATATTTTTCCTCTTGTACTTCTGAAATGTTTTGGATATAGTAACAACAGGCAATGCTTCCTATTCCATTACACCAATAAAATCTCAAAATCCACTCCAGTTTTATGGGTTCAGAGCTTCAGTAAATATTTCAGGAGTCAAAATTGGAAGTAGAGGTAGAAGAAGGAAGGGAGGAAGTAAGGAAGGGAGGAAGGGAGGAAGGAAGGAAGACAGGAAGGAAGGAAGACAGGAAGGAAGACAGGAAGGAAGACAGGCAGAAAGGAAGAAAGAAAAGGAAGGAAGGAAGGAAGGAAGACAGGAAGGAAGGAAAGAAGGAAAGAAGGAAGACAGGCAGAAAGGAAGACAGGCAGAAAGGAAGAAAGAAAAGGAAGGAAGGAAGGAAGGAAGGAAAAAAGGAAGGAAGGAAGGAAATTTTATGTTCAGAATTCAAAGGGCAAGATACTGAGCTGCTAAATTGGATGGGGGATAGGAAGTTAGAAAGAGAGGGCATCAGAGTAAAGTGGAAGAAGACCATGATTCATAATCCATCATAGAACCTGAGTCATGGTACTATCCTAAAAATGATATAATGGTACAAACCCAAAGGAACAATTTCTATTGGGAAGATATCACATCTTAAAGTATTGCATACATATTATAGTAATAATAATAATCCTATGTTACATAATAAAAATGACTATATTTTAATATGTATGTAGGTTTAATATTTATATGCAAAGTATACATATATGTACATATATACATATATATGCATATACCTAAGAACAGATTCTGTTTAATATGTGTATTTATATCCCTAGTACTAAAACAATTAACACAATGCCTGGCACATAGTAGCTAGTGAATCAGTAAAATAATAATAGCATTTACAAAGTACTTTAAGATTTGCTGAGTACTTTCCATATTGTTATTCCATTTGACCTTCACTACAACTCTGGGAGATAGCTATTATTATTAATCTCCATTTTATAACTGAGACAAAAAGAGATTAAGTGATTTGCCCATAGTCCCCCAACTAGCAAGTATCTGAGGTTGGATTTGACCTCAGGGCTTCCTGACTGCAGACCTGGCTCTCTATCCTTCATGGTAGGACCCTTTCACCATATTGTCCACAGATGACTCTTTTATAAATTAAAGCATGTTTATGAGTTTGTTGACCATTTATCAGTGTCCAAAGTTTTCTTTACATATCCATCCCTTTTCCAGGAAAAA